>NC_056522.1:292642545-292708546 GCF_019175285.1 Sceloporus undulatus | reverse complement strand
ATGAGGTTTTCTTGCCAACATTTGTTCAGAGGAAGTTTGCCATTGTCTTGCCCTGAGGCTACTAAGAGCATGCACTTGCCCAAGGTCATCCAGTGGGTTTCATGGCTGAACTCAGAATCAACCCCTGGTTTCCAGAGTTGAAGTCCCAACACTCTTGCCTTGTATTGGTAGTGTGCAATTTCAGCCCTCAATTAAAGTGCAGCTGGATGAATTCTTACCTTGGATTAAGTGTCAATGAATTCAACGGCTGTTACTTCTGAATGAAGATGGATAAAGTTACATTTTAATGGCTACAGTAAGGTGGGGACAACTTCATAACAGTCCTGCATTTGCCGCCATCATTCTCAGACAGTGAGTTGGATCTAAATTTAGCTGTACTTAGAGTAGATTCACTGAAACACTGGGAAAAGCTAGTCATGTCCAAGGTGCAATCCATGGATTTAATGATTCTGTTTAAACTATGATAAAAGTCTTTATCCAACACAATGACCTGGATCCTGAGATCATTTATCAAAGTTCATGGGATGAAAGTTTTCTGCCCTCTCCTCTCTCCAGCCCTTCCAGGTATGATTAGACCATGGGGTTGAGGAAGATGAGGAGGGGGAAATACTAGTGATGCATTCAAGTCTTTTAGTCCAAGTCTCAAATCTCAAGTCCTTGCAATATCCTTTCAAATCAGGTCTCAAGCTGAGTCTTGAGTTTGGGAACCAACTTTTAACAGAAAAAAGAAAAGAAAGAAAGGAAAAGAAAGAAAGTGGGGTGCTTTTCTCAGAGGGAACAGCAAGTGTGTTAGGCAATGGGCTTGAGGCAGGGGTTGGGATCTGCTTGCCAATCTGATCCTACAGCACTTCAGAGGAGTCTTTTAAAGCTTTTCAAAAGCTTGCGCCCCACACTTTGGGAGCATGTCTTGCCTGCTGCTTGAAATGAATGGCACCAGCACATCAGTCACTAAAAATACGCAAGTCAAATCAAGTCAGTGTGTCATTTTTGCCAAGTCAAGCCCAAGTCAAATCACTAATGTGACTTAAGTCTGACTTAAGACTGAGTCAACTGACTCAGGTCTACATCATTGGAAAATACCCAGTATTGGGTGGACTTCTGACTGATTTGGGTTAACTTTCTCCCCTTACCAGCAGATCTTTGCCTTTGTTCAAAATAGTGCCAACCAATCCTCCATTAGAAACAGCTGCAGAGGCAAAAAACTGTACAGCTATGAACAATCTTAAATCAACTTTTTATTGCACCTAAGTCAACATACACCATTCTTTTCCCCTATGAGCCAGTGATCAGTTAACATACTCCATGTTTCCTGGAACTGGAAGTCCTAAAGGTAAGTTTATTTTAGCTGTATTCTTCCTTTCTCTCAGAATGAGATTCAAGAGAGGTTTGCCATTGCCTTCTTCTGAGGCTGAGAGAGTGTGACTTGCCCAAGGTCACCCAGTGGGTTTTCATGGCTGAGCAGCGATTCAAAGCCAGGTCTCCCAGAGTCCAAGTCCAACACTCAAACCACCACACCATGCTGGCTCTCAGTAGGAGAAAGAGGCTTTCTTTTCTTTGTCAAACTGATAAAGTGCAGTATCTATATTTTTCCTAGATAACACACCTGTTCTTTTGATTCTTGTATAAACATGGCAGCATGAAAACAATGGGCATTGTCATATGGGAGCCCCTGACATCCAACCATCAAGTGCCCAGCGTTCTGTTCCATTCAAACCAGATTGATGGAAACTTAAAAGGGTTTCTGTACTTTATATACTTATATACAATAATGATGGCAAATCTTGAACCATATCTTCCAGCATTCCTCACCACTGTACATGTGGGCTAAGAGCTTGTGGGAACTGCAGCCTAGCAACACTGAAGGAGCCATTTTCGGCCTACTGTGGACACAGGCCAGGGCTGGGCATTAATTGAAGGTCCACAACATTAATACTCCCATCCAAAAAATCCTTCAGATTTTTATGGAAACAATATTGCCATAGGAACTGCACAGAATGGCATTCATAATCTTAGTATATTATTAGTAGTTAATAATGAGTTAGTAGCATTATGAAATATATTTTTATTTGGTGGCTATCTGCTCCCTCACATTACAGACCCAAAGTTTTGAAGTCTGAAATACTTCTTTGCATTACACTCAAAAGTACTTATGCAGGAATCCAATATAAATCACTTGGCCCAGATCAGCTATTATTTATTATGATTGAAACTAAACCAGATTCCTCTATTTACTGAATTCCAAGGGTCTGTTCATACTACAGCTCTTAACTCTCATGGCTGCATCTGAAGGATTCCTGGGATTTGTAGTTTGGTGAAGTGCTAGTATCCAATTGGGCAATGTATCCCCCCATCCCTGCCATGTAAGTTATTTCCACAGAAGCCCACCTAGAGACACTTCCCAAATCAGCTTCATGAATGCCATTGATATTAACCATTCTATTGACCTTATTACATGGGAAGCAAAGTGCCCAAATCTCATGGATAAAGTGGATTTAAATCCCAGAAATATTATGCAAAAACAGAATCGTTTTCAGACATGTTGGGCTAATGGAGCATTAACCCGACATTAACCTGAGCAGAAAGTGGGTAAAATGGGCCATTTTCTACTTTTGGGATTTTGCCAAAAGTAAAGAGCGGCCGATTTTGCTCACTTTTTGCATGGGTTAATGTTGCATTAATGCTCAATTTGCACAACATAATCTATTTTCCCAGATTTAAACCCCATTTTTGCATGGAATTTGACAGCTTCCCTCATAGAATCATAGAATAATAGAGTTGGAAGAGAGCACAAGGGCCATCCAGCCTCTGTTTAAAGACCTCTAAGGAAGGAGACTCCACTACACTCCGAGGGAGTTTGTTCCACTGTCGAACAGCCCTTACTGTCAGGAAGTTCTTCCTAATGTTGAGGTGGAATCTCTTTTGCTGTAGCTTGCATCCATTGTTCCAGGTCCTAGTCTCTGGAGCAGCAGAATTCCCTCCTCAATATGACACCCCTTCAAGTATTTACACAGGGCTATCATATCACCTCTTAACCTTCTCTTCTCCAGGCTGAACATCCCAGCTCCCTTAGTCGTTCCTCATAGGGCATGGCTTCCAGACTCTTCACCATTTTAGTCTCTCTTCTTTGGACATGCTCCACTTTCCCCACATCCTTTTTAAATTGTGGTGCCCAGAACTGGACGCAATATTCCAGGTGGGGCCTGACCAGAGCAGAATACAGTGGTACTATTACTTCTCTTGATCTAGACACTATACTTTTATTGATGCAGCCTAAAATTGCATTGCCCTTTTTAGCTGCCGTGTCGCACTGTCGTCTCATATTCAGCTTGACTCCCAGATCCCTTTCACATGTAGTTTCATTCATCCAGGTGTCCCCCATCCTATATCTGTGCATTTCATTTTTCCACCCTAAGTGCAGTACCTTACATTTCTCTGTGTTGAATTTCATTTTGTTAGCTTTGGCCCAGCTTTCTAGTCTATTCAGGTCATTTTGAATTTTGGTCCTGTCCTCTGGGGTATTAGCTATTCCTCCTAATTTAGTGTCTTCTGCAAATTTGACAAGTATGCCCCCAATTTTGTCATCCAAGTCATTGATAAAGATGTTGAATAGCACTGAGCCCAGGACAGAGCCCTGTGGGACCCCACTGGTCACTTCTCTCCAGGATGAAGAGGAGCCATCCCATGTGATAAACTCCTATGTATGTTGTCAATGCATGAAAATCACAAAAGACCTACAAATGTTATTAACCTTACACATTCTTTTTAATTTGGCACTTGCTTCATTTGTTATATATACATATTTAAAATCTGTACACAGTAAGAATATAAAATAGTCCATGTTTTATAAGTTACAGTTAAAAGCTAAGCTTCTCTTTAAATTTTAAAAAATAAAATAAAAAAGCACAAATGTGCATGCGCACATGTACACACACACACACAAAATACAAACATGTGCATCTGTAGACTCACAATAGCCTTGGTATAAAACTGCCATACAGTGTAAATGTACAAAATAGTGTACAGTTCATAAAAGCTGTGCAAAGACAGCAAGGTTCAGTCAGAAATCAAAGAGGTGGTTCCAGTTTCCATGTATCCACATGGACATCCTCCGCAAAGGCCAAAGATCTGGCAAAGAAATGTGAAAATGGCTGGAAAGCACATGATGCTCATGGGATTCATAAATAAAAATTAAAAGGTCCACTCTTGAAGCTAAACTAGTGAGTACTGTTCCTCTGGGTGGTTAGGAAAGACTTGAGGCCCAGGTCCAGCAGATATCCCTACATTTCTAAGATTTGTGTGCCTATGGGGCAATATGTGGCAATATTACTGGCTGCATCTTAGACCTTGGTGTTGCTAATTTTTAACCAGGCAGATTTCATCAATGTAATACTACTAGCCTCTCATTGGAGCAGAACTCATGTGAACACAGGATGAATTACCCAAGTCCTTTGGAGAAATTAATACACAACTGAATTGGACTGATTATTCTAATATTAAATCAATTGGTCTCAATAATTTTTGTTGTTGTTGTGTGCCTTCAAGTAATTTTTTATTTATGGCAAGCCTAAGGTGATGCTATCACGTGAGCTTCATGTGTGGCCCACCCAAGGTCATCCAGTGGCTTTCCATGACTGGGCAGGGAATTGAACCCTGATGTCCAGAGTCATATTTCATTGTTCAAACCACCACACACGCTCTGTTCTCAATAATTAGCAAGATGGGGTGGGGTTATGACTTTTTAATCTGCAACTTCCAACTGAAAAGTGCAAGGCAAGCTGGTTGATCAACAAAAGGAAGCTATTAAGCAAGGCTTTCTAATCAGGGTAGATCTGTGGCTCACAGAAGCCTTGTGGATAAATGATGATCAGTACATTTTCTATGCAAGCCATGTGAATGTGGAAGGACCACACCTCTTCAACTGGATATCCCCCACTTTGCAATGTCCCTTTGTTTTGATGGCCAGGAGAAAGTTCTCTATGAGACTGTGATCTCCTCCTCCTCTTCTTCTTCATCCTCTCTTTCCTCCTCCTCTTCCTCAGAGTCTGAAAAATCTGATGGCTTGCTGGGGCTGCTGGAATGGGTGGGAGAAGGGAGCATCTGACAGTCTAGCCTGTCTCTTAAGTGTGGGTGGTCTGTGGCCTGGTGGTAGGTCAAGGAGTGCCGGGGGCTGGCAGAGCACGGTGGCAATAATGCATCTTCTTCTTCCTCCCCAGAACCTTTCTTGCCAACATCACTGAGGTCTGGGTGAGGGTTGAACTTTGTGGGTAAGGTTTGTTCTCGACAGCCACCAGATGACAGGAGTTCTCGCTCTTTGGAGTTTCTCCACTTCATCCTTCTGTTCTGAAACCAGATCTTTACCTAGAGTTTTCAAAAATACATCAGGAAGGATATTTAGCACCAAGGCTGGCTCAATGTTCAGAGCTTGGAAAAGTTAATTTTGGACTAATTTTGGCTCCAAACAATGTTGGGGTGTGTGTGGGGGGTTTGAGAGCTGTAGTGCAAAAATGTTTGTTCACATTAAATTTGAAGTACTTGCTTGGTACAGAACCATTTGGGGATGAAAATTTTAATCTACATCCAGCAGGCTTTCAATGGTCACTACAGAGCATAGGCATGGTGGTCCCAATCCCAAGGTCCCCATATATTAGTGGACTACAGCTCCCAAAATCCCTAACCACTGGTCATGCTGGTTGCAGCTTCTGGGAATTTTTGTCTAGCCACATCTACAAATCTGCAGGTTAAGGACCATTGGTACAGTCTCTTAGAAGTGATACAGGTTTTCACTAGGAGAATGACTTCAGCTTCAAGTAGGCATTGAGCAAAAGCCTAAGGAAAATATTTAGCATAGTTAAAGCCACCTAGGGCTGCTAGAACAAACATTATATAGTGTTTACTGATTGTTCAAAGTGCTTCACTCACATCAGGAGTAGGCTACTTTTTCCCCCTGTCCTGATCTTTCATAGATAATAGGTTAGAACAATCTGCCAAACATATCTGTGGCAAACAGAGCCAAGGCTAGCAGTGGGCTAGGCCAAAGCCAAAAGTGGACAAGCCATCACATTATTTCCCCCTCTTTTTCTTCCTCATTTTCTCTCTTTCTGCCTCCTCTTGCTCCTCCTCCCTTTTTCCTGACTTTTCCTTCCTTGCTTGCAAAGGGCTTCTGGAATTAGGTTGCAATAACTGTGTTCCCAGGCTGCCCATATAATTTGGGGAACGCCTACAACTATCATGCAAAATTTGCTTAGTAGTAGTAGGCCAGTGCTGCCTCAGGAGGATTCTGGAGTTATAGTCAAGCCATGTAATTCCCCATGATGGTTGGTGAATTCTGGGAGTTGTAATTTTAAAAACGTAACTTTTTAAAGTTTTGTTGCTAATGTAATCTATGAAAGTGATTTGCCTCTGGCTGTCTACTAAACCTCTGCATAATGTGAAATTTCAGATAGGGACTCAAACCAGGGATTAGCCACTACAGTACGTTAGCTCTCAAAAATACCCTAACTAATCTTTAATCTCTTTGATACAATAGGAATCCCCAAGGAAATCACATGCAACATTCGTTTTATAGATACAGATGTGGACAGGAATTTGTTGTCCATGGTATATAATAATATATGTTTAGGGTTTAACTACTAATTGTTTAATATCTTTTTATTTTTTTTATATTCATTTTTAAAAGATAGAAAATAGTCTTAGTGATGCTTTCAAGTCAGAAGGGAAATGTATAAATTATTTAAAAAGTTAACATAATCCACCTGAATATACTATGGCCACAATGGAAAGAAAGCTAGACCTGTTTACATCTGATTAAAATCAAGAGACTGAGCAGCTCCTAGATGGTGGGATTAAGAGTTGTGACCACACAGCCTGTGGGCCAAAGCTAAGGAAGTAGCTTTCCTTGGACAGGGTCTTTAGTTCCCATCCAAAAAACAGTTCCTTATACCCACAGTTATATTCACTCCTGAAAAAGGTCACTACAGCACTCACCAGTTGTGGTATGTGCATTGTGTGTGTGATGGGGAAGTCCTGTTCTTAGGCATTAGAATGAAAAGCCAAAATCTACCTGTTAGTTCCAGTTACAAGAGATCAACTGAATAAACTGCTAAATGGTAAGTAGGGTTGTCAGGTTGGACGCCAGATGGGGCTCCTGTAACTGTAATCCTAAAAAGGTCATGAATCCTGAGGAGGAGGAGGAGGCGGCATGGAGAAGTGTGCTCACCTCCTTTCTCCACCAGAAAGGTGGAAAGAGACAATTGTGGCTGAAAAGGCAGAGTTTGGAAGGTAAGAGAGCTCAGGTACCTTTGTCCAACGTGACAGAGTTTTATGATATATTTTTCTGCTCTATGATACCTTCAGGATCAAAGTTACAGGAGCAGCATCCCATATCCAACCTGGCAACCTAAATGGTAGTCAGGTGACTGCTTGTAAATCCCACTAACTGTTAGTCTGAACTGTACTAAACCCATTACATCATTGGGATATACCTACATGGTAACTCACCATTAACCATTTCATTCATTGGGTCTACTCTGGTTAAGACTAGCCCATAGGATTCAGACCTCAGTGGGTCTACGGTCATTGGGACTAGAAACCAGATTCTGTCCCCCAATGTGCAGGAAGATATTCCCTACATCAGGACCTTTGTGTCGAAGTACATCTTACAGATTTCAATGATGTTCAAAGCCAATTAATGACTTCTGTAATTGCAACAAAGCATTTCACCACCTGGACACTGCTCAGTGTTGCTACCATAACTGGTGTAGGTGTTTACCATGCAAAGCCCTTCCAGTTTTCACCAAACACCAACATTTGTGAGGATTTGCAATGGAGCAACTAAAAGGAAAGCTCTGTAGATAGAGGCATCCACAAGAATGGGAGTTGGCACAGGGGAAATGCTCTGTGAAAGCAGTTGCTATGTGGATGGTCTATGCCATGAATTGTCCCTTAGTCCTTTGCATTAAAGGCACAAATTCCATTCAGCCACAAAACAAAGAGACCCTCTTAATAAAGGCCTGTAGGATTTGGGGGTTTTAACATTCACCTTAGGAGGCTAAAATGAGTCCCTAGCACTGTAATTCTGAGTAAAAATACTGTATCCTGAAAATATCCACTTGGGAGCAAGTTTCCAATAAGTTCACTGTGCTTTACACTGCATAGGAAGTGCTTAAGATAATTTGTTAAAAATACAACACTGGAAATATATTGCTTTAAAATAAATGAGGCTATTGTTTTTAAAAGAATTTGGGTGCCAGTTGCATTGACTTCAGTGGCAGGACCACATTGCCTTAAATCTTAGTGTGCTGACTTAACTGGGTTGTGGTTAAGGCTGTAAATTAGGAAACACTCCTTCGCACAAACAGCCTATCTCACAAATGGTCTTTGTTGTGCTTAGGAAGTCAAGGTTAACTACCCATCCTTCCCCTGCCATTCCCTGTGTTTGGCTCGGAGGGCAATTGGTTACCTGGGAGTCTTTTAGGCCCAGCTTGGCTGCCAACTTCTTTCTGTCTGGTTTGCTGATATATTTCTGCTTCTGAAACATTTTCTCCAGAGCCTTGCGCTGCACATCTGAGAAGACTGCCCTGCGGAGCATCCCCCTGCGCGGTTTCCCTCGAGCGGCCAGAGGCCAAGAGAATGTGCCAGGGATAGGCACCACAGAAGAAGCTGTGGGAACAAGAAGAATGGCATGTTGGACAGAATCAGCCAAAAGGGAGACAGGGAGAAAAGAAGCAAATCAAAGCACAGGAGACAGGAACTGTTCTCTTCTAAAAGACTGATGCCTAAATCTCACTGCTAGTCCTGCACCACTAGAGTAGATCTACTGAATCACTGTAATTTAATAAGTGTCAGGTCAAAATAGAGCACTTGATTCAGTGGGTCTGCTCTAATTGGGATTACCAAGAGGATTCAGGCTTGAGTCCATATCCTATTGAGGCTGATGGCAAATCTTTTGATTTGCAGGCCTGGATCGCTCCAGTTCTCTTTCTCTCTTCTCTTCTCTTCTCTTTCTTTCTCATCTTTTTCTTTCTGTCCCTTATCTGACTCAGGCTCCAACCAGCATCTATGCAAATTCCAAATCCATGAAAGGGACTTTATGCTTAACTTAACAGTTCTTTTCAGAAAATAATAACTAGATTATTTACATTCAGTGACTTTATCTATAGCTGGCTGGTTTTGTTGCTAGATTCAAAGATGTGAAGCTTGAATAGGAAAGCCAGGAAAATAGGATTTGTGAGGGGGGGAGCTCTTTCTGTCTTCTACAAGTATTTAATTTTTTAGAACACTGCTTTTTCATGACAAGCATTTTATTATATCCCAGATTAAAATAAGGGACTTTTCTGTCTGGAAGAGGGGGGGGGGTCCTTTTTAGACACAAGTTTTGATCAGTCAGTATTCATCTTTTTGATATGGATCGTTCTTTTCCCCCTCCTCTTCTTCTTCCTTACAAAACTTGCAGAATTCACTCTGAAGACATGAAAAGTAACAGCTAATTAGCATATTGACTGGTTCCCAATAGGACTGGAATGATAAAAAGGGCAGAGTTTCCCCTTTAAGCGGAAAGAAAAACTCCCAAAGAGAGACAGAGATTCTAATGAAGCGTGAATGGTAATTGTGTAGTAATGAACTAACAGAAAAAGACTGAGGACAAGCAGCTAAAGCCATATATTACTGGAACAAAAGAGATTTACACTTTCAAACTAAACACAACTGCATGCCAAGCTCCTTGGGGAGAATACTGATGACACAGTCTTCTCTTTCCCCAAATCATTTTCATTAAATGGACATGAAAAGCTAGATATAAGGCTCAAGTTGTTTTTGTTGGCCCTTTCAAATGCGGGAGAAAGGAAGCAAATTCCATTATCAGGGGAATGAATGGAGCAGCTCTTGGCTTTTGGGACAAAATGTAGGGATGGCTTGTTGGGGGAGCCATACTTTAGACAGTCCTTCCACACTGAGCCCTGACTTTTCTCAACTCCAAAATGAAGATATTTGGTTAGCTATTCCCAACTAGTTATTGGAGACTTATTCTTTCTAGTAGTGTTAAGATTAGTTTAACGCCAATGAGGGATTGCAATAAAGAGCTGTGCATTGTGGAGGGGAGGAAAGCTACCTGATATATTTCCTTTCGCTCTCTCTTATTTACACATACACAGCATGGATCAGCCTGCAAGGTCCCACTGGGGTTATGCCCTCAGTCTGGTGGTGACAAACATAATTTCAGTTAAGAAGTAATATATCTTAGATGCCCCTCTCTTTGAGAAACTTGGGGTGGGGGAATAAATGGCTGCTTTTGGAAAACCTAGACATTCATGTCAAGGCACTACCTTTACCTTTATAGGACTCCAATAGCACCTTTGAGACTAAGATATAGAATTTTTAGCATACGTTTGATGGACTCAGTGAGTCCATTTCATCTGATGGAAGATGGATCTCAAAAAGGTGTGACTGGATTCCTATGTTGAACTCTAGGAGAACTCATGCTGCCAGCCTCTTTCTTTCAGGGCTACAAGATCTCTCTACTTAGTGATTCTACAAACTAACACGGCTATATCTTTGGGCTCCTATATGTCCTTCTGTGCTAAAGCAGACCAACAGGGGCCTCTCTTTGAATGCGGCTACAGTGGAAGATGTTTGAGGAAGGCCTACACTTGCTTAGCTAAAGGAACCTTACAGCATCTGCCATTCCCGGAGGCAACATCGCTGGGCTACTTAACCTGTTGCTTCTCAGTACTCTCAACAAGGCAGCTATATGGCCTTGGTGGCGTCCCAACTCCAGGGCGCTTGGCAGTCAGTTGAGTTGGTGGCACGCCCTGGCTTCCTGGGGGCTGCTCCTGAGATGCCCTGCCCTTTGAGAAGCCAAGCCAAGGAGGCTCAGCCCCAAGGATCCAGGAGGGACCCCGGGAGCTGGCCACGGTCCTCCTGGTGCTGAAACCTTGGGCGGCTCTCCAGGGGAAAGAGGAGAAGGAGAAAGAGAGGAAGAAGAGGAGATGAGGAAGAAGGCAAAGAAGAAGAGAAGGAGAAAAGGAGGAGGAGGAGAAGGAGAAGGAGGAGGGAAAGAGGAGGAGGAGGAGGAGGAGGAAGAGGGGAAGAGAAGGAAAATGAGGAGGAAGAAGAAGGGAAGAAGAAGAACGGAGGAGGAGGAGTGTAGAGAAGGAAAATAAGGAGAAGGAAAAAGAAAGGAAGAAGGAGAAAGAAAAGGAGAAGGAGGATGAGGAGGTTCTATGGAAAATAAGAAGGAGGAGGAAAAAGGGGAAGAAGGAGAAGAGGATACAAATCCCATGAAGGAAGAAGGAGGAGAAGGAGAAAAAGAGGAGGAGGAGGAGGAATGCAAAGAAGAAGCCAAAAAGACGAAGAAGAGGGGGAAGTAGGAGGAGGAAGATGAAGAGGAGGAGGAGCGGAACAGAAGGGAAATAAGGAGGAAAAAGAGGAGAAGGAGGAGAAGAGAGGAGGAGGAGGAAGAGGAAGGAGAAGAAGAGGAGGAGGAGGAGAAAGAAGAAGAGGAGGAGAAGGAGACTAAGAAGGAGGAAGAGGAGGAGGAGGAGGAGGCATGATGTGGGGCATGAAGGCCAGGGCCCCTCCTTGGGAGGCTGGCCATTCCGGCCGATCTGTAGCGCTGCTGATGGATGCCTCCGGAGGGCGAGGGACTGAATGTCATTCTATCATTCCTTCATTCCTTCATCTATTCATTGGTGGGATTTGTATCCCTCCTTCCCCCCAAAATTTAAAAAGAGAGAACTAAGAGTCGCTTAGGAAGGGTTTTTCAGACCCAAATGCTCATGACAGAAGGCTCCGAGGGAGAAGAGCCTTGGTGGAAGCAGCAGAGCCCCTGAAGCCCCTGCCCTGGCGGAGGGAGGGCAGATACCTACCTGGGAAATAGGTGGCGGCGCGGAGGAAAGGCTGGAAGGAGCCCTCGAAGTAGGGGAAGGAGAAGGAGGCCTTGGCCGGCAGGCTCTGGATCAGACCTTGGGGGGCTTCTGGGGGAAAAGAGAGAGAAGGGGGTTAGAATGAGGAGTCCCCTGGCACCAAACCCAGCATCAAGTCCCAACTCCAAACACTTCGGAGGCTGCATTCACACTAGAGAAATAACCCGGTTTGGCACCGCAGTTTAAAAAGCAGTGCCAACCCGGGCGATTTCTCCACTGCTTGCCCCGGAGGGTTCCCTGCAGGAGGGCTTCCCCTTCGAGGCTGAGGGCCCGGGAGGCCGCTTACCTGCCCTGGGGCCGGAGGAGAGGATGGCGTTGACCCCGAACTTCAGGAAGGTGGCCTCGGGGCTGGAGGAGGCTGAGGAGGGCGACCCTCCTGCCCCGGCCTCCCTCCCGCCGCCGGCTGCCCCCGAGGGCGAGGGCGAGGGCGGGGGGCTGCGGGGCAGGAAAGGGGCGCCGGGGGCCCTGCTGCTGCTGCTGCTGCTGCTGCTGGTGGTGGCGCTGATGCGGAGGAGGTCCTCCACCAAGAAGCCCGAGGAGGAAGGGCCCGAGAAGGCCGAGCGGAGGGACTGGGGCAAGGAGAGGGTCGGCGTCGGGCGGAGGAGGCTCGGGTAGACCGCCGGCGGAGCCAGCAGCCCCGGGAACATGGCGGCAAGGAGGCCCTCCCGGCACCGAAGGAGACTGGCTTAGCCCCCACCGGCAGGACGAGCTCCAGCTCTGTCTTGGGACCTACCTTAGGAACGAGTTGAGGCTCTACCTACAGATCTAGCTCAGCACCTAGCTGAAACTCTAACTCTTAGATCTATCTTAGGACCCAGTTTAGGATGTACCTACAGATGTATCTTAGCACCTAGCTTAGGGTCTACTTCAGGATCTATCTCAGGACCTATCTTAGGAACTAGTTTAGGACTTATTTTAGGGCCTGTCTTAGGTTGTACCTTAGGACCTAGCTTAGGATCTATCTGAGGACCTACTTTAGGAGCTACCTAAAGATCTCTCTTAGGAGCTAGCTTAGGCTCTTAGGACCTCCCTTCGGGTGTACCTTAAGAACTAGTTTAAGACCTAATTTAGGATCTAGTTGAGGACTTATCTTAGGACCTAGCTTAGGGTCCAATTTAGCACCTGGCTCAGCCTCTAGTTTAGGAGCGCCCTTAGGATCTACCTATGTTAGGAACTTGTTTAGGAGTAGGTTTCAGGACCTAGTTTAGAGTCTAATGTAGCACCTAGCTTAGGCTCTCGTTTAGGATCTCCCTTAGGACCTTGTTTGGGACTTCTCTTAGGACCTAGCTCAGGATCTCCCTTAGGACCTCCTTTGGGCCCTCCCTTAGCTGAGGCTGGGTGTGGGTGCGCTTCCCCTCCCAGGAAGGCTCCTGCCGGGTGGGTGGCCTGCCTTCCCTGCCGCTGCCCTCGGCCTCCTTCCTTAGCCTTAGCCCTGAGAGAGAGAGAAGGAGAGAGAAGAGGGACCCTTCCTCGGTGGGGCGATGGGGCTCCTCGGGGCCCTTCCTGCGGGGGCGATGGGTTTTATAGTCCGCCTTCCCCTCGGAGCGCTGGGCCAAGGGACAGCTCCGACAAAAGGGCGCCCCTCCGGAGGGGGCTTCGGGGAGCCCTCATTGGTCCGGGAGGCCTCTGCCTGCCCCCCTTTGCAGCCGGGGATTGGATCAGACCTCCGAAGGAAGACAAGGCAAAGGAAAGAGCCACCAGGAAAAAAAGAGGGGGGGGGGGCCCCCTTTTGCATAAGGACCGCCTTTTTGGGGGGGAGAGAAAGGGGCCACTCCGACCCACATCCCCCCCTCAAGATCATTAAATACCTATTCTATTTTATTTTAAGGTTTCCCGACTCCCAAAAGAAAAGAGGGGGGAAGCGGATTCTTTCAAGGAAAGCAGTAAGTTTCTTTCTTTCTTTCTTTCTTTCTTTCTTTCTTTCTTTCTCTTTCTTTCTCTTGTTCACCGTCTTTTTCAGCAAATGAATCAATAAATATTCATCCATACCAAGCTTTGCAAATAAAGGCAACTATACATTGAAAAGGCATGAAACGCATCTCTGGGGAGGACGGGGGAAATGGGTTTGATAGAGACAACTGGGGCTGCATCCACGCTGGAGAAATAACCCGGTTTGGCACCGCTTTAACTCGTCCTCTGGCTCAAGGCTATGGAATTCTGGGAACTGGAGTTCTCAAAAAAAATTCCTCCGTTTTCAGCAGAACTAAGAAGCATGCATTGACATTTCTGTTTGAGCGTTTGTTTTAGCTTTGATTTGGCCATGTCCTCCACCCCCCCCTTTTTTTTTTGGAATGTCCTCCATTTTGTGTGCCTTGTCCTCCTTTGTGTGACAGAGCTGCGTAGGTTTACTTCTCATTTTGGGAAACTTGCAGAAAAACGAAAACACTGAAGACGGAAAAACAACCGAGCCCTCTTTTTCTGGACCTTGACCATAGATTTAAGTTACAAAAAACCGAAGGAGGCTTGATGGTATTTAATACAATCTGGAGCCAAGAGAAATGGTTTTCTAACAGCCTTACTCTCCCTGTAACTTCTAGACGTATTGCCGCCGGTCTTTTGACTTCAGGGGAACCGAAGTCAAGTTTTAAGCTGATTTCACACTCCGAATAAGCCGTTTGAAGCAAAACCTATATTTATTGATTTAAACCTTCCTGAAACCGAGTCGTCGCAGTATTTCGTCTATAAAGATATCTGCATGGCACCACTAATTCCCATGGCTCCTTCTCCCAGGATGCTGGGATATATAGTTCGCTGAAGTGCTTTTAAATCTCTCTGGCACAGGAAAAAAAATCCCCCCCCTTTTTTTTTTATTTTGACAGCCGCGACTAGGACTTTAAGGAGCCCGTTTGCTGTAAAGTCAGGGCTTTGTTCTCCCTAATCCTGAGATCTGTAGTTTGCATTCTCTGCTAGCTCTTCAGCAAACTATACATCCCAGGAAGGACCCAGGGCTCTTACAGTAGTGTCATGCAACAGCAGAACGCCGATATTTGTACAGACGAAATACTGCAAAGACTCGCTTTCAGTAGCGTCTAAATATTTAAACAAACGAAACCTACGTTAAATAAACAACTTATTCAGAGTTATTGGGTCTTGTTTAAAATAAGGCCTAATTTAAACATTCAGGGGTAGCTGCGTCGGCCATTTAACAAATGCAAACCAAAATCCACCAGTGATACCTTTCATTGGCCAACCGAAAAGCACAATGTACTTGTCGCAAGCTTTCGAAGCTTCATGGGCTTCTTCTTCAGGCAAGAAGTTACTCCAGGCAAGAAGTTGCAATAAAGTACCGTTCCCAGAATGCCATAGCATGGAGCCATGGCAGTCAAAACGGTCTCAAAATGGATTATTTCTGCAGTGTGGATGCAGCTGATCTGAAACAGGCTTTTAGCATCCCTTCTGCAACCTACAACTGCATCCTCCTGCGCTTCCTCAGACCTTTTCTCTCTCTCCAAACCCCAAAGCCATCCTTTTGCACAGAGACCAGGGCAATAGTCTTGGGGGTTGGCTTTATTATTATTATTATTTTTAAACAAAACCCTCTCTTTCTGTCGCAGGGCTCTAACAGATGTGTTAAAGCCCTGCTCCGTCTGTTTTCCAGGAGCCCCCTATTCAAGGCTGGGCTGCGAAACCTTTCGCCACCAGAAGCGTGCAGCCCAAGGCCGCCCGCCCTGATCCTATTAAGCATGAACTATCTGTCACCTTCAGCTGTTTCACTCCCCCTTCTTTCTTCTTTTCTTTCTTTCCCCCCTTCCTTCTCTCTTTCTTTCTTTCCTTTCTTTTTCAACTTGGAAACACAGAGCTTATTCCCTTCTCTCCCTCCCCACTCTTCCAAATCTTATTAACCAGCTTTATTTCTTTCGATGTGGGGGCTGTATTTAGTGTGTGTGTGTGGTTGTGGGTGTCTCCGTGATCTCCGTGTCGATGCTTTAGCCACTGAATGCCTCGGAAGATGCAGCTGCCATTTAGAGCATATTAGCGGAGAGAAAGGATGCCTGGTCGCCCTCCTCTTCCATCCACATTAAAACAATTCAAAGAGATAGCCCTGTTGGCCTCTAGGCTCATCAGGCTGTAGAGAGATCTTGTAGCAGCTTTGAGACCCACAGAAAGAAAACAGTTGGCAGCATGAGCTTGAATGCACTTCAGTGCGCCAAAAGCATCTGAGGAAGTAGACTGAAGCCCATTAAAGCTTCTGCTGCCAACTTCTTTCTTTCACTGAGTTTCAAAGATGCTACAAGATCTCTCTACATACACTTTTAAAGAAATGGTTGGAGAAGAGGCAAAGGGAATCCTAGCCAAGGAAATCGTGTGGGGAAGAAGTGGGGCAAGCTCCCCCTCTTTCGGCTCCGAAACACACATCCCTCAGTTCCCTGGGTGGTGGTGGGGGGTGTCTCTTGAGGGTTAAGGCAAGATTTCTTTCAAAAGGTCTGGAAAGGGTGTTCCCTGACATTTGGCGGGGAGGAAGGCTGCATCCGGACTACAGAAATAATCCAGTTTGACTATCCTGGCTTCATGCTATGGGGTCCTGGGAATTGCAGTTTGCTGCGGCACCAGAGCTCCGCTTTTGCTCAGGTCTTGCAAACTCAGGACCCTGGCTTCCTTCACTGTATCTGGAATAAGCTCTTCCTTTTTCCCCTATTGTCTCGGATCTTTCCGACTTGCTTCTATGCAAAGAGGTCTTGCGGATCCTCTTCTGTGCAAAGGGACCTTGTAGAAAGAAAGAAGCCCGGAGCACAAGCTACTCAGCCTCAGATCCTAGTCGATCCTGTCTTCTCAGGATATGGCTAAAGTACGATAGTTTAGACATCTTAGCAAACGTTATTCTTGTTCTTGTGTGCCTTCAAGTAAATTCCGATTTATGGCGACCCTTATCATGGGGTTTCCTTGGCAAGATTCGTTCAGAGGAGTTTTGCCATGGCCTTCCCCTGAGGAGGCTGAGAGAGTGTGCCTTGGCCAAGGTCTCCCGGTGGGTTTCCATGGCTGAACTCGGAATCCAACCCTGGTCTTCGGAGTTGCAGTCCAACTCTCAGACCACTAGGCCACGCTGACTCTCTCAGCAAACAGGCCAGACCGAAAAAACAACACATACAAACCCAAAACAAACAAACAGAAAACGGGCTCCAACTCGATCCTAAAGCCCTTTTGTTTGGAGACAAGACTGACCCTAAATGTCCATAGGAGACTTAGGGCTAAAACAGACTGCAAAAATAATCCATCTTGAGACCGCTTTAACTGCCCTGGCTCAGTGCTGGGGGATTTTGGGAGCTGTAGTTTATTGCGGCACCAGAGCGCTCTGACAGAGAAGGCTCAAGGGCCCCATACAGACAGGCCAAAATAAAGCTGCTTCGGGTCACTTTGGAAGTATGCTGTTTAAATGATGCATGTGTCCTAAGAGTCTGGAAGCTGCGCCAAAGCTGCACTCCTGTCCTTAGGACTGAATCGTGGCTTTGGAGTGGCTTCCAGACTCTTAGGACCCATGCATCATTTAAACAGCATACTTCCAAAGTGACCCAAAGCAGCTTTATTTTGGCCTGTCTGTATGGGGCCATAGTCTCATAAAACTACAGTTTCCAGAATTCACTAGCATTGAGCCAAGGCAGTTAAAGTAGTCTGAAACTGGATTATTTTTGGAGTCTGTTTTGGCCCTCGCTTTTAAATAAGCTGGTTCTGATCTGGGTGAGTTTTGACAACACTGCCTGCATCTGCACTGGAGAAACAATCCGGTTTGAAGCCACTTTAACTGCCATGGTTCCATGCTATGGGATTCTGGGAAGTGTAGTTTGCTGTGGCGCCAGAGCAGTTAAAGTGGGACCGGACTGGATTATTTCTGCAGTGCGGATGCAGCCCTTTATTTCCCAAAGGTTCTACTGCCCTCCTGGCGACTTTTGGTGCCAAGGCGGGGGATAGGTTTTGCCATCTTGTTTGCCGCTTTCCTTAGCTCTTTCCAAAGCAGGCTACGAATGTCTTACCATTGCAAGGGTCCGTCTTGCCGACAGTTTTGCCCACAGTCCTACTCACCGCATTTGAGCATTTGAACAGCGTTTAACTTCCCTCTGATTTCACTTTCTATAACCCTTCCTCTCAGGTTTGATTAGACTCCTAGCCAGCCTTTCTCCTCCATGGGACCCAAGGCGGCTTAGAATGTAAGCTAAAACCAAATACAAGCCATGTTCCCTTGGCAAGTTTCTTCAAAGGAAGTTTGGCCTTGCCTTCCCCTGAGGAGGCTGAGAGGGTGCGACTTGCCCTCGGTCACCAGTGGGTTTCATGGCTGCCCTTGAAGGGCCCTTCTGCCACCTCCAGCCAAGAGTGTGCTTCTAAGCTGTAGAAATAATGCAGTTTGACACCACTTTTACCTGTCATAGCTCCACTTTACAGGAACCTGGGATTTGCAGTTTTGTGAGGCACCAGCACGCTTCAACAGACAAAGACAAAGACCTTGTAAAACTACAGATCCCAGGATTCCATCAGATAGAGCCACAGCACTTAAAGTGGTATCACATTATCATACAGCATTATTTCTACAGTGAAGATGCACACCCTGAGAGCCAGTGGCTTCAGTGTTGGACTACGACTCTGGAGACCAGGGTTCTAATCCTGGCTGTGCCATGTAAACCCATTAGTTGACCTTGGTCAAGTCACATTCTTTCAGCCTTAGGGGAAGGCAACCCTCCCCAAGACACTTGCCAAGAAAACCCCATGAAAGGTTCGCTTTAGGGTCACCACAAATCGAATAAGACTTGAAGGCGCATAACAACAAAGATTATGAGAACTTTTTCTGACAAAACTCATGCAAGTTGCTTTTCCCCCCATCCAAGCTCCTTTAAAAAGTAGCACTCCTAGAATCTCTGTACTGGCCAGGGGATTCTGGGAGCTGTAGTCCAACATGTCAGATTTCCCTAAGGAAATAAAAATCCTAGTCTCAAAGGTCTGGAAACCATGCCCTATGAGGAGCATTTTAGGGAGCTGAGTATGTTTAGCCTGGGAAGAGATGGTTAAAATGATAGCCCTGTTTAAGTATTTGAAGGGATATCATATTGAGGATGAAGTAAGTTTGTTTTCTGCTGCTCCAGAGAATAGGACCTGGAGCAATGGACTCAAGCTACAGGAAAACAGAATCCACTTAAACGTTAGGAGGAACTTCCTGACAGTAAGAGCTGTTTGACAGTGGATAGTGACTCAGGCTGGGAGCCTGGGCCTTAGCCTCTGTTCTGGGACACTGCACCTGCACTGCAGAAATAGCCTGGGTTGACTTGACACCACTTGAACTGCCATGGCTCAAGGCTATGGAATTCTGGGAATAGTAGGCTCAGGGAAAAGAAAACTGCAGTAGCCACTCCCTTGCTGGTGGGTTCTTATTGGTCAGTAACTTTTGCCACCTTGAGTGCACTGATGTTGCGTGGCCACATTTCCTGGGTTTCTGTCTCTGAAATGCTGGAGGGTATGGGCTAGAACTCTGCTCTTCCAAGTGTTTGGGGCTTCAGTTCCCAGAAGCCTAGGCCAGCTTGGCCAATGGTTTGGAATTCTGTCCAAAACACCTAGAAGGCCAGAGTTTGGCACTGCTGGCTTTAGACAGATTAGGGATTGTTTTGGTTTAGTGACCATTGTGCTGGACCTGACTTGGCTGATGTAGTTTGGGATTTAGTGTTAGGGCTTCCTGGCCTGTAACACAAAAACACACAATTTAGTAGATGGTGGCACATCTGGAAATAGTAAGGGGCTGAGAGGGGCCTGCCATTGCATGTGGGGGGGGGGACATGCTCTGCAGGCAATATGTTTACTAACTTGGTCTATAATCTGGGGGTATGCCCACAATCCAGTGTTGCCACTAGCACCCCAAGAAGACTCAGGAATGCTATCCACTAGACAAGGCAGGGCAGGTGAGCTCTCTACCTTATTAATAACTTTTGCCAGCTTGACTGCACTCCTGATAGGTTTGGCCACATGTATCCTTATATTCACCTGTGAAGTGCTGGAGGGTATGGGTTTAGTGGCACAAGGCCCAGACCCTGCAACCCTCCCAAAGACATATAGAAAGCAGCTTTATATGAAGACAGATGTTTGTGTGCATCTAGCCCAGTCTTGGCAGCTCTGGTTGGCAGCAATAACTCTCCAGAGTTCCAGACAGGAGTCTTTTCGAAGCCTGTTTGAAGTCTCTGATAGGCTGTCATCCAAGCTCTAACCAGGTCTGAACCCTGCTTAGTTTTCAAATTCAGACAAAAACAATATGTTCAAGGTTCTCTGGTGTTGTTCAAAAGATGCTCCTGAAAGTTAGCAGGTCCTCCAGAACAGAATGCTGTGAAACAGGTTTGGGGTGGAATGAGAGATTGTTAGCACATGCAAATAGAAGTGCTTTGCTCTAGCTCAGAGTCACAACTAAGTACAACTGTGCATCCCCCCCCCCCAAAGAGACTGATTTTGGAACTACAGTGCATCAGTTAAAAGCACAGGGACAAACAAGAATTTGATTGGTGTTTTTCTCTTTTTCTCTCTCTTTTCTTTCTTTTTTGGAATCTGTAATTCGCAGAGAAAGTTTTCTCAAATGGCCTCTCCCTCAGTTTCATTTCTCCAGATAATTGGAGTGATATTTCAGTACATTCAGATAATCAGGTAAAGACCTTTCTGTTTGAGCAAGCATTTGGTAACTAATGGGTTATACAATGGGGCCTGTTCCTGGGTGTATGGTCTGTACTTGTATCTTTATTATAAAAAGACATAAAGGAATCCATTAGTATTATTAAGATTAACTGAGAAGAAGATGAAAGCTTATGCTCTGATGAAAGCATAAGCTTTTATAGACCAAGTTTACTAAAGCTTATGTTTTCATCGGATAAAGTAGATTGAGTCCGTGAAAGATTGTGCTAGAAGTTTCTTCTTCCAGTTAGTCTCAAAAGTGCTACGGGATTTCTTCATGCTGTTTTATATTAAAACAGATTAACACAGATGTCTCTTTGAATTATATTTTTAATGCTATGTTTCTAAATAATTTTTACACTGTTTTGAAGAAGTAGTGTTTTTAATATGGTAGTTCATTTAATTATTTCCCCCCACTTTCTTATATTCAGGTTTTTAAATGCACATTGTTTCAGTTTATGGATCCCATGGCAGGAGAAAGGTGGGATATAAATTACATAAAAATAGAAATTATGAATTTATGAATGGAAAATAAATAAATAAACAAATAAATCTATATGGGAATGAGAAACTTCAGTTGCACTCAGTGGGGCTTAGTTTTGATTATGCCTGCATTGGATCACTGTAAATCTCTTATTCCACATTGTTCCAACAACAAAGCCATCAGGCAACACTTGAGTTTGCTTTTCAAAAACACCTTTATGGGGTTTCCCCCTCTTCTCCCCACCAAATCTTTAAATGAAAAGGAACACAACAACAGCAAAAAATTAAAAATACTGGATTTGATCCTCTTTTCTTTGTTACTTTTTGGGACTCCAGTTCCAAGAATTCTCCAACCAGAAGTGGCCAAACTTCTGGGATTCTGAGTCCAAGAATCCCACACCCTGGATATTCGATATTTTAATGCTCATGTAAAATTAATGTCTGGAAGAATGATCTTCCCTGCAAAAGTGTGTGTTTTCTGTAGAGATTCAACTATTGTCCATTTTATTTATTTATGACAGTTTTTTATTACAGTACTTGCTGTTCACAACCAAGGCCTCAGAAAGTGATGCACATAAAAATCAGAAACAGAATGTGGGGGGAGAATATCTGTGTAGTATGTGAGCATAGAGTAAATAGCAAAGAAAATCTTCAAAATTCAGAAAGTACCCCACAACAATAATTTCTGGGGAAAACAAGACCATTGTGATTCTTACTCTCTTTCTTAATCAAGAGTGTCATCTTACTGCTAAAATAAATCCAATAAGAAAAGATATCCCACACACAGTTTCAAAGTGGGTGAAAGAAACAATGAAGAAATGATTGCCTCTGGTGTTGTATATCATTGGTTTAGATTCAGTACCTTCCCAGGATTGTGAATAGGATGGTTCATTAAGACAATCTGTAACTTCATTAAACTTCACCCAAAACAAGGTGGTATTGGAAGATTTGGGGGAAATCTCAAGATTTGCGGAATCACCAAAAACAAAACAAAAAACCTTTTTGGGGGGGATCATAAAGGAGGAGCCAAAATACTGTAACCCAGTGAGGACTGAGCATGATCCATGGGCGTGAAAGGGGGTCTTCTTGGTCAAAAGGGTTGAAAGGGGTTAAAAAAATAACAATGGATGGAAACAGGAGTGATGGACTGGCTGCAATGGTAAAAACATTCTATATAGCACTATTTTGTTGCCATTAAATGAAAGGTTGCTGTTAATCAAATCACAAACAATTAATATAACACATTTATTTGTACCTAAAGATGTTTAGAATTTGCAATCTGGTACCTTATTTCAGTGGAATGATTTATAAATGACTTCAGTGGAATTTAATAGATTTTAGATTTGGATTTGTTTTTTTAGACTAATGCAATGATCTTGGTTTTGTATTTGCTTTGGAAAAATACAACATTTAGGTATTTGGTGGACCAAAGAAAGGAGATCTCCTGCCATCTGGAGAAGGTCTACATGAATTATGAGGTATTATTCCCAATTTGGCCTCAATTGATGGTTTAACTTCTTGCACACCTAAAATGTAGGTGAAATTCCTTTGTGCGCTTTATATTGTTGATTGTACTACTTGGATGCTTATGGAAGGAGATATCCAATACTTTGTAATGCAACCAGTTCTCCACTTGTCCACAGTGCACCATCCTGTGGGCACAACTTTGTCCAGCTACCTCATGACTGGAATGGCAACCAGGATGTTGCTGGAATGAAAATCACCCTCAGTCTCGTTCCTGCCATCCATGTAAGTAGTCTGGCTGAACTTTACATACTGCCAACTTTGAACAGGATCTTAGTTTGTATCTCTAGCTTTGCTTGCATAAGGATTCTGCTTTTGTATGTCTGCTCTAAGCTACCTCAGGAAACTGTTTCTCCTAAGGCAAAAGAAAAAAAATTCTCAACTACTCCTAGCTTTGTTTATTTCCAAACAATCCCATCATTCCCTTTGCTAGGTGTTATCTGACATCTGCCCATCTACCAGTGGATCAGCAAGTCTACATTGCCCATCTCAGCACTTAGTTTAACTACCAGCCACATATGTAGCTAAAATAAAATTTCCATGTCCTCTCATTCATTCTTTTTTGCCACCTAACCTAATGAAAAGTTCTGGAGAAATCAAAAGCTCACATGCTTCTGTAGAATTGTAGATGGTCCTGATAAAGGTATTGCCCACCTGTGGCTAGAGCAGCAGAGACAAGATTTTTGGTTTCCTTGGAAGAACACAGCTACCATTGTGTTTGTAGTTGTTTTCACAGTGAGTAAAATGGTTTCCTAAAAGTGTCTGTGAACTATCCAGCTCTGGCTCAGCAATGATGTGTGTACAATACCAGTCCTCTGGTAACACATAGCCAGCTCACACTGGGGTTGGTGGTTTGACATGCCAGAACTGTCAAATTGCTACCTGTTGATTTAGTAACTGTCACTACAAGTAGAAATATCTATGTCAAAGGACTGACCCTGGTGAGCTCAGTGGAATCTTGGCGCTCCTGTGTCAGTGAGGTGTTTTAGGCTGCATCCACATGGCAGAAACAATCCATTTTGACACAGCTTTAACTGCCATGGCTCAATGCCATGGAATTCATGGAACTGCAATTTTGTGAGATATTTAGCCAGAGCTCTCATGCCACAACACACTACAGTCCCCAGATTCCATAGCATGGAATTGAGCCATGGCAGTTAAAGTGGTGTCAAACTGCATTATTTGTGCAGTGTGGGTGCAGCCTTAATCTGAACTTTAAATTAGTTATCTAAGGTGCTGGAATTATCCAAGGTGCTTTCTAGATTCAGCAAGCATGTGGAAGTCCCTGCCTGCACAGTTATATCTCTGTTGTATGCAACATCCCTGTATGCACCACACTTGCTCCCCATTGTACAAAAGCAGTGAGTGACCTTCTAGGCTTGGCTGTTTTGTCCTGGCCACTGACTGGATGTGGGGCTGAAATTGGGCATGTTGCGCTTGAACAACTGGAAGAGAAAGAGCAGCCTGTTCTCCCTCCCTGTCACAGAAAATCACTCCTTCTTTGCTGGAATGTGTCTGGCCGTGCCTTCACACCTGATTAGTGTCCGGGGAAAAGAACTTCATCTGGAAGCCTCCTGGCTGTTCTTGTGCAACAAAGTTGACTATACTGCTTAGTGAGGAATAGGATATCTCTTTGCACAACCTCACTTCAGGTACATATGCCAGCATACCAGGAGTATGCTGGCATATGTCACCAACAGGATCAAAGCCTTAGGGTTTAGACAAAAACATGGACTGGATTCAGCTTTCCACTGACCTCAGAGTTGCCAGCTTCCACTACTTAAAGCAAGTCATTTCAGTTGACTGACATGTACTCAGATGGTTCTCCCAACAACTATTACTTACTATTTTTTATTAAATATAAATTATATGATTTGGGAATTATGTCATCCTCTGAGACCCTTGCAGGCTCCCCCAAGATGTCCAGAAGGCTGTCTGTGATTGGCTGCTAAAGCACAACTACCCCTGCCTACCACCCACATTCCCTCATCATCCCCTGGCCATTGAGTGGTCAAGGGGAGGGATATCCTGGCATCCATTCAATCTGGCCAGAGTGCAGAGGGTACAGATGGCAGAGCTGAATTCCACCACTGGTTCTGATCACATGTATACCAGTGTAAATTGGACTTCACCTGCACACATCACCAATAGGAGGCTAGCTATACTATTTACATAATAAGCCCTTTTTATATTAGTAGCTAATAATTAATATACACTAGAAGTAATGGCCAATGATCACAACAATCTAAGAACCTATCAGTCAGCTGAAATCATGGCACTAAAAAAAACCCTATTCCTGTTTATTTTGATAAAGTCAAGGCAGGATACACTTCTCTCCTCCCGGCCTTTTTATCTTCCCAGCAATACTTGGGATGACAGATGACCGACTGTTTTTCATGGCTCAGTGGAGATTAGAACCTGGGTTGTTCTGGTCTAGCACTCTAACCACTACACCTCTCTGGCTTTTCTTAGTAAATCCAATTTATTTATTGTAAGTATGGGGAGGCTAAATGGGCATGCAGCCTAAATACAGAATCCATTTTACCAGGTTAACAAGCAGGCTGGAGTGGCTCCCCTTACATTATAAATACTTTGGTTGTTTGAGTGGGTTTGGGAGTATGTTATTTGGCACATTTTCCTTGTTTTGTCTTGTCAAGATTATACTTCCACCTTACAGAATATTAGTGCAGTAGAAGCCAGGTAAACGTTTAGGTCTGCATGCATTATGAGGCCTTTGGCCAAGATTTTGCTGAAAATCTAGCAGAAAGATGTGTGAGTGTGTGTGTGTGTGTCTATGTATGTAGGGCTTTTCCCTTTCCCCCCCTTCCCTGAGAGAGATGAAGAGGAACATTCTCTGCATAGAGCGTAATACCTTTCGAAGCATCCTTGTTGCTGCTTACTGACCTTGCTGAGTCCCTGAATGGGACATGCTATATTAAGATACCTAAGGCGTTCACCTTTAGAATTCAGCACAAGGAACAGTAACTGTTGGGTTGTTCAAAGCTTTGCTAGTCTTTCCCCCCTCCCTCCCACTCTCCCTCGTCTTTTTTTCCTTGAAAATCCTTCTATTGTGCCAATCAAGCAGATGGTTTGCAGGAAATATAGCTTGGCCCCAATGACCGAAACTAATTTTAACTAGCTTTCCAAACCTGGCACGTTTGTTTTGCTCTTTCAAATCAGCTCCAAAAACAGCTGGCAATGGTGAATTAAACCCATTAAAGACACATTTATAAGAAATTATATTCACATAGGTTGTCTGAATCTACCCCCTCCTTTTTCTCTCCCCCCCCCCACACAAGGGGGGAGAGATGAGTGCATTGAAATGAAAATGCCCCGCATACACTACCCTCCTTAACATCGCCTGAAAGTCTCAAAACATTTTACTAAATAGATTAACTTGACTATTGTTTTGCATCACATTTATCAGCTTCATTAAGTGAATAGCTGAACAAATATATTACGCATGCATGAAAAGCTCTTTTGGGGGCTGCCTTATTGTGTCCTTAGCCCTGACAGGTGGTTAACTGTGTGGTGGTTTTCTTTTTCTTTTTCTGCCTCCCACCCCACCCCAAAGAAAGAAGGGATCTTGGCTAGAGCAGCAGAGACAAGAGTTGGCAAAGGAACCTGAAGGCGAGAGTTACAGGCTTCCACCCCTTCCATTCAGACTGGCCGGCCCTGAACGACCATGTTCTCAAATACAGAGCCGAAAGACCTGATCAGGTCAAAAGTAATTCACTGGAGTTTTGTCTCTGTTTCTTTGCTGGACCAACTGCAAGGCTGGTTAATTTACCACTTCGCTTCTTAATGTGTTTCGCTTGTCTACTTTGAACTTTCTTTTCCCTGCTCCCGTGTCTCTGCTTACCAGAGCTTGGAAAAATTACTTTTTTCAGACTGCAATTCCCAGACTCTCCCAGCCAGCAGGGCCACTAGCTAGAGTGGCTGGCACCGTGGGTTTTAGCCAAGGAGAAAGGTGTCATATAAAACAAACAAACAAACAAACATATATCTTCTGAGTCTCTCTGTGTGTGTACATGTGTATGTGTGAGAGAGTGTATAATGTGTGTACACATACATACACACACATTTGAAAGAAACATCTGAATGCATTTAATTCTTATTTAATTATGTTTATTTCTTCATTTGGATCAAAACCAGAAAATAATCTCAAAGGACCAGGATTTAGAATTTCTCAAGTCATCTATTTATTCACAGAATCATGCACATTCTTTCCCTGATACTGTTTAGTGCATCTGCTTTATCAGTAATATCATCTGCAGGCCCATGATACAATAAGGGGGTGCAATGGTGGGGATAAGACCTCCCCGACCCAGTGCTGCATAGTGGTTTAAGCATTGGACTAGGACTCTGGAGACCAAGGCCTGTTACAGACAGCCAAAATAAAGCTGCTTCGAGTCACAGTGGAGGTATGGTGTTTCAATGATGCATGCGTCCTAAGAGTCCAGAAGCCGTACCAAAGCCACGTTCCAGTCCTTAAGGCTGGAGTGTGGCTTTGGTGCAACTTCTGGACTCTTAGGACACATGCATGATTGAAACACCATACCTCCACTGTGACTCGAAGCAGCTTTATTTTGGCTGTCTGTAACAGGCCAATGATTCATGTCCTGGCTCAGCCATTAAATCCATTGGGTGGCCATGGGCAAGTCACACATTCTTGGCCTTAGTGGATGGCAATGGCAAAAACCCTTTGAAGAAATCTGTCAAGTAAAATCCATTTGGCTCAGGGTTGCCATAAGTCTGAAATGACTGAAGGCACACAACAACAACAACAACAACAACAACAACGACAGCCTACACTTGGGTCACAGTTTAATAACTTTTAGGTTTTTCTCTCCACTCTTGTTGACCCATATATAATTATGTACATTGTAATTCTTTTAAAACTTAAATTCCTAGAAATAAAGTTGTTGAAATCATTAAATTTCAATTTTTATTCCTGCAGATGCTGGCCTTACAAAAATGCCAGAAATGGAACTAATGAGACTGAATAACAGAACATAGTCTACACCTGTCAAAACACTTTTCACTTCGTTGCAGGCAAGCTTCTGGGAGCAGACTGGGTGTTCCATGACTGAGTTTTTCTTCCATCTGAGTCACTGAAGATATTTGTGGTACCTCTTCTCTTTCATTTACTATACAGACACCAATGGATGTTGAATCTTGTTTCGTTAATGGCAGTGAGATATAATCCTTCAAAACAAGGGGAACAGGATAGCTTAGGGGGCTGTGCTTGTCAAGACAAGAGATTGGATGGGAAGCTCACTTACAGTGGCTGGCTGCTACCATCCAGCAGGTTAAATTGTCTATTGGCGGGTTACAGATGGGCCGTTTGCAGCGTGTCCGCGACGTGCTAGGGTTGCCTCGGGGCGGAGCATGCACACGTCCCGCAACTCGAGCACATTACGCATGCGCCGCAATTGCGCAGCACTGTCCATATGGCGCATACACCTGTCACGTCACAGCTGCGCAGCTTCTAGACGGAGCTGCGCAGCTGCGACGTAGCAGCCCTGCCTTTGGCGCTTTGCGGCGTCACAAAAAGGAGCCGCTTTTTTGGGCTCCTTTTTCACTACGCAGCTGCACCGCGCTATTTGTATGTTGCGGCACAGCTGTGCAGCAAAGTGAGGCGCTGATGAGGCGCCTCTTTGGGGCGGTCTGTAACCCACCACAGTTTTGACTAGTGTGGACGCATTGTTGTTGTGTACTTTCAAGTTATTCCCAATTATGGTGACCCTAAAGCGAATCTATCATGGGCTTTTCTTTGCAAGATTTGTTCAGAGGAGGTTTGCCATTGCCTTCCCCTGAGGCTGAGAGCATATGATTTGCCCAAGGTCACTCACTGGGTTTCAAGGCTGAGCTGGGAATCAAACCGTGGTCTTCAGAGTTGTAGGCCAGTACTCAAACCACTACACCACACGTTTAAGGCCCTCCATTTTTCTTAAATGTCCTACATTTTGGGCTTAGTTTTGTCCTACAGTTGTCCTACAGTTTGGTCTAGAATTTGTTCCACATTTTGTCCCTGGTAATAGTGGACAATTATGGCAACCCTACAGATCTCTTAATGTGGACTCATTATACCACCAGCCTTCTATATCCATTGATTCCTTATCCACAGATCTAAGCATCCATGACTTGAAAATATATATATATATTTAAAAAGATACAAAAGGCAAACCTTGATTCTGCCATTCTATATAAGAGGTTTCATTTTAATATGGCATTGTATTTAATGAGATGAGAATCCATGCATTTTGGTATCCAGTACTAGGTCCTGGAAACAAACTTCAGTGAACATCAAGGGCACACTCTATTTCTCCAAGTACTGATACTATTGAATGGGTCTACTCTAATTGGGGTTAAACAACAGGATGGCAGCTAGTGTCCTGGACTGCAGCCAGCACACACAAACAACACCAATAAGGATGGCTCAGCTAGGTAATTAGCAAGCAACTGGGAACACCTGAAAGGAGTGATAGTTAAGGAGCAAGCCGAAAACCAGAGCCGAAGTCAGGAAAACAGAGGTCAGAGTAGTCAGGTCAGTCCAGGCTCAGGGCAGCCAGAAGTAGGAAGAGTCCAGTCCATTCCAAGGTCAAGAGTCAAGGCAACAAGAAGTCAAGGTACAGGGAGCCAGTGCAGGCAGCAATCATACCAAAGGATCATGCAATAAACTCTAGCATTGAATCGGTGTCTCCCTGCTTCTTAAATAGGAGATTCTCTCCTCGGTGCCAGCTGAGGCTTGTTTGCCAATTGTCTCTCAGCAATCCTCCTGGACCTGCATCTGCCAGCACTCTCAGCCCTGCATTGTTTAAAGGAGGGAACCTCCAGGCCTGGTTCCTCCCCAGAGTCACCACTAGGCTGCTGTGCCACCAGAGAAATCCCATCAGCACTAGGACCTGGCTGAGCCTCCTCCTCTGGGGCTGGGAGATCAGGGCTGGATTCTGGCAGAGCAGGATTAGCACCTGGTATAGACTCAATTACCTCTTACTCTGGAGGAGCCCCATCCTCCTCCTCATCCTCCGAGACCTGCTCTTGGCTGGCCATGACAGCTAGTAGCTGCCACATGCAACATATGTTTCCATTTATCTAACAGATGTGACTCTCCTGGAAATCTCCAGAAGGTTGTAGGACACCTTTGCACTGCTTAACATTTAAAAACAAAGAAACAACTTCATTTAAAAAACCAGGAGTGGACAACTGACTCCCCCACCTTTTTTTTTTTTTTTACAGTTTTGGCAGTCTACGTGGCCCCAAAAGGGTCTCATGAACAGAAAACTGAAAATCCACCAGAGTTGCCCATTTCTGCACTACTAGGTCAAGCATCTTTAACATTATGGCAAACCAGCATTGAGAAGTGCAAGTGTGAATGACATCTGCTTCTACTATTTACATTCATTCTGTAACATTGTGTAAAAAAAATGCATCTGAGTTGCATTGGCAGTGTAAATATACATTATCCTCTGTGCAAGACCAGGTAGGGAAATGTAAAGAATTCCTTAGTACTGAAAACGCATGATTAGAAGGCATCTAAAATGCCAAAGGTAGGGTCATCAAATTGACTAAACAAACACAAGGGTGGTCTGCATGCTTATGAATATACACAGGATTATGTCAAGCTAATAAAATAAATTTCCATCAGAAGCTGTTCCTTTTCCCATAAATTTTATTAAGGGCAGACTCAGCACTAAAGAAATTAGTTACAAAAGTAGTTACACAAAAGCAAAGATAAGAACTTATAATGAGTTACTTTGGCAACCAGTTACTTTTTGCAGTAATAGATTGGAATGGATTTACTTTTTTGCCTTTAATGACTGTGGCTGCAATTTACTAATTGTCAGTGGAACAAGAACAGGCTGTCCAGGGATGATTAACTATTAGGTGTGTTTGCTAATTCGTTCTGAATAATTGGAGAAGGAAGAGGAATGATCACATGGGTGGCTGCCTGGTATTGCATCCAGGAAGAACTTCTTTTTAATTGTCTAGAATTTCCAAGGAGCAATATCTGAATTGGCCACTTGGGAAAACAGATACCAATCCCATGTATTTTTCAATGCCACAATAGCAACACTAACTTCTTAGTTACAAGTAATTCATTGAGTTAGCTCTGGACTATGGTAACAAGTGATTGACCAACTGGGTGATCAAAGTAAAAAGTAAAGTTATTAGTTTATTATAAAAAGTAACATTCTAAGATCTGCACAAAAGTAACAAGCTGTTGTCCTCCTTCTGTGAAGCTCAGAAAATACAAGAATGAACATGGTCCTGAATGCCAAGTTCTTAAAAGCCACTGTAACTTTTCACTTGACTCCCTGCACCACCTTTACAAGGTTAGACCAAGATTAGAGCATCTGTAATGTAACAATGACTAGTATCTTTGTTGCACTAAACTATCCTTTGGCCAAGCATATGACATTCTCCTTTGGCCAAGCATATGGGCCAAAGCTAACAAAATGAATTTCAGTATGGAGAAATGTAAGGTTCTGCACTTAGTACAATAAATAAATAAATAATGAAATGCATAGATATAGGATGGGGAACACCTGGATTAACAAGACTACATGTGAAAAGGAATGAGGAGTCCTAGTAGACTACAAGTTGAACATGAGTCATCAGTGTGACGCAGCAGCTTAAAAGGCCAATGAAATTCTAGGCTGCTTCAATAGAAGTATAGTGTCTAGATCAAGGGAAGTAATATTGCCACTCTATTCTGCTTTGGTCAGGCCCCACCTGGAATACTATGTCCAGTTCCACTTCTGGGCACCACAATTAAAAAAGGATGTTGACAAGCTGGAGCATATCCAAAGCAAGGTGACTAAAATGGTGAAAGACCTGGAAATCATGCCCTATGAGGACCAACTTAAGGAGGTAGGTATGTTTAGGCTGGAGAAGAGATAGTTAGGAGGTGATATGATAGCCCTGTTTAAATATATGAAAGGATATCATATTGAGGATGGAGCAAGTTTGCCTTTTCCGGCTCTTGAGAATAGGACGTAGAACAATAGATACAAGCTACAGGAAAAGAGATTCCACCTCAACATTAGGATGAACTTCCTGACAGTAAGAGCTGTTCAACAGTGGAACACATTTCCTCAGAGAGTGGTGGAGTCCCTTTCTTTGAAGCTCTTTAAACAGATGTTGGATGGCCATCTGTCAGGATGCTTTGATTGTGAGTTCCTGCATGGCAGAGGCTTGGACTGGATGTCCCTAGTTGTCGTTTCCAACGCTATGATTCTATGACAGGAATACTTGTGGTCTGGATATAAATGAATCATAATTTTCTAAACTTTTGTTGGTAGCAATGATGTTCCAGCTCTTCTGAATAACATAGTTGCCACTCTAGTATCTTTGGTGGGATACAGACCGCCCATTTGGGGTGGGCTGCAGCCACCCCTTTGTGCCACATATTGGGGCCAGGGCAGCCACAGCGGCAGCCCAGAGGCCCAAATCTGGCGCTTTTTGGGACCAGGGAGAAGCGGCAAAATGCTGCTCCTTCCTGGTTCCGAAAAGGGGTGTCTTTGGGCCTTCATGCCCCAGGACACCCCGGGGAGCCGCTGCCAGGAGAGAAAGGGGCTGCTCAGCCTCTTTCCCCCAGCTTCGTTCCCGCAGCCGTTTTGTGACTGTGGGAACGAGGCGCTCCCCAAGAAGGAGCTCCGTTTTAGAGCTCCTTCCGGCGCCACTGAAAGGGAACCCCAAGCACCCTGCAACATCACGGGGATGTCACACCCAGCCATGTCATTTAGCTGCAGCGTGGCCGTGACATCATAATGGTGGCACCCGTGTATACAGGGCGCCACCATTATCATGCAGCCGCAACGTACTAGGGTTGTGGGGCGTGCAGTGGCACCGCCCTTGGGCAACCCTAGCACCTATCCAGGCTGGTGCAAAGTGCCAGTCTGGAAAGCGCCTTTGTTATTTTAACAAGGTCCATTTTTTGATGGGCAACCAAAACTGACAAAACTGAATTTAAATGTAGCTGAGATATAGATTACTATCAAGTAATCTTAATTTAGGCAAATAATATTAAGGTAGTTTTGGTCTCCATTGCACTGAACTTTCAGCTCTGACCTGTTTATGGTTAGGTGAAGCCAAATGATTTATCATTGGCATATACGTTGTTGAGCTTTTTGGTCTTGATTCACCTCAGTTTCATTGAATGTATCTTGAAAAACAGCAGAGCTATTTTGCCTATGGAAATCGGATCCTGGATTCAACACCAGCTACTTAAAACATGTATAATAAGACAATGGCCTAAATCTTATTGTTATCCTTTACTATAGAAGAGCTATTGACTCATGTGTTAACTTGCCATTCAACAATTAATTGACTGGGTCTATTCTAATGGGACTAATCAAAAGTATGGCAGCCAGTGCTTTTCTACCCTTTCTTTTCCAAGTAAATGGAAACTTTTTTTCTTCTCCAGATTCCTTCTGGGTATTTTAAAAATAAAAAAAATGCTTTAAGCATTTGAGAAGTTTAGTTGTCATTTATGCATAATAAATAATACAGCAACAAAATGTTTGTTTTGAGTTTAAATGCTGATTTGATAACCTAACTAAAGACTATAGGGTAAATCTAATTATTAGAGTAGGCTCATAGAATGAATGGGACTTGTAAAGTTTATACTAACAGAAGACCTATTGATCCATCAACACTCTAGTTGGGATTAAATTGGATTCAGCCTTAAATGCTACATTGGGGGAAGGGGGTGCTTTTTGTACACCTGTTGGATTCTTCCATCAATCTTTTAAAAATGCATATGGGGTTGCAGAGGGGGGAGAGTCTTTTTTCCCTTTAAAAACACAAGTCCCAGTGCATTGCAATTGAAAGAATGTAGTGGTTGTCAACATGAGTTTAGCATATGGGTGTTGTACAAAATATGAGTTTAGTTTCCACTGACTGTTGCTCATAGTTATCTTAAAAAAAAAAGCAACCCCTAAAAAAAAAAAGGGGGGGGGGAGAAGTTAACAAGAGTAGGATTCATAATTAACTGGCATGTTTTAAATTTAAAAGGTAAGCGTCCCTGAGTTTTGTCAGTATTCACAACAGTTTGGCAGCTGTGACTAGGAAGTTTTGAACCATAGCCCTACCAAAAGAACATTTGGGATGGGGAGAGGAGGGAGAACCCCCACCAAACTATTTAGCCCTTGATTCCTACAAACAAAATAAAGCACCTTGTCGTATAGAGCCCATTGAACAGGAATTATGGGTTAAGAGAGGGGGTATGAGGTGGCAGTGTGGGTGCTTGTTTATCAGGGAGGAGTTGTCAGTTGTTAGCAAAGCCAGTGAAAGGAGGGACGCCAGAATCTGAAGGCTGGGATAGCATTGATGTGAGGTAACGGAGTAATTGGATTGAAAGTTAGCCATAGTATTTATGTCAGTTCACATTTCGTCAAATGAATAATATGGGGTTACTACCTAGCCCAGGCCTTGGCCCAGGGGTTCAATTATAAAGCGTCTAGGCCTCATTTGATTCAAATATAAATTAATTCTCACTGAAGCATTGGCTGATTAATATATTTGCATAATAGTAGTGTTGGGAACTGAACCATGGTTATTTTGCAGGGATTTGGGTAAGAAAAGCTTTAAATTCATTTAAAGATATTGTTTGAGGAGTCACAGAAGCTGAAATACCTCTATAGTGTTCCTGAAGCCGTTTTTTAAAGAAAAGGTTTGAGGTGCTGAATTCTGTCTGAATTGGTTCCACTAGAAATTCTCCTCTACGTTGTTTGCTTTTAAATGTATGTCCCATTCTCACATTCCCCCCATTACTTTCATGGAACATGTACTAAGAAACATTATACTGAGCAACACTGAGCTGTTTCCCATGGAATAAGTCCCACCCTACTAAGCCCAAAAAGTCTTAGGAATTCTCTATAATAGTTCTGGTGGAAGAACACATTAAATAGTGATTTGAACATAACACTAAACAGCAGGTAGGCTTTGGGTCTTGTTTTGTTTGTTTGTTTGTTTGTGTCAGAGGCTTAAACTGGACAATGAGCTCCTCCATATTGTACCCCATTTCATCTGAGCAGTCTCATGTCAAAACAAGCAGCTAGATTGCAGAGGCTTATGCAGAGGTTTACATACTGGGTCCTAGGACAGATCAAGCCTGAAGTCTCCTTGGAAGCCAAGATGATAAAGTTGAAGTTCTTGTACTTTAAAGTTGTCACAATATCATGAGAAGGCACAACTCACTGGAAAAGACAATAATCCTAGGATAGGTGGAGGGATGTAGAAAGAGAGGAAGACGACATGCTAGATGGATGGACTGTATTAAGGAGGTTGTAAGTATGAATTTGCAGGACCTAAGTAGAGCCATGGAGGATATGGAATCTTGGAGATGTCTCATCCACAGGGTTCCCATGAGTTGAGATTGACTTTAAGATGGTTAACAACAAATATAGACTTAGGGCTTGCATCTCATTTGATACCAGGAGTGTTAGTTTTTCAGGTTCCAGGCAATTGTTGTTTCATTTTGCTGATCTAGACAAATATGAATATTCTTTCAATGCTCTCCATCTGTTCCAAGTTGGCAGGGACAGTCTTGATTATTCCTCTGTTGTCCTACTTTTCAGCTGCTCTTAAAATGTCCCACTTTCTCTCTCCTCTTCCTCCCACTTTCCACTTTGTCTTCATCTTTCTTAAATTGCTTCAAACTGAACCCAAAGTGCAAAAGTAGTCAATTAATTCAGTGGAGGAGGGAAAGGATATTTGCCCTTTTCAATAGGTTCAAGCAAAAGCAAATTACTACATCCTCTCCTAGCTTATGATTTCTTCCTCATTAATAACTTTTGCCATCTTGACCACACTGACCACAGGTATATAAGTTTTATCTGTGAAATGTTGAAGGGTATGCTCTTTCAGATACCTTTCACAGACACGGAGATTGAGACTTACTGTATATTGGTTCAACATTACTTTTCCTGTATTTACGGATTGACTCTGCTATGATTATCTTCATGCCTTGAACTACAGCTAAGGATGGCATCTCCTCTCTGAATGAATATCTTAAGGCAGTAATGGACCGGATGGGGAAAAACAGAATGAAAATGAATCCAGATAAGACGGAGGTACTTGCTGGAGCCCCTAATCCAGGTTTGGAGGTCAACTAGTCCTGGATGGGGTCACACTTCCCCTAAAGGACTGTGTTCACAGCTTGGGCGTGCTGCTGGATCCATCAGTTCAGATGTCAGCTCAAATTGATGCGACGGCCAGGAGTGCTTGATATCAGTTTCGGCTGATGTGACAGCTGCGCCCCTTCCCGGAGCCTGGAGACCTCAAAGCTGTGGTACATGCGCTGGTAACTTCATGACCTGATTTCTGCAATGTGCTCTACATAGGGCTACCCTTGTGCTTAGTTCAGAAACTTCAGTTAGTTCAAAAACATGTCAGCCAGATTGGTCACCGGGAGCTCTAGGTGTGACCCTATAACATCGATTTTAAAGTCACTTCACTGGCTGCCCATTAGTTTCCAAGCACACTACAAGGTGTTAGTTATGACCTTTAAAGCTCTTCATGGTTTGGGCCCAGCTTATCTACCGGATGGCCTTCTTCCATACAATCTGCCCCGCACACTTAAGTCCTCTGGGAAAAATTTACTGCAGCCAGCAAAAACTAAGCTGGCTGCGGTTACCAAGAGAACCTTCTCTTCTGCCACTCCCAGTTATGGAATGGCCTGCCGGAGAAGACCTGGTATATCACCAATCTTGACAGATTTAAAAGGGCAGTCAAGATGGATCTCTTTCGACAGGCCTTCCCAGATTACCATCTCAGTCACCCCCATTGACTATCCTGTCTTGTCTGTTTTAATAATCTTAACGGTATTGTTTTATTGTTATTGTTTACTGTTATTATTTATTAGTTATGGTGGGTGGGGTTCTGGGATATTGTATTTTATTGTATTTTAATGTTTGTAATGTTGTTAGCTGCCTCAACTCTTCCGTTCCATTCCATTCCTGTTCCTCAGAGTGCCGTGTGATAAACCTAATAATGTCTGGTGGCACCATGATTCAAGGGTAGTAATATCAAATTATGGAATTATAGAAAGCAAGCAGCTCACACTTGAACTATGAGGACATCTAGAACGTCCCAATAAGTGTGTAGGCATTAGTGGAACAACTGGAGTTCCCCATGTTTAATGCCTTAAGAGTGGGATAAGTAGAGGCCCTCACATATCCCACCAAATCTTTCTACTTATCCAACAAGAGTATTCAGGAAATAAGGGCCTCAACAGACCAGCCATAAAGGCCGGCATGGGGGCAGAGTGGATGCGTGGTGTCCACATGACACATGCCCCGACTTTCGGCCCCAACTTTGCCCCCATGCCGGCTTGATGCTGCACACCCCACCAAATGGCAGGTGTCATCACGGCACTCTGGCACCGAGTCCAAATGACTCAGCACCAAAGGAGTGCAGAAAAGCCATGGCACTTGCAGCTATGGCACCCTTTCTGTGGTGCAGAAAGGAGCTGCTTTTTGCTGCTTCTTTTTGTGCCATGGAAAAGCCAGATCAGGGCCCTGATCCAGCACTGAAAGGGCAGCCTCAGTCTGTTCAGCCCCTAGGTTGATTAGGAAAGAGTATTAATAAGCATCCAAAAGGGTCTGACTTAGGCATCTATATTGTAGAAATGATGCAGTCCACAGCATTAAGTGCTGTAGCTCCAACCTCTGGAATCCTGGGATCTGAAGGTTTACAAGGGAGGGGAGCTGTTCCAGGCACTAGCTCTCTGCAAGACCTTACAGGCCGAAGGTTTTTAAAAAACAGACAATGAATCAAAGTGACTCCAAGTAAAAATGAGGTAGGACAATCTATGCAGAAAAAACAATCATTTCTTTATTAAGAAGAGAAAAAGATAGCAGCAGACACTGACAGAACAGTCTATACTGTTTCTCAAAGTAAAAAAAAGGGGGTGGGATAGGGGACAGCATTGAAGCTAATGGATTTTCTCACCCTTCCATGTGAAGAAGATAACTGGAGACTGGAACATGGAAGAAGGCCTCAGAAAGAGAAAGAGCAAAGCAGGTCTAAAAGATATTCTCTCTGTGTGTCTGTATTTTAAAGTTATCTGAACTTGGAGGACAGCCTCCTAAGACTGAAGTGAACACCTCTGAATGAGGGAAAATATGACCTCAATGTTGTTGGAAAAAGCAAAAACAAAAATACATATTTGGAAAGGACAGAAGTGAGCATGCCTTTAGGGTACTGATAATGATTCTTAAGTGATCTGGATTGTTTCAAACAAAGGGGTTATATATACACAGAATGAAGCCAATCAATATAGATATTTACCCTCTTTCAAATCTAGATAGGTTTCTCAACCTCTCTGATAGCTGCATAATATGTGTGTTTGTGTGTGTACCAGTCTGACCCAGTTCAGAAGGTCTCCATTCAGTGGAAGTACATAAGACAGTTAAGGCCTGATTGCTTTTGCTAATGCAACCATCTCCTTGCAGTATGTGTGTGGGGAGGGGGGGGGGGAGGTGTGTACTTTTAGAATAAGGCTGGGCTTTTTCTCCCCAAGTTGAGCAGGGTACAGGCTACAGCAGTTCTAGCCTATCCAGAATGCCTGTGATGGTGGTGGAAATGCTGAGACCTTGTCTTAAGACCAAAATGATTAAGGGACTGGAAAACATGCACTGTGAGGAGAGACTAAGGGAGCTGGGTATGTTCAACCTGGAGAAGAGAAGGTTAAGGGGTGATATGATAGCCCTGTTTAAATATTTGAAGGGTTGCCCTATTGAGGATGGAGCAAGCTTGTTTTCTGCTGCTCCAGAGAATAGGACCTGGTGCAATGGATTCAAACTACAGGAAAAGAGATTCCACCTCAACAATAGGAAGTACTACCTGATAGTAAAAGCCATTCAACAGTGGAACACACTCCCTCAGAGAGTGGTGGAGTCTCCTTCTTTGGAGTTTTTTAAACAGAGGCTGGATGGCCATCTGTCAGGGGTGCTTTGACTGTGTGTTCCTGCATGGCAGGGGTTTGGACTGGATGGCTCTTGTGGACTCTTCCAGCTTTACAATTCTATAACCTGATCAGTGGATTACCAGCAATATTTTCATTTGGGTTCCATTTTGCTTCCATTATGGATTTATTTTGTCTTTTTGTTGATGGAGTTTATGGCCCTGTTTCATGGGTGGAGTGGAAGAATGTTGCACTCATGTCCTGCTTGTAGACTTCCCACAGACATTAGACTGGATACTGGGTCTGACTTAGCAGGATCTTAAAGATTTTTTTTAATGTTTGTGATTGACAGATAAATCTTGTTTTTTTAAAAAAAGTGATGTTCACTGGACAAAGACAGATTAAAAGCAACAAAGGTATCCACAGGCATCTTGCTCTTTTTAGGAGAGTTACTGAAAGAAGTGGCCTTTTACTCAGAGTTTTGGGAAGCTGAATGAGTGACGTAACTAACTAGCTTTCCACAATGGGATATGTTCAACAATATTTATGTGAGCTTTGTTGACTAAGAAACACTTGGGTGGTAATGAATTGTCAGTTCCTATATCAATCTGCCAAGTATGAATGGGCCTTAGTGAGCCTGAACATTAAATTCAGGAATCTGTAAAGCCAATAGAGACCATGCATGATATTGATATGACCTTAATCTTGGAGGATATAAATTAATCCATTTTATGCAAGGGAGCCTCGTTCTGCAGTGTTGCATCTGTAATGTTTTCACACTGGACATTTTACAAAGAGCTAAATAGCTTAGTATTACCTCTCAAGTGAAGACCAATTCATTTGATTATTCAATGGCAAGCTATTGTATATGTTTACTGTGTGTTTAGCCAGGGTCCATTTGTGACCAAGTCATTAGTATTACAAAAAAGTCTGTCTGTGATAACTGAATCTGTACTGAGACATTTGTGAAGTTATTTGAATAATGTGGTTGTATGAATTGTCTCTTGGACTCTGGTCCATGTGCACAAATACTACATTAATTTTATGCCTCTAACTATTCTTTGCTTCTAACACTGACAGTTACAGAATGCTGTTAGGAAGGAACAGCATTTTTATTGAGCTACCATACACACATGCATGTGCGCACACACACATTACATACTTTGTGACCTTTTGTAAAAACATGTTATGAACTATGAACTGTTACCAACAACCTGGAAGGTAGTGGGGGGATGCAGGAAAGAAACTGATGCGTTCCTGGGCATTACTTCTTCATCAGAAGATTTGGTACCAGAGGGAGAAATAATAGGGACAGTTCCTATAGCACAAAAAGAAAGAGCAATTCAGCATGTCTGAGCAAACAACCAGGTCAAATAAACCTTGCATAAGGAAATAAAATCATTTTGAACTTCCTAGAGACCACCTGAAGGCTTCTTCCAAAATGCATTTAGGGATGACCTTTTATTTCACCAGCCTCTGCTCTTCTACTGCGTTTCATTTTGGAATACATTAAATTTATAGGTTTATGTTATGTTTGTTGGTTTGTTTCATTTGTATGTTGCCTTTCTCCCAGAGTTACTCCGAGACAGTCAATTAAAAAATCTTCTCAATTAAAAAAAAACAATTAAAACCACAATATAAAATTGTATAAAATCATTTAACTGACATAAAATTTAAAAAGATAAATAAAACATCCCAGTAAGAAGCTTGTCTGCATTAAAAGACTGCTTAAACAAAAAGCTCTTTACCTGCTGGTCAAAGGAAAGTGGGGTGGGAGCCAACCTAGCCTCCCATGGAAGGGAGTTCCAGAAGGTGGAAGCAGCTACTGAGAAGTCTCTCTCTTGTGTCCTCAGCTTAGTAACGGAGATGAGTACCACCCTGTACGGTTGGTTACAATTGGACATTCACATCAAGGGGAAACCTTTACCTTTACCTTTAAAATCTGGAGGGCCTCCAATACCTGGATAGTCAATTTTAATCTCTGCTATAGGGACTATCCCCCTCTTCCTTAATCTAGCTCAAGTGAGCCAAAGTGCTGAGTGATTGTACCTAATATTTGTTTTGGGTAAGGGGTTTTTTCTTCTAGCGCCATACTGTTTTTAATGTATGCTTTTGAGTTTTGTATGCTTTTAATTTTATAGACAGTTTTATATTTTGAGCTATATGAAGTTTTATTTATATCTGTTTATTCTATAAGTTGCCCTGCTCTGAGTCTCACTTTTGAGAAAAAGCTGGGGCATAAACAAAGTGATTGACTGATAGATTGGGACTGGCAAACTGTCCAGATCTTCCATTTTGGTAGCGACAGTCACAGTTATTCTTTTGCTGTCCCATTTCTTTTTGAGCTATTCTTAAAATGTCTCAGTTCCTTCCCCCTCCTACTTCCTTTATCCTCAGGTTACTCCAGTGGCTACAACTAAATTCACTAGTTTGGAGTCAGTTAACTCAATAGGGAGAAGAGGAGAAACTTGACCACATTGATGCTGCCTAGTGACATACATCCTGGTTTTTATCTATAATGTTGGCGTGTATGGGTTAGACAGATTAGGAATTCTTTTGGTTTAGTGACCATCCTGCTGAATAACAATCTCTTGACCTAACTTGACTGATGTAGTTAGGGATTTAGTGTGCATAATTTGGTAGGAGGTGGCACATATGGAAATAGCAGGGGGTTGGGAGGGCTCTGTTATGGCACAAAGAAGATGCCTGTATATTGCCCATCCTTGACCCATAGTCTGGGAATGTTCCACAATCCAACTCTGTCACTTGAAGCCCAAGGGGACTCAGATGCAGGGAGTACTTCCACTAGCCAAGGCAAGTAGATGAGCTGCCACCTCTCTTGGGAAGAACTAGTTTGTAACTTTGAAGTTAAAGTAGTGTAGCTTCTTGTAAATTGAGGTTGCTTTTGAAGACTTTTCAGAAACTGTTAATCAGTTGGAGAGACAGCTACTAGGTACTTACTGAAGACAGGGTTTTGAGGAAACATCTTGCCCATTCTTAAAGTGCTCCAGGAATTTTTAATATATTTCTGCACATAACTTAAATTTCCTAGTAGTATTTCTTGAGGCCTGGATACCTGAGAGAATGGCTTCTTCTCATATTAGCAAACACACAGATCTTAAAAGGTCCTCTTTTGGATGCCTCCACCAACTGAAATGATGTGGCAGACAAACAGAAATACTCATGGTTTATGTGATGTCTCCATTAATGACCTTTAAGTGCCTGGCTGTTCTATTAATGTTTGCTAGACTATTCTGGTGTGTTTTAATGTCTTATGTGATTGTTTTTATCAATGTCATTTACTGTTTAAACCACTTCTTTTATTAATTGTTTTATTGTGATTTTAGGATACAATTCTCTTGATGCACTTTTTATGTATATGAGTGACAGGCATCCTATTGGTTCATCCCACCTTGAGTAGACCATTCAGTCAATTCTTGATTGGTGAGCCAATTCATTGCATATACTATAGTCACAACTGATAACAGGATTAAGGTATGTGTGTGGTATATTCTTATTTATAGTTTGTACTGCATCCTCTACAAATGCACCAATTGTTCTCAAAGTTTTTGTACACAACTAGCACAAACTATACCATCCCAACTGCATTCATTAGGACTCCTACATATACCTGTTTAGTGTCTATTGATATTTGGTGCCAGTTTAGTATGTCACCAGATAATTCCAGTCCTAGTGATTCTCATAGCCTCTGTTTCATGGAAGATAACACTGAAGCTTATCGCACACATCCCTCCTTGCCCGTTATGGGCACTGGAAGGGAACGCTCGGGGCTGCATGCTACTGAGAAAAAACAGATTTTATTGCACAGCAAATCACCCTCAAAATGGCCCTGTTCCATCTCCCAGCACCAAGCTGTCCCATTTCACTGTTGAGGCGCGTCAAATTTTTGGGTTGGAAGAGTTCCGGCCGAGCAAAATGAAGTACCTCAGCACTGAATGGGGATGGCTTGGCGTCGGGAGACGGAACAGGGCCATTTTGAGGATGATTTGCTGTGTGATAAAATCTATTTTTTGTCAGTCGTGCACGGGCCTGAGCGACCCCTTCCAGTGCCCATAATGGGAAAAAAATGTGTACGATAAGCTTCACAGTCTCGTAACAATGTTGAGCAACATTTTAGGTACAGTAGTTCCTTCTGTAGATGGTTCCTTTTTGAAGACTAGTAGGCACCTATGACTATGGACCCTATTACATGGGATTAAAAGAGTGGTTTACCTTTCCCGAATTCCGGAGGCAGACAGTTTCTATCACACATAAATTGCCACTGAATTGCCACCCAGGTCCATCCCAGATGCAGCCCAGGTTATCTAAGCCACTTCGGTGGCCATTTTTAGATGTTGGAAGCTCCCGTTTTTTAAAAGGGGCCACAGAGGCAGCTTAGACAATCCAGGCTGCATCCAGGGTTGAGCCAGGTGGCAATTTGGTGGCAATTTATGTGTGATAGGAACTGGCTGTCTCCTGAATTAGCACTGAATTCGGGAAAGGTAAGCTGTTCTTTTAAACCCATGTGCTAGGGTCCTGTGTGTAAATTTGCTCTACCTGTTAATTTTAACCTTTGCCCCAGGAATGGGAATTGTGAGGCCTCCAGTTACTGTTGGTTTGCAACTCCCAGTAGCCCTTGCCAGTATAGTCAATAGGGAGAGATATTGGTAACTGTAATTCAACAACATCTGGAGGGCCACACATTTCCAACACCTATTTTATCTACCCCTCCTGCCACCAGAAAAGATGATCATGGCTATTTTATCTAATCTATCTTTCATCTATTTTCTTTTTTTCTCTGCTGTGACAAAATAAAATTTGAGGGGTGTTTTTTTTTGGGGGGGGTCTTCTTTGCTTTGTTTTACTTTTCAGAATAAACATTTCAGGGTACTCCTGAAATATTAAGAGCCCATAAAAATTATGAAAGGCTGGCAGCTGTCCAATGTGCTATGAAAGCACAATTGCAAAGTCAAGCCCTTTGTTGTCAATAGATGAAAAAGAAGCAAAATTTCAGTGTGGTACATATAAAAAGGTACATATTAGTAAATGGGAATATGTCTGTGACACAGAGAGAGAGAGAGAAAGAGAAAGAGAAAGAGAAAGAGGGAGGGAGGGAGGGAGGGAGAGAGAGAGAGAGAGAGAGAGAGAGAGAGAGAGATCATTGAAAAAGACACACAACAAGGAATGTGTTAGAAAATGAAGGGAAACAGAAGGATGAGGACCCCGAGAAAAACGGTTGATTAATGATTTTAATGGACTTTAATGAAGTGAACATCTACAGAGCACTTCTAGGGAATTTGATCCTGGTCTGTAACACACAGATCTTGAGGCACAGAGGTCTTTAACATTCCCCTAGGACCTTTTGAACTCTCTTCATTCTCCAAAAAACTTCCTTTCAAAGGGACCAATTCAGTGGCCTGTCAGAATTAGGGGGTGATGCTAAATTAATGCTGTTTCCCCCTTGCCCCAATGTCTTGTTTGACTTAGAATCTGGTCGGGGGAAGTATTAATTCCAATTGTTGCTGGATTAACAGTAGGCTCTATATTCAAACCCTTATTAGCCATTTAATATGAAAGAAAAGCCACACATGGCTATTAATTACGTAAACAGCATTTCTTTTTCATTGCACATAAAAAGAGAAGACTAAAGCATGAACGAATGGGGAAGAAAAGACCAGCCATTTTAGCAATTATGATAGAGGACTTCAGCAGTATCATTTAATTACAAAACCAAATAGGCAAATGATTGAGGCAGACCAAACACTGCCACATTTTCCCTTCCCTTCCTTTCCTCCTCTTCTTCTTTTTAAACAATCATTCTCTCATTAATTGCTTGGATCTGTGAAGGAAAGGCCTCCAAGTCCAGGCTTTGCACAAAACTCACCCAAGAGTGAAGAGGGCAAGCTGAACACTTTAGTCTGTCCAGCTGCCTTTAAGTGAATGGGCTTCTGAAGGGTATGAATGCTTTCTGTCTCTCCTCATACAATGTAGGTGTTACTGCTCTGGGGAGGAAAGAAACAAAACAATAATCACTTGAAGGGAGCTCAGTGCTGTTGATGGGGAGGGGAGCATTCTCACTCACTCATAAAATCATGCCTCCTTCATATTAGTAAGAAGAGCTTGGTACAAAAGGTGACACCGAATAGTATTTTCAGGGGGCTTCGAGGAGCGCTTTGAAAGCACGGGGCAACTCTAAAGGAGATTGGAAGAGCATCTGCCTTGGCATTGTGAGTCAATCGGTGGGCATTTTACAGTGAAATAACCCTTCAAAAGGCCAAGCAGCACTTCTAAAGATGCACAGAAGAGATGCACTTTATGACAATATCCCTCCCCCCCATGCCAGTGCCGCCTGGCTTCATAGATATCTACCCATTAAAGATGCCTTTTAAATTAACAAACAGAGCAATAGGATTCATATGATACTGGCCCCCTCCCTTCTGCCTTGTTAAAGAGAAGCGGGGGAGATTCTCATATGGAGGGAAGTGTGCTTCTTTCATAAGTGATCACATTGGGGCAAACAAATGTTGTTTACTGTGAGGGTGTGCAAAGTGTTTTTTCTTACACTAAGCATGTAAAATGTCACAAAGAACATCTCTACCATCCATCTCAGGCTCCTTAACTACAATATACGCTAAGAATGTAAATGTAAAATTGAAAGGGGGGGCATTTTTTCCTGGTTTTTTTAATGGAAATTTTCAGAAAAATTGAAGAAAATGCATTTATTATTAGCACTCTTTACAGTCTGGGGCCTGGTGGCTTAGTGGTTAAGATGCCAATTCTGATGATTGGAAGATCAGATCAGAAGGTTGGCGTTTGAGGCCCAAGTCCTGCATGATGGGGTGAGCTCCTATCACTAGTCCCAGCTTCTGCTAACCTAGCAGTTTGAAAGCGTGCAAATGCAAGAAGATAAACAGATACCACTTCGGTGGGAAGGTAACAGCATTCAGTGCAATCATGCACATGTCCACCAGAGTAGTCCTCACTCGCTTAGTAAAGGAGATGAGCACCACCCGCTACAGTCAGTTACAACTAGACATTCAGACTAAAAACTGTTACTTTAGAAACATAATGTGTTTTATATAATTTGGTTTGGTATAAAAATTGCATGTTTTATATCTTTAAAATACTGTTTATTCAGAAAATTGATTTTCCTTTTTTAATTTTATGGATTTTCCTTTTTTATTTTTACTTTTTCTTACAGATGGAGTTGACAAGTCCTGAACTGTCACAAGGTGACATATAACAATCCTGACTAGCTGCCATTGATATCCCCAGTTTCCATTCACAAAATTACAGGACCCTGCATAGGTACAAAGTTATGCAAGTATCAGAGTTGGGTATATTGTGCCCATGTTGTCTAAATGAATCTGCTGCCATGGACAGACATGCCCCTCCCTGGTGCACCCTCACAGCCCCATGAAGGAGAGGTCTGGTCACTCTGCTCTCATAGTGGGGCTACCCCAACAGGAGGCTGAAAAAGGCAGCCCTGCAACTTTTATCTTTCAAACTGCTCCCCCTGGCTACAAACTGTATTAACTGCAATCTATGTGTTGATTAGGGATATATCCCACCTAATCACTGCAAGTTTTAAACAAGGGCACATTTAAATTAATTAGCATTACTAAACATATTTTAAAAATGAAGAAGCATGAACTATTCATACTTCTGATTCCATTACTATGCATGCCATTTCCCCAGGTTTTAAGTTTCATTGAAGCTATAACTCTTGTCAGCAGCATCGATTCTGGGCTGGATTCAAATGATAAATTAGTTTCCCTTTAAGTCCCACTGAAACCAATTGGGAAGGTTAGTTGTGACCTAAATTAAACTGATTTCAGTTGGGACCACAGTGTGGCTAGCTTATGGATTGGTTCCAATCTTCTGTTAGACTCAGCCATCACACACAAGAGTTTGTTACTAATACTTAATAAGATTCAGTACTGGCAACTCATTGAAGCTGGATACTTAAAGTTAGTGATTTTTTTATTCCATGTAATATGTCACTTTTGTGTGTCTGTATGTGAAAACTAGGGAAAATTTTCAACAAACAAATGTCTGTCACTGTCCAAGAGATATCATATGAGCTATAATTCTGTAAACTGATTTCTATTGCTCAGATTTCTTATATTGTACTGCTATTACAGCAAAGATAATTTGATTGATTGATGGACTGAGATAAAGATAAATTGCTATAATCTTATCTTGAAATAGGATGGTGAAGTTACCCATGAACAAATATGATACTGGAATGATCCAGGCAGTATCCTGGCCACATCTAGAAATTGTGAAATTTGATTTTGTGCAAAAGACAAGATTTCATGCTTGCCTTTTGCAGAGAGGTAGATGGCTATCCATTTCTCAAACTTCAATAAGCTCCATCAAAGTCACTCTAAATGTAAGCATTCTCAAGTAATTTATCATGTTGGCAGGTAAGGTACAGGTTAGGGAAATTGCAATAGTGTACGAATGGGCATGTTTGTTGGCATTAAATGCCTATTTTTTTTTTGTTTTGTTTTAAACTCTAACTATGTCCAATCTGCATTTAAGTCCTTTTGCATTCGTTACTTTTAGTCTGAGGAGACCTTTACTCTGAGTCCAGCATAAAAGGTTTAGGTGCAGTGCTTTCTATGCCAGAAAGCCCTTGCTGGGTCAGAGTAAAAACCTCCCCCACCACACACCAAAGCAAACCAGTACAAAAGATTTAAGGGGGGAAATTGTTAAAAGGGAAACCCTTTTCTCTTTTGAATGAATGCAGTGGGGAGATTAAAACTTTCATTTGAGATTTTGCTGTATTCATAGTAGTGAGGCTATGAATAGAGCTAAGTCAGAGCCCACAGTGGTGGTGGTGTGCCCTTTTATACTCTGGCCCATCTTCAGACACAGGTTGTTTTGCACTTGAAAGAAGGAGAATGTGGGATTTTGACAGCTGATATTGCCCTCTGAGCCCTTGATGGGGATTTTCTAATTAACCCCAAGAGCCCATCAGGTGGTCAAACTGGAATGATTTCTGTCAGAGAGGGCAAAAAGTTGGATTTTCCTATTCCTTCTTTTCCATCGAGTTCACTGGGAAAGTCTTTTAACATCACCCATTAAATGAAACCAATTTTGCTTCTTTTTAAAGAGGTTTGGGAACTGAAAGGCAGAAGCAACTCAGACAAGCTGGAGGTTTCACAAAGGACTTTTGAATAAGTTAAAAGATGTCTCCGATGCTGATAGCCAAAATAACTGCTAAGAATTACATTGTCAGTGCTTTGACCCTAGAGAGTGTTAGGCCATTGGTTATATTTGGAAGTTTTCCAAATCAGACAGAACTCTTTTCCATGTAGCATTAAATGGTGTCCTTTACATTCTTGCAGATTATTTATTTATTTATATATGTATATAGCGCTGTAGATTTGCACAGCACTGTACATAAAAAGGTGCATGAATGTTAACACCCACTTAGCATTCTGTATTTGAAATAAGTTTCCCTGAGCACATTAATGAATGGATCAATTCAAGTCATGGGAGAAATCCATTTGTAAGTAAGTAACTACCACAGTGTTTGGGAAACTATCTGGCTAAAGCTTCATTCTGTGAACACACTGCAGATCTTGCAGAACTGAGCTAGACATTTATTCTTCCAAACCATACTGGGTGGACTCACACAAGATCAGCATGGCTTGAAATGCTGCACATCTGGATAAGCAAGCATATTAATCCAAATATGATTGAACAGCACTCGGGATCCCAGAAGACAGAGGTATTGGGGAGAAAAAGCCCAGATATATTGGTAGATTTTAGGGTCAGTCTGCACTGACCAGAATACTCTGGGCTGCTCCTGGAGTATTCTGGCTCTTGGCTCTGAAGTTGTCCTGAATTTCTCTATTACCAGAGCACTCCAAAGCAGTGCCAGATCACTGTCTACATGTGTGTCCTGCTGTGCTGCTTGGTACTACTGTCACTGGCATGAGTCACTCCCTCTGAGGTTGAAAATGGGGCACACAGCATCTATCACATTGCTGGATGCTTCGTTGTGACCTCAGAGGAAGCAATTTGCACCAGCGCCAATGACACCAGACAGCACAGTAGGGCATGTAAATGCTCAGCACTGCTGTGGAGTGTTCAAATTTTCTTAGAAAATCTAGAGCAAAAGATAAGTTTTTAAATGTAATTTAAGGGAGAGATGGACTGGATTTGGTGCAGAACTGGCCTTCCCATGTGAAGATAGAACTTGAATCAGGGTGTTGGCTTTGCATTGTGTAGACGTAGCAACATGAGAGTAGGGGGAAACCAAAGTAAATGGCCCTTGTAGACATTTTCTTAGTCAGAATGGAGAGCATACTAACTTCATCCCCTAGTTGCCATTATTCTACTATGTACATATCAAGGGGGTCAAGGGTGACTTTCTGGAGGCAAGTCTTCATGTGGCTTTCTATGTGATTTGGAACCTCAAAAATCCATGGTTCCATATTACATCTTCACTTCCATAAAAAAGAAGAGGCTTTGTCTTTTAATAAGTTGTCCACCACATGCAAAGTGTGAATGAAATGGTATTGGAAGGCAGCAAGGCTAACACATTTTCCATCCTTGCATGGTTTACCTTACTCAGATTCCTAATGTCTGAATATATGAAACTTAGAAATGTACATCAAATCTGACCTCTGTATGGAAGAAGAAAAGCCTGAGAGGGAAATTCTAGTAATTCCACCCACACCCCCAGAACATTTGTGTCCAGCACTGAAAGAAACAAAATTCATTTGTTTTCTGATGGTCTTCCAAACTGCAGGCCATAAGTCATGGTGGATGCAGCTGGAACATAAGAGATGCCATCTGTATTAAGTGTCCCTTGCATAAGTGAAATCCAAGCATTCATCCCTGACAAATGGAAGCAGACACCGTAAGGAAGAGGGTGTGACGCATGCAGGTTTAGTACAGCTAGAAGAATTATTTGTATTATTGTAGCACTGAGAGGCAACAAGTGAGATCATGGGGCCTTTGTGTTAGACATGGCATATATTTATAGAAAAGGACAGCTTTCGTCCCAAAGAGCTTACAACCTACATGGAAAAGAAAGAAGGGGTTGAAAAGGAAATAGAGGTAAAGAAGAAAAGTGACTTGTACACAGTTTCAGCTTTTTTTTTTTTTTTGGTGACAATTTTTAGAATTGATCTACAGGCTTTGAAGAACAGAAGCAAAAAAGGATGAGAAATGAGACAGAAGAAGGAGGATTCTAGAGAATTTGTATACAGTAAGACTGTTCACTACATTTTAATTAAGTCTGTACAAACCTGGCTAACACCCCCCCCCCTCCCCACCACCAAAGTTTTCTACATTAAAGGACAGGTTTTAAAACCTTAGAAATACTTCTCTATATATGTTGAAGACTATAGACAGAAAAGTTTTGTGGACCCATAATTATTCCTATTGTCTCTCCAGTAAGTAATAGCCTTCTTTTTTCTAGGAAGGTATCTGTGCTGCAAAGCTGTATGGATATCATACAATATATTTTTATTATATCCTATATTTGTAGTTTGCTGAGGTGCCTGATATTAAAATAGCAATTTTATGATGTTATATGCATCTAAAACATTCAGACATAAACAGGGTCAGCGACAGAATAGTGAACTCTGTCAGACACTGACCTGACCCTATTTTTTTTTTTTTAAAAAAAGGACACTATGGGCTGAATTTGTAAACAAACAAAATTAGAAATAATTATGAAAGATGCTTATTAGAATTTTAACCTGTGTTACTAATCTGGTTTTTGAGATTCCCATCATCCATTATAATTGCAATAGTTCATCTTCCAAATAAAAATCAGGAGGCATTACTGCATGAGTAATAAAATAACTGGGGTTGGAGTGGGAATTAGCACTTGTTATATTGATATACTAACCAAATGGACAGGAAGCCCAAACTTTTGTTTGGGCAAAAGAGTGGTTGTTAATATTTTTTTAAAATTTATATCTCTCCCTCTTTCCAATAAGGAGACTTAAGGTGGCTAACAACTTATCTAAAACAATACTGACTTAAAAACTATACAAAAAGCATTAAGGTCATAAAGATGAACCTGGGGATGGAAACATAGTTCTATGCAGAATTCCAAGAGGACAAAGAAAGTGGACTAAATTACACAACTCACTTCCATTTCCTCTGAAACTTCCGTATTTGTTGAGATTTAAAGTGGCCTTACAGTTGAAAAGAGACCTATATTCCAAAGTTGAAAGCCATCCAACCATCACCCAATGTTCTGAAGATCTAACTGCTTTGTCTACATTTGAATGTGTATCTTATAATCATCATTTCTTTCTGGACCATTTTTCAGACAAATGAATTGCCTACATTATTATGTTCGTTTATTGTTTGAGTTACATTGATATTAAGATTTTTTTAAAGAAAAAAATGCGTTCCCCTTTCTTCTCTCTGTTTTTCTCCACCCCCACCTTTGTAGTTTTGCAAAGAATGCATTAAAATGTTTTCAAAAGAGGTTGGAAGGTTTATCATTTATGACAGCCATAAGGGCAATGTTATGCCATCCATCTCCACCAAAGGTCCCGAAGGATCTGATGTAGAAAGTTAAAGAAGTGTGAATAGTTTTATTGTCTGGTTTGATGCATTCAGTTATGATCATTGGCATGTACTACACTTATTTAGAGCATTTCCTCATTTTTTTCCCAACCCACCAGGTTCCCTGAGATATACAACAGATATAAACCAGGCACAAAGTTGTGCTGTACTTATTTTATTTATTTATTTATTTCAAGGATTTATATTCCACCTTTTTTTGTTACGCCCTGGGTCCATTTTCCTCCTGTTTCAGCCATCTGAACAGGTAAGTTTTGAAGCAAGGTGGGCCAGTTCTTTTAGCCAGTGCAGACAACACCTTAGTCTAGCAGTTTGTCCTGCTGTGGAAAAAGTCCAAAGGGCAGAATCAATGTATCTTTACCACATGGCTTAATATTTATGAGTGGCATAAATGGATTTAGTAATAGTCCCTAGGCATTTTTATTATCAATATGTTGTACATAAGGCTATGGCTGCATATAGCTTGAGAGTAATGCTATAAATTATTACAAGTGGTAAATGGAACTCAATTATCCCAGAGCCACTATTCCTGATCCCCATGGCTAGATAATGGATTCCCTGAAGTAGGTAACCCCTTTCCCCCCCACGAACTGAAGAGGGATTACAAAGATTACATCTGGTAGACTCAAACAAGGGAAGACTGAGAGGTGACATGATGGCTATCTTTAACTATCTGAAGGGATTTTATGTAAAAGATGGAGCAGGTATGTTTTCTGCTGCTCCAGAGACTAGGAGAGGAACCAATGCATTCATATGACAAGAAAAGAGATTCCACTTAAATATTTAGGAACAACTTTTTGTTACAGTAAGAGTTGCTTAACAGTGGAATAGGTTGCCTCAGAAGGTGCTGGACTCTAAATTTAGGAACCATTTAAACAGGTTAGACAGGCATCTTTCAGAAGTGATTTAGTTGTTTATTCCTGTGTGGCAGGAGGTGGACTAGAAGGCCCTTGTGCTCTCTTCAAACTCTAATATTCTATGACTTTGTAAACCACATGGGCATGACCCTTCTCACATCCTAATATCTAAGAGAACTGCGCAAGCACATTGCAAACAGAAAAGTTGTAGTCTCTTCCAAAGGCAATTCCATAATCACAAAAAGTCAACATGGGTTTCAGAGAAACAAGTCATGGCAGACAAATCTGATCTCTTTTTTTGATAAAATTACCTGCTTGGTAGATGAAGGGAATGCTGTGGATATAGTATATCTTGATTTCAGTAAGGCCTATGACAAGGTTTCCCATGACATTCTTGCAAACAAGCTTGTAAAATGTAGGCTAGACAAGGTAACTGTTACATGGATTTGTAATTGGTTGACTGGCTGAACCCAAAGGGTGCTCAACAATGGCTCCTTTTCATCCTGGAGAGAAGTGACCAGTGGGGTCCCACAGGGCTCTGTCCTGGGGCCAGTGCTATTCAACATCTTTATCAATGAATTGGAGGACAGAATTGGGGGCACACTTATCAAATTTGCAGATGACACCAAATTAAGAGGAATAGCTAATACTCCAGAGGACAGGATCAAAATTCAAAATGACCTGAATAGACTAGAAAGCTGGGCCAAGGCTAACAAAAACACGGAGAAATGTAAGGTACTGCACTTAGGGTGGAAAAATGAAATACACAGATATAGGATGGGGGACACCTGGCTGAACAAGACCACATGTGAAAGGGACCTAGGGTTCCAAGTAGACCATAAGTTGAACATGAATCAACAGTGTGATGCGGCAGCAAAAAGGCCAATTACTTCTGTAGATCAAGAGAAGTAATAGCGCCACTATATTCTGCTTTGGTTAGGCCCCACCTGGAATATTGTGTCCAGTTCTGGGCACTACAATTCAAAAAGGACATTGAGAAACTGGAGCATGTCCAAAGGAGGGCGACTAAAATGGTGAAGGTTCTTGAAACCATGTCCTATGAGGATCGACTTAGGGAGCTGGGGATGTTTAGCCTGGAGAAAAGAAGGTTAAGAAGTGATATGATAGCCCTGTTTAAATATTTGAAGGGATATCATATTGAGGAGGGAGCGAGCTTGTTTTTTGCTGCTCCAGAGAACAGGACTTGGAACAATGGATACAAACTACAGGAAAAGAGATGCCACCTCAACATTAGGAGGAACTTCCTGACAATAAGGGCTGTTTGACAGTGGAACAAACTCCTTCCTCGGAGTGTAGTGGAGTCTCCTTCCTTGGAGGTCTTTAAACAGAGGCTGGGTGGCCATCTGTCGGGTATGTTTTGATTGAGATTTCCTGCATGGCATGGGGTTGGACTGGATGGCCCTTGTGCTCTCTACCAACTCTATGATTCTAAATTTGATCCCCTGTTAGGTCTGTTACTTTGAGCGTCTGTTAGCCACCAGTATGTTCCCAGCCACAAACTACCAAAGACTTTAATATTTGAAAGCAAAGATTAAAATAAAATTATGGGGGGGGGGGCACACAATTAAACACAAATTGACCCTTTTATACTTTTGGACAGCTGTTAGCAGGAGCCATACTCACTATAATGTTCCGCACTCTCTGCATATTCTGCCATGACATGAAAATTCTGCCCTGAAGGGATATGTTCAATAATTAACAACTGTTCATTTTTGTGGAACAAATTGATAAATTAAAATACATCAAGCTCAAGGAGGTGGAGGAGGAGAACAAAGAAAAAAAGATCCTATTTTAACCACACATATATTCACATGCCACCTTCATCAATTTAAATATTTGTGTGCAGTTTTGTTGTTGTTAATTGCTGTCGAGTTTACTTCAGTTTATAGCAACTCTATGAATACGAGACCCCCAAGTTACTCTCTCCTTAACAGCCCTGCGCAGGTCTTGCAGACTCAGAGCTGTTGCTTCCTTGATTGAGTCTCTCCATCTGTGTGGCGTTACCTTTGACCTTTATCAAGAATATTGACAGAAAAGGATGGTCACCTGTTTAAAAGAGCTTCCACCAGGATGCTGACACAAGTGGGGAGTTCTATTCATACCGGTTCTTTATTTGCCTTAGCAGACTGTAATTTCATCAATTTTCCATGCTTATGAGCATGAATGCTTGACATTGCCGTGTCTTCCTGCTGACAAAAAAGAAATTTCATGGCTGAATTTTTCACTAGGAAAGGCATGAAAAGCATCTCTGAAATACCAAGTAGATCCCATATTTCTCTTTCTAACTAGCAAGAGTACCAAATGCAAAGTAAGAGCCTTTTTTTTTTTTAAATTGCTGCAGTGTAGACCGTGACAACAGAATATGGTAACACAGCTTGAATGTTTGTGGCTCCTGTTAAAAAACAAGTTTTTATTCATTATTTGTATCCACACTAAAATTTGCCATTATATGAGGATCTATAATAGCATTTGAAAAGTGGATAACCAAGGATTTGTTGGAGAGTATTATTACTAGCCTATATTAGACATGATGTCTAATTTTGAATTAATGATGTATTATCTGTTTTATTGTTTTTATATAGTTTTCTAGCTGTGTTTTACTGGGATAGATTGTCTAATTAGTGTTTATTATTCTATATTCCATGACTTTTAGATTGTGCGCCATAGGCAGGATATATGTTAAATAGTAATAGTAATAATAATAATAACAACAACAACAACAACAACATCCAAAATATGTTCCAGTTGAGAAAGTGCATAACCTTCAATGATTAGTCCAACTCTCATAAGGTATTACACAACTATAACTTTGGAGCCTTCTAAATCCATTACTAGCAAAATAGGATCTCTGCTATGGCTTCCCAATACAGAGAAATTTTTGACAGTAAATGATGGTCCACAGTTGTGGGAAACAAGCGCATGTGCTTAAGGATGAAAATCCATGGTGCTCTGCTAATTTCATCTAAGCATTTTGGCTTGTTAATTTAGTAACAGAAATTTGATAAATAGTCAGTGGCATTACTAGGCCTGGAGTAACCTGGTGTCATCCTCCTCCCCATCTGCTCCCATACCACACCATATAGAATCCTTAGTAAAGTTTTTTGTACTAATGTTACTCATAAATTCTAATTCCCATATGTCATTGAATGTAATGGTAATAGTTGTGACATAAATAATTAGTAAAATTAAATTATACTTTTAAATTACAATATCAGATGGAAATCCTAAATGTATTTACATGTACATAATTTCATGTGGTTAAAGTGAAAATTTGGTAAGAGAAGATGCTTTTAAAGAAAATTTTAAAAGAATAAGTTTTTTAAAAAACAAAATTAATAATTAAAATTAAAAAACCCAAGGGCTCTCCTTTCTCTACCCATTCTGCCTCACCCCACTCTCTTCCATTGAGCACCAGCATTTTAAAGGGATGCAGGTAAATGCCACAGTCTGTTTCTACCAACAGGCAGATGTTTGGGGAGCAGTGGTGGTGTCACCCCCCTTTTGCGTGTCACTTGGTGCAGCTTGTATCTCCAGCACCTCCTAATGGCACCCCTGTAAGCAGGGAGTCCAGTGACAGCAGGGTTTGTCTATTGTAATCAGAATCAGTTGCAATTAAAGCAGAATTTGGGTTTGCTTGGCAGAATGGTTTTTACTAAAATCATCTTCATTTTTACTAACAGCACGATTGTTTTAACTTAGGACACATGCTTCAATTGTGCAGTTCAAATATGTACAGAAACATTATTCAGGTTGAGGCTGGCATCACAGTTGGAAGATGATGGGGCAAGGAGTACAGTGAAATGTTGGAGGACACACCTGTGTGTGCCAGGTGGCCTATGATAGTCTTCTGCCCCATGGTAAATGGAAAACATCATCTTGTGGAATAAAGTGGAACTCCCAGTTTTGCTATTTCTATACAAGAAATGAGAAGGAGAACCATTTTGGTTGCCTTGTATGTATATTAGAGAGTCAAATAATTAAAGCTAGCCACAAATTATTATTTTGCATGGAACTAGATTGAGAAGCTGTGAGTCATATTATTGATTGATTGATAACTTTTTTGTTATTTTTTAAATTGTTTCTGACTTCCCAAAATAAAACATACTTATAAACATACAAACACACATCTTCACAACACCCAACCCCACTTCTTTCTCCTCACCTTTTTAAAATGCTCCTCTCAGAATGGAACACACATAATACACCTAAGTATCACTTAGGTAGTTTTGCAAAAAAAAAAAAAAAAAAAAAAAAAGGGGGGGGGGAGTCTTGCTGCACCTTTGAGATCAACTGAAAGATAGAAATAAGTAGCATGAGCATTCATAGACTTGAGCCTACTTCCTCAGATGCATGGGGGAAACTGAAAAGCCTAGGGGTAGACCTATATAACAGATCAAAATGAAGATGTGATGGGGGGGGGGGGTTAGCTAGTGTTATGTGCAGTATGCCAGGAAGACTGGAAAGAGAAACAGCAGAACTGGAGTATATCAATAAACTGCAATGCATCAGCAGTGGTTTGACTATACTTAAAGTCTCTACATCCACACAGTTTTGCATTCCTATGGACATTCTCACACAGATATAAGTCTATCCCTGGGCTTTCCACTCTACCCCATGCATCTGAGGAAGTAGGCTTAAGTCTATGAAATATATCAATTATCAGTGTGTATGGCTAACAACTCATTTTTCAGTTGCAATGTGCAATGCATAGAGGCAAGGGGCATTCAGGAGCTACTCTGTGTGCTTTAATGGGGTACCATATATACATTGCATTTGCAATTCTATTTGTATGGCCACAAGTGGGAGCACTGGTGGTGCAGTGGTTAAATGCGTGTACTGCAGACACTCACTCCACATCATAAGATTGCGAGTTCAGTACCAGCTAAGAGGGCTCAAGCTCGACTCAGGCTTGCATCCGTCCGAGTTCGCTAAAATGAGTCCCTTGATTGTTGGGGGCAATTAGCTTACACTTTGTAAGCAAGTTAAGGAGCGCTTAAGTGCACTGATAAGCAGTATAAAATGTATTTGTTATTGCTATATGACTGTTGTGTATTGTTTAAAACAAAACCTCTACATGTGCAGTTCAACTTATATCTGCGTATGTCAATAACAGGAGATCAACCTCACAGTCCTTGTTGTGTCAATGCAACAGGAAAAAACACTTGTGGCCAAGCAATCTAGCAATTTATCAGCAGAGACTGTGAGGAGGCTAGGGCCGGTTACAAACCGGCAGCCGTTTACAAAAGGAATTTAGTGCGTGACGAGCACGCACTAGTTTACAAAAACCTTAACCCTAGTCGCGTGATCGTCACCAATAAACGGCGGAGTCCTTCCTACGGCCGCCATATCTAAGACCTCAGTTGAGGACAGTACCATCTTTGAGCACCGCCTTCTAGACGGTGGCGGCCGCGAGACGTGACGTCCCTTGCTCGAACTACAAGGGCGCTTTTAGTTGAGACCTGAACATGGAGAGGAAGGAGATACGTTTCAGAGCTCCTCTTTCGGTTTAGTCCGCTGGGCGCCAGCCTTACACCGGTAGCGTCATCACCAGGGATAAAATAAAGGGGAAAAGCGGCCCATTTTCTTCTCCCCTGCCGACGTGGCGTTGTCCTTGGGGCTTGAAGCACAAGGAAAAACCCATTTTCCTCATGTGGGAAAACGAGACGTTTTGATTGCTTACAAGCAGAATTGAAAAGCGGCCACGGATCGGGCCTTCAGCAGCTTGCGCTCCTGCACGCTGAGGCCCCGATCCGGCAGGGAATGGGCGGGTGCACAGACCGCCCCAAATGGTGCAGTCTATAACCCCCAGCTAGGTCAATTAGGACTTTTTTTGTTCAGCTCCTTCCAATTACACATGAGAACCTGTTCTCAACTCCATCTGTATATGCTTATCTATGGGACTTTTTGATGGATGATTGATTGGATTTATATCTTGCTTTCTACCATGACTGAAAACCCACGCGGCTTACTCCATAATTACAAAATATTGGTTCCAAAATAAACGACAATATAAACAGTCATTTCAAAACATCACTTCAGCAAAGTCTGTCTTTCTGACACATTGCACCCGTTTCTTTTATATTCCGTTTCTATTCGGTATATAAATTTTAACTAATCTCTTCTGGCCCGCCCTCTCTCCATCTGATGGAAATATCATTACCTTTTCAGTCACTCAGAAGAATGGGCCCACTTCTCCTCTAATGCCGTTCATGCCACTAAATCGGTTAGAGGGCAATTATGGCAGTGGACAATAGATGACACAATCTTCCCATAAATATGGCATTATGATGGTTGCATCATCTTGACTACAATGTATGACAGGTTTTAGCTCGATTCTAATCATATTTAACTAAGCAGATGACACAGAATATCCTCAATATGATTATGAAACAATTAAAAAAAACATAATACATCGACATGTACAAACTTTATAAAAAGCATATCTCCTGCCATTAAACATTGTCCCTAGCTCGCTGGTGCTACCACTAGGGCACTCCCCTTCCTCATCTTTCCCTGGCTTCATTTACACATTACAGTTTTTGACATCCATCGTTGATAACAACGTCAAGGTATGCACCTATAATGTTAGGGGGTAGTTTTAACATGCATATGGCCTATGTGCTTATCCCACGGTTAGATAGTCAGTCTAGCTCATACTTTCAATTCATGTATATAATTTATGTGGTTGTACTGGTTTTAAAGGCTGATTTGTCATAGCTGATGCTAAGAGATACTGTTAAAAGTGCACTCCTCTTCTAAAACTATTTCAACCGGACTTCCTCTTAGGTATGGGACTCCGCCATAAACAGTAAACAACTATATTAAGTCACATAATTTTAAAAGGAAACGATGTGGTTTTCATACCAGAACATTCACATATCAATTCATGCTGAGTATTTTTGGTACATAGAGTCGGACAGTAAGCAGTTCCTTGTTCCAAGATTACTTGATTGTAGAAAGGGGTGAAAGATCCTCTTCCTTGCACCATCCCAACCCATATCAGTTAGTTTAATGGAGTTACATGTCAATCTGGTGGTGACTCTTAAAATGGTACTTGGGTGGGACAGGGAATGGTTTGGGGCCGAAAGAATTATTTCGTTACATCTAGCTGACGTAGCTAATCTAGGATTTTGGCTGGTGCAATTTTACAAACCTATATCCCCATCAAGTGCTTCTTAAAACTTATTTCAAAGGGAAGAGTTACAAATTGTGTTAAAATTTGAAGGAGTAACTTATAATAGAACAAGCAGTTATTCCTCAGACCAGTGTGCTGGCAAAGCCAAGTCTTAGCAACAGTCCACGTTGGCAGCAAAGTTTAAACCGGAGTCGTTCTCAGAAGCCATTGTAAACCTCTTCTGATTTAGTTGAATGTGGCTATGGCTGCTGGTATTTTAAAATAAAACACATAAATAAATTTGGAAGTCTGGATGATGAGGAAGAAACAGCTTTGGTTGCTCACAGGCAGACACCCATTCCACAGAATATCGGACATTTTAGCTCTATTTCTGGTGGATTTCTGTAACAAAATCATGGGGCTCTAGAATATCCTTTCTGCACATAAGGGTTAAAGATATACCATTAGCTATATTATCTCAGTTGACTTTAGCTAAAACCAGGCACAAAACCCCACATTTATCAAGTAGTGTTCAGCGCCCCTGTCAGATTGATTTGGGGGTGTGAGGAACTGTGCCCAAGGATGTAAAGGAACTCACAAATTTTCTTTTATACAGGTGGGAAAGACCAACGACAGATCCAGCCACTTCACTCCGAAATAACCAATGCCTATTTCAACATTTGCAGGCTGGGGAAGGTCTGCAAATATCCTCGGTATGGGCCTAGTTATAGTTTTGCTATGTGTCACAGGAATATGTCCTTTCTTTACAAAAAAATCACTAGCTTATTCACAAACATTTCTCCAGATCCAGCAACTTACCCTTTTCGTATGGAAAAATTTGCAGTGATGTTATTAGACTAGGGTTGATATCTGTCCTGCAGCAATAGCAGTTTGAACCTGTTTTAACTGTTTTTGGTTCCAGGCTGTGGAAATCCTGGTCTGTAGTTTGTTGTGGCACCAGATCCTCTGAAAGAAATGGCTGAATCTTTCCCTAAACTACAAATCCCAGAAATTTGTAGCCTTACGATGGAGGAGGATACTCTGTCTGGCATTCCTTGTTTACCCATAAGGCTCACTGTGTTTAGGAGAGTCATTACCCACCAGGTTTCACCTACTGTACTTCATACAAGTTGTTGGCTCAGTAGAAATTGAAAGTGGGGCAGTCTGTATACAACTTTAGGACCGAGAGAAAAACCAGAGAGAGAGAACCCAACCTAATGAGCTACACATCTCATCCACCCTTTCTGTGGATTTTGATTCACCCCATCAATGGCAGAGCTGCTGTTTGCCATTTTTCCTTTCACTAGACTACTTTATAGCTGACAACAATTAAACAGCAACTGTTGTTTCTCTGGGTATTAATATATAACTGAATCCCAGTCATGAGATTATTAAATGTGTAGGGGGAAAGAAATCCACATTTGCAAAATCAGAAAGAAACAGTTGGGATGTATGAAAACTCTTGTTCTGATTGGTCTAGTTCTGTCATGCATTAACAATCTTAACGAATATTTTGGGCTTACATAGCTTCATTAACTGTTCGGATGTGTAAATCCTGAATATTTAAACAACTCCAAGGTTAGCTGGCTCCATCTGCAGGGACACATAAGAGAGCACCAATTATATTTGTTTCTTTCCACCAAATTTAAGAAACTCCGTTTGATTCATGGAGCAAAGGATCATGGTTTCGGGGTTTACGTTCTTTGGTTTCCTAAGGAAGAAACCAAACCTGTTCTGCTTGCTGTAGTCAGTCATTGTACTCTTTTATCTGAGTTGTTTTAGGAGATAGTTACTGATATACTGTCCTGCTTCTGATACTGTTGAAACGGTCTACTTATGTTTGAGGTAAGTGTAAAAGCAAAAACAAGGGGACTGTTTCTTGATCACTCAGGTTCCTTTCTGTATTAGCTGTTTGTTGTTGTTGTCAACACATGTTTAAAAATGTGCTTTATAAGGTAGGTAATTGAGGAGGTCAACAAGTCCCATTAATTTCACATGCGATGATTAGAAAAGAGAAAACCGTGTGTGGATTGTATCCACTAGGGAATCAGCCAAAAATTCCATCCAGTTTCAGTGGGGTCTTAATTGGGCGGCAGGGATGAGGCAATTGACCTCCCAATACCAATTCTGTTCATCCTTCATAAATTGAAGACCACGTGCTGTCCCGTGCTGCTTTGCTTCAAACAATCCATAAGTAAGAAGACAGAGACCGCTGTAGTGTCCTCCCCATACGGGCCAAAGAGCAGGGGCAGAAGTGAAAAACGCAAAAGCGTCGGAGGCGAGGTTAGTTGCAAGGCTTGGCGAGTCAAGGGGAAAGTGAGAGAAGTGGCCGCCATGTGTTTGCTCTCCCCCCTATCAGCCGTGTGGAGAGCTTAACCACGTCTCTCATTAAATGGATATTTTTCCCCCAATACATCTATTCAAAAGTTTCTATGCTACTCAAGCCGTTATGCACAAACATATGGGACCTTGTGGGACCTTAAACCCTTGCCGCTTTTGCCTTTGCTTTGTTGCCCATCTCTCTTTCATTCCCGTGTCTCATCTTTTTATCAGCAAAACCTTTGAAGGCGTTTCTACAAACAGATGGTTGCTCTTATCTGGATTTAGCAAAGCTACAAAAACAATTCATATATTTTGGCTAGCAAAACTTATTAATGTGGAATAGTTGGGACCACTGTTCAAATGGATCCTTGATGGTTGAAAAGCTGTGTTTCAAACGCCTGTCATCAATGGCGTGCTGGAAACTGGAGGAGGTATCAAGTGGAGTGCCTCTGGTTTCTGTCCAAGGTAATGCTCTTCAACATTTTTATGGTGATTTAGATTCCGAACACACTGCAGAAATAATCCATGTGAGACCGCTTTAACTGCCTGGTTCAGTGATAGGAAATTCTGGGATTGACATTATTGTGCCACAGATCTTCTAATCGAGAAGGCTAATGTTCATAAAATACCGTTCCAGAATTATCTAGCATTAGACAAGGACTGGAGGAAACTCTATCAAGTTTGATATGAACACACAACTGGGTGGGGTTGGCTAACACTGGAAGTTAGGAGCAAAGCAAAATTCAAAAGGACCTACATCATTAGACAATTGAGCAGAAGAAGCTAATAAAATGAAATCCAGTAGATTACAAACGCAAAATTCTACATTTAAACAATGTGTGAAAACCCAAAACACGGTACGGGTAGGGACTACTTGATTCAGTAGTACTACTGTGAAAAGACCTTGCAATTATTGTTTATCATAAATGAACATGAGCCAGCAGTTGTGATGCTTGTGAACAATGAAGGTACCTGTAATTTTTGACTGCATTAATAGAAGCATGGTTTCCAAGTGTATGGAAGTAACAATTAGTCCCACTATAGTCTGATGCTGGTTAAAGCCTATCTGAGGTTGCTGGTTCAGTTCTGGGGGGTGCCTCATTAAGGAGTAAAGAAAGTTGAGCTGGTTTCGGAAGAGCAACAAGGATGATAAAAGGTCCAATGGAAGAACAAAATATATACTATGATGGAAGGTTGGGGAGTTAGTTGGGTATTTTCAGACCGGTTGAATGAGAAACTGAGTAGACATCATGGCCAATCTTTTTTAATACTCAAAGGCGCCACCGAGAGGAGGTGCAGTCTTGTTCTCTGCTGCCTCAGCAGACTAGAATGGAAGCTAATTGTTCAGTTTAAAGGAGAGAGCTTCGACCTGAACCATCGAAAGAACTTTTATTTTTATTGAAACATTCGAAGGGCGTTATAGAAAGGAGTGGGCAGGCCTGTTTCTTTTGCCCCAGGGATATGGACCAGGTCTAATGGTTTTGACGTATCGGAGGGTAGCATTTTGATTGAAGCTTGGAAGGACACTCTTGACAGTGCGAGTGGTTTTGCAGCAGAAACCAATTGCCTAGCGCGGTGGTGCAGATCTCCTTGTCTGGCTATCTCGAAATAGAAACTGGGCAGCTGTCTGCTGCCAAGCTTTAGTAAAGATCATGCATTGGGCAGGGGGGTTGAACATATGGGCCCTAAGACTATTTCCCAACTCTTATGATTCTAAGACTATGGGCCAAACACACGCAGAAATAATCTTTTTGAGCCTCTTTAACTTCCCTCTGGCTCCGTTCTAGAGACTTCTGGAAACGTAGTTTGTTGTGGCTCCAGCGCTCTCTTTGTGTCTCACAAAGGCATTGGAACTTTTAGTGAAACTATTTGCGAGACCCTGGCACAAAACATAATGAGGATAAAAAAAAATCACACTATACAACTCAGTATTATACAGATGACACCCTACTTTTTGATATTTTTAACAAAACATCTGGATGAAAAACAATTATCGGAAGTCTAAATTTAATCGCACACTGCAGAAATAATGCACTTTTGACCTGTTTAATGGTCATAGCTCAATACTATGGAATATGGGCTTGTAGTTGTTGTGGCACCAGAGCTCTCTGGCAGGAGGCTACAATCTCAAAACCACAATCCAGAAGCATTGACCCATTACAGGTAAAGAAGTGTCAACCTGCATTACCTCCCCCAGCAAATTAGGCCTAAATTGGTTTATTAACACTTCCGCCACGGAGGCTAAATCCAACCCTGGTTATTCTCTAGATTTATATTATTGTGGTTGTTTCATTATTCTTCTATCAGTATGTAAGGTTTGCTGCTCCTGCATTCCACCCTATCACAGCGCATATTTTGTAGCCCAATGTAAGATAATGCAACTTTTATAAACTCTATTTTCCAATGGCTATCAGGGGCTGCCATTCATAAAGGCTTGAGTGGACAAGAAGAACTTTACATACTAAAAACACTCCTAAAACTTCATATTTCTCAGGGTGAAAAATATAATTCAGGAGTCCTTATTGTGCATGTTAGCCTCAAACTATTGAGTATATTACCAGTCCTCGGTTTAGGAGAGGAACGTAAAGCAAATTCAGAGAGCTTGGCATTAACCATAAGTTAGATTGCATGGTTGTGTCATAATAATTTACAGATTACTATTTGGTTATACTGCCTTTTCCCTTTTTTGGCTTTTCTCTGGGTCATTTTTCACTCTTAAAGTTTTGATATGAAAGCATATTTAAAATCCGGCAAACGTTCAAACTTCATCCTTCCTCTACTGCTTGTGTCTTGCGTATTTCTTATTTTATATATTATTATTATTATTATTATTAAATTTTTTCATCAAACCATTTAGCATATTCCACTTATTTTCCCTCTTTTTAGGTACTATTCAAAGGATCTTATTCCAAACTAGTGACAGGCATAGCTCTGTTAATTATATTTATGTCGCCCACAGACACATTAAGACATGTGTACTATCCCAGTGTTGGATACATTTCATAATTGCAAAGCACTTTGTTTACGCTTTACCATTGGAAAAGATTAAGTATAATGGCTAATGTCTGCCGCCAGGATCCTTTCCGAATTTGTAAACACTGACCAGAACAGGACCGCATACACTCTCCAATGGGCATTTTTGCATTGCATGTCTGAATTAGCCTGGTCTTAGAGGACGACCACACCACCACCATCTTTAACTCACAATATGTCGCTCATGAATGCACATTTATCACAGCATATGTGTAATATTCGGTAAATTCTCCTCAAAATGTTGATTCCTTGGAATGCATATAGATTTCCCTATTGTAACTGCAACGGCCCATTCTTTGTGTTAGGTTCTTTAAATACGGTCACAAGGACAGTTTGATGACTTGGTGCAAGAGGGTAATGATGATTCCCCCCTCCCCATGAAACGTCCATCGAAGCATACCCCCCCCCCAACCCTGCTCATTTGTTGAAGGTGAAGACTAGGGTCACCAAAAAGACCATTTAAGATAGGATACATATAACAGAGGCCTATTCTTCAAGGAAACAAGCCAATGTTAGAAGATACGATGGAATAGGGAGCAAGCATATATACAAAGTTAAGAATTTGAAATTGTCAGCAGACAGCAAAGTAGCATCAATCCACAAATATATACTCTGGAAGGGACTGAAGCAAATTTATACAACATATGTTGGGCTTTGTAGGTTCCCTGGTGCAAACGATCCTAAAAAAGGTAATTAAAATATTTTAATTAAGGTTGTTAAAAACGGCTATATCTGGTTGGAAGTAAGGAGGACTTGCCTTTGCATGATAAAGACAGCTAGAGGAATAAGATAGGTGACGGGAAGGGGGCCGGGCGGGGGCGGTGGTGGATCCCTTCCTCCCTACTTACTTTTGTTCTCAATTTTCCTCAGCTATGAAAATAAATTGTCTTTCGTTTGGTTTTTGGTGTTTCTAGTTCACAAGAGCACGGATTTAAAGGCTTGATGCGAAAGTTTCTTTTTTGCTTCAAAGACATAATTGTGGAAGAATAGACATGGCAACAACATCTGTCTACTACAAGACATAGGACGGGGAGGGAACCCTCTTCCCCCCCCCCCCCTTCCAATTCTTACTGAAGTTTTAGAGCTCTGAACAACTAACTGGAAACAAAGTCTCATTAGAATTTGTGAGGGACCTAAGCAGTCTGTGACATTGAGCTATAAAAAGCTTTCGATCCTGCATTGTGTTTAAGGCAATAAATTTACCACTAATGTTTAATGGTATACATTTCTTCATAATATTATTTTTCCTTCCTGTTGGAATACCACATGGTTCACAGTTCAATAAGAGATCGCTGATTGCCTTTTTAAAATTGTTTCAGCCATCGAGCTTAAAAAGATAATCCACTCCGGTTTCTAAAAGATAACTATGATTGACTGCAGTCTAGTAAGACCTCCGTCTCTTGGCTCCCTGCAAGAAATAGCTTTCCTATTAAATATACGTTTTAAGTTTCATACCCTTTCCAAGAACAAGTTGAACATTACAACCGATTGTAAACATTTGGGACTCAGGGTACCAATGCAGGGAGAACAGTGAGAAACCCAAAGGAAAACTCTCAGAATTTTGTAAGAATAGATTATCTTTACCAAACAAAGATTGGACAAACTAGGAGCATCCAAG
>NC_056522.1:292615084-292642520 GCF_019175285.1 Sceloporus undulatus | reverse complement strand
TCCGAGTTCGCTAAAATGAGTCCCTTGATTGTTGGGGGCAATTAGCTTACACTTTGTAAGCAAGTTAAGGAGCGCTTAAGTGCACTGATAAGCAGCTTCAGGCGGTCTTGGATGAAACGGATTATCTGGACCCATTTCAAACTGGCTTCCGGGCGGGTTACGGAGTTGAGACGGCCCTGGTCGCCCTGGTCGATGATCTCCGTCTGAGCATCGACAGGGGAAGCGTGTCCCTGCTGGTGCTCTTGGACATCTCAGCAGCTTTCGATACCATAGACCATGGTATCCTTCTGGGACGCCTGGCAGAGGTGGGAATCGGGGGCACTGCGCTTCAGTGGTTCCGGTCCTACCTCTCCGGGAGGTCCCAGATGGTGCAGCTGGGAGACGTGTGCTCTGACGAGAGGCCCCTAAAAACCGGGGTCCCTCAAGGAGCCATTCTGTCTCCCATGCTATTTAACATTTACATGAAACCGCTGGGAGAGATCATCCGGAGACATGGGGCGCGGGGTTATCAGTACGCTGATGACACCCAAATCATTTTCTCTATGTCTCCGACTGATGCAGTGACTGGGGATGGCGTCTCTCCTCTCGTGGCCTGTCTAGAGTCAGTAATGGGCTGGATGAGGGAAAACCGACTCAAATTGAATCCAGAGAAAACGGAGGTACTAGTGATAGGTTCTCCTGGTCCAGGAATGGCGGTGGTTCCACCTGTCCTGAACGGGGTCACGCTCCCTGTGAAGGACTCCGTGCGCAGTCTGGGGTGCTTCTTGACTCGTCGCTTCACTTGACTGCTCAGGTGAATGCGACGGTCAAGAGCACCTGTTATCAGCTTCGGCTGATCCGCCAGCTGTGCCCATACCTGGCCCAGAGGGACCTAGAAACTGTTGTACATGCTCTGGTAACTTCGAGACTGGATTTCTGCAACGTACTCTACATGGGGCAACCCTTATACCAAACTCGGAAGCTGCAAATGGTGCAGAATATGGCAGCCCGGCTGGTCACTGGTGCTCCCAGGACCAGCCATATAACACCGGTTTTAAAAGACCTCCATTGGCTGCCCATTCGCTTCCGAGCTCAATATAAGGTGTTGGTTATTACCTATAAAGCCCTAAATGGCTTGGGCCCAGGATACCTAAAGGACCGCCTCTCCCCGTACATTCCGCCTCGCACCCTCAGAACGTCTGGGCAGCAATTACTGAAGGTGCCTGGGGCTAGGTTAGCCTCCACTACGCGGAGGACATTTTCCACGGCTGCCCCAACCCTTTGGAATACGCTGCCCACTGAGCTCCGCTCATCTACTACCCTGGCCCAATTCAGGAAGGACTTAAAAACCTTCCTGTTTCAACAGGCATTCCCCGAATAAAAATCCTGTGGGCCTCCCTCCTCTTCCGTGGCCAAGAGGTTGGGCTATGGGGCTTTTTACCTGTTATTTTTGAATAGTTGATGTATTTGCATTTTAATCTTTTTTGCATTGCTTGTATGGATTGTTGTTGCTGTTTTAAACTCTACTGTAAGCCGCCCTGATCGTAGGAAGGGCGGGATATAAATAAAAATTTTATTTTATTTTATTTTTATTATTTGTTATTGCTATATGACTGTTGTGTATTGTTTAAAACAAAACCTCTACATGTGCAGTTCAACTTATATCTGCGTATGTCAATAACAGGAGATCAACCTCACAGTCCTTGTTGTGTCAATGCAACAGGAAAAACCACTTGTGGCCAAGCAATCTAGCAACTTATCAGCAGAGACTGTGAGGAGGCTAGGGCCGGTTACAAACCGGCACTTTAGTGCGTGACGAGCACGCACTAGGGTTACAAAACCTAACCCTAGTGCGTGCTCGTCACACACTAAACGGCGGCGGTCCTTCCATACGGCCGCCGCCGTGAGGACGTCATGGCCGCACCGCCTCTAGACGGGGCGGCGCGGACGTGACGTCCTTGCTCCGCACCAGGGCGCTTAGTGCGCCCTGAACATGGAGCAGGAAGGAGCTACGTTTCAGAGCTCCTTCCTGGTTTAGTCCGCTGGGCGCAGCCTTCAGACGGCTGCACCCAGCGGACTAAAAGAGAAAGGGGCCAAGCGGCCCCTTTCTCTTCTCCCCGCCGCCGTGGGGTGTCCTTGGGGCTTGAAGCCCCAGGGACACCCCTTTTCAGGCTGTGGGGAAGCGACGTTTTGCTGCTTCCCCGCAGCCTGAAAAGCGGCGGATCGGGGCCTCAGCAGCTGCCGCTCTGCACGCTGAGGCCCCGATCTGGCAGGGAAAGGGGCAGGTGCAGACCGCCCCAAATGGGCAGTCTATAACCCGCCTAGGTCACATCTGGACTTTTTTGTACAGCTCCTTCAATACACATGAGAACCCTGTTTCAATCCATCTGTATCTGCTTATCTATGGGACTATTATTGATGGATTGATTGGATTGGATTTATATCTTGCCTTTCTACCAGGACTGAAACCCAAGGAGCTTCATCACATAATTAAAAAGAGGTCCAAATAAAAGCACAATAAACAGTCATCTCAAAACATAATTCAGCCAAGTGTAGAATTATGACACATTGACCAGTTTATTTTATATCAGCTTCTTAATTAGGTAGATAAATTTAACTAATCTCTCCTGGCCCAGCCTCTCTCCAATCTGATGGAAATATCATTCACCTGTGTTCCAGTCACCAGCAGAATGGGCCCACTTCTCCCAATGCAGTTCATGCCCAATAAAATCGGTTAAGAGGGCATTATGGCAGTGGCAATAGTGACACAATCTTCACTAAATGGCATTATGATGGTGGCATAATCTTGACTAAATAGGTATGGAACAGGTAGCTAGATTTACATCATATTTAACTAAGCAGCTGACACAGAATACTGGCCAATGAATTTAGAAACAATTAAAAAAACATAATACATAGACAGTACAAACTTTAAAAAGCATATCTCCTGCCCATTAAAAACTTGTCCCTAGCAGTCAGCTGGGGCTACCACTAGGCACTATCCCTTCCTCATCTTTCCCTGGATTCATTTACACATTACAGTTTTTGACATCAATAGTTGATAACAACGTCAAGGTATGCACTATAATGTTAGGGGTAGTTTTAACATGCATATGCATATGTGATTATCCAAGGGTAGATAGTTCAGTTCTAGCTCATACTTTTCATATTCATGTATATATTTATGTGGTGTACTGGTTTTAAAGGATGATTGTCATAGCTGATTGCTAAGAGCTACTGTAAAGTGCACTCCTATGCTAATAACTTATTTCAACAGGACTTCCTCTCAGGTATGGAACTCCAGCCTATAAACATGTAAACATACTATATTAAGTCACATATTTTAAAAGGAAAAGATGTGGTTTTCATACAGAACATCACATATTCATATTTCATGCTTGAGTATTTTTGGTACATTAGGAGTAGGAACAGTTAAGCAGTTCCTTGTTCCAAGCTTACTTGCTGGTAGAAAGGGGTGAAAGCATCCTCTTCCTTGCACCCCTCCAACCCATCATCAGTTAGTTAAATGGAATTACATTGTCAATCTGGTGGCTGACTCTTAAATGGTACTGGGGTGGGACAGGGAATGGTTTGGGGCCAGAAGACATTATTTAGTTACATCTTAGCTGAGTAGCTAATCTAGGATTTTGGTGCATATTTTTACAAACCTATATCCCATCAAGTTTGCATTATTAACTTATTTCAAGGGAGTACAAATTGTGTAAAATTTGAAGGAGTAACATTATTAATAGAACAAGCAGTATTCATCAGACCAGTGTGCTGGCAAAGCAAAGCTCTTAGCACATAGTCCAAGTCTGGCAGCCAAGTTTAAACAGGAGTCGTCTCAGAAGCCATTGTAAACCTCTTTCTGATTAGTTGAATGTGGATATGCCTGGGTATTTTAAAATAAACACATAAATAAATTTGGAAGTCTGGGATGAGGAAACAGCTTTGGTGCTCCCAGGCAGACACCCATACACAGAATATCGACATTTTAGCTCTATTTCTGTGTGGATTCTGTAACAAAACATGGCTCTTAGAATATCCTGTTCTTGCACATAAGGGTTAAAGATATACCATTAGCTATATTAATCTCAGTTGACTTTAGCTAAAACCAGCACAAAACCATTTATCAAGTAGTGTTTCAGCGCCACTAGTCAGATTGATTTGGGGGTGTGAGGACTGTGCCCAAGGATGTAAAGGATACTCACAAATTTTCTTTTCTTCAGTGGGAAAGACCAAAGACAGATCAAGCCACTTCACTCAGAAAATAACCAAGCTATTTCACATTTGCAGGCTGGGGAAGGTCTGCAAATATCATCAGGTATTGGGCCTAGTCATAGTTTTGCTATGTGTCACAGGAATATGTCCTTTAAAAAAAAATCACTAGCTATTCACAAACATTTCTCCAGTCCAGCAAATACACTTTTCTGTATGGAAATTTGCAGTGACTGTTATGAGACTAGGGTTGTATCTGTACTGCAGAAATAATGCAGTTTGACACTGTTTTAACTGTTTTGGTTCCAGGCTGTGGAATCCTGGGATCTGTAGTTTGTTGTGGCACCAGATCTCTCTGAAAGAAATGGCTGAATCTTTCCCTAAACTACAAATCCCAGAATTTGTAGCCTACGATGGAGGATACTCTGTATGGAATCCTTGTTTACCCATAAGGCTCACTGTGTTTAGGAGAGTCATTACCCACCAGTTTAACCTACTGTACTTCATAAAGTTGTTGCTCAGATAGAAATTTGAAGTGGGCAGTCATGTATACAACTTTAGGACCCGAGAGAAAAACCAGAGAGAGAGAACCCAACATAATGAGCTACACATCTCTCCACCATTTCTGTGGATTTTGATGTCACACCATTCAATGGCAGAGCTGCTGTTTGCCATTGTTCCTTTCACTAGACTACTTTATAGCTGACAACAATTAAAACAGCAACTGTTGTTTCTCTGGGTATTTAATATATAACTGAATCCAGTCATGAGATTATTAAATGTTAGGGGGGAAAGAAATCCACATTTGCAAAATCAGAAAGAAAAAAGTTGGGATGAAAACTCTTGTTCTGATTTGGTCTAGTTCTGTCATGCATTAACAATACTTAAAGAATATTTGGGGCTTACATAGCTTCATTAACTGTTCGGATGTGTAAATCCTGAATATTTAAACAACTCATCAAGGTAGCTGGCTCCATCTGCAGGACACATAAGAGAGCACCAATTATATTTGTTTCATTTCCACCACATATTTAAGAACTCCGTTTGAATTCTGGAGCAAGGATCCATGTGTTTCGGAGGTTTACGTCTTCTGGTTTCCTTAAGGAAGAAACCAAATACCTGTTCTGCTTGCTGTAGTCAGTCATGTACTCTTTCTCTGGTTGTTTTAGGAGATAGTTACTGAGATACTGTTACTGCTTCTGATACTGTTGAACTGGCTACTTATGTTTGAAGTAAAAGCAAAAACAAGGGGAATGTTCTTGATCACTCAGGTTCATTTTCTGTATTAGCTGTTGGTGTAACACATGTTAAAAATGTTGCTTTATAAAGGTAGGTAATTGAGGAGGTCAAAAAGTCCATAATTTCACCATGCGATGATTAGAAAAGAGAAACCGTGTGGATTGTATCACTAGGGAATCAGATCAAAATTCCATCCAGTTCAGTGGGGTATTAATGGGGGCAGGGATGAAGGCATTGACCTCCCAATAACAATTCTGTTCCTCCTCATCAAATTGAAGAAACCACAGTGCTGCCAGTGCTGCTTCAAACAATCCATAAGTAAGAAGACAGAGACAGAGGTGTCATCCCCATTACAGGGCAAAGAGCAGGGGCAGAAGGAAATAAAGCAAAGTGGGGAGAGTTAGTTGCAAGGCTTGGAGGAGTCAAGGGGAAGTGCAGAGAAGTGGCAGCAATGGGGTTTGCTCTTTCCCCCCTTATCAGCAGTGAGAGCTCTAACTGTCTCTCATAAAATGGATATTTTTCCCCAATACATCTATTAAAAATGTCTTATACTGCTACTTCAAGCCAGTTATGCAAAACTATAGACATTGTGGGACCTTAAACACTTTGCAGCTTTTGCTTTGCTTTGTTGCATCTCTCTTTCATTCCAGTGTCTCATCTTTTTATCAGCAACCTTTGAAAGGAGTTCTACAAAACAGAGTGGTTGCTATTTATCTGGATTTTAGCAAAGTAAAAAACAATTCATAATATTTTGGCTAGCAAACTGATTAAATGTGGAATAGGTGGGAACACTGTCAAATGGATCCTTGATTGGTTGAAAAGCTGTGTTCAAACGCCTGTCATCAATGGCTGTGCTGGAAACTGGAAGGAGGTATCAAGTGGAGTGCCTCTGGGTTCTGTCCAAGGGTTAATGCTCTTCAACATTTTTATTGGTGATTTAGATCCAGAACACACTGCAGAAATAATCCATGTTGAGACAGCTTTAACTGCCCTGGTTCAGTGCTAGGAAATTCTGGGAATTGAAATTTATTGTGCCACCAGATCTCTAATCGAGAAGGCTAAATGTTTCATAAAACTACAGTTCCCAGAATTATCTAGCATTAGACAATGGACTGGAGGAAATCCTTATCAAGTTTGCATATGACACAAAACTGGGTGGGGTGGCTAACACTTCGGAAGTTAGGAGCAAAATTCAAAAGGACCTACATCAATTAGAAAATTGAGCAGAAGCTAATAAAATGAAATCCAGTAGATACAAATGCAAAATTCTACATTTAAACAATGAAAACCAAATACACAGGTATAGGGTAGGGAATACTTGATTCAGTAGTACTACATGTGAAAATGACCTTGCAATTATTGTTTATCATAAATTGAACATGAGCCAGCAGTGTGATGCTGTGACAATGAAGGTAAATGTCATTTTTGACTGCATTAATAGAAGCATGGTTTCCAAGTGTAGGGAAGTAATAGTCCCACTATATTCTGTGCTGGTTAAGCCTTATCTGAGGTGCTGTGTTCAGTTCTGGGTGCCTCATTTTAAGGAGTATAAAGAAAAGTTGGAGCTGGTTCAGAGAAGAGCAACAAGGATGATAAAAGGTACAGATGGAAGAACAAAATATACGATTGAGGGAAGGTTGAGGGAGTTGGGTATTTTCAGACTGGTGAAGAGAAAACTGAGGCATGACATCATTGCAATCTTTAAATACCTCAAGGCTGCCACAGAGAGGATGGTGCAGTCTTGTTCTCTGCTGCCTCAGAGACTAGAATGAAGCATAATGGTTTAAGTTAAAGGAGAGTAGATTCTGACTGAACAATAGAAAGAACTTCTAATGTTTTATTGAACATTAGAAGGGCTGTTATAGAAAGGAGTGGGCAGGCCTGTTTTCTTTTGCCCCAGGGATATGACCAGGTCTAATGGTTTGAAGTTATAGGAGGGTAGATTTTGATTGAGCTTTGGAAGGAACCTCTTGACAGTGAGAGTGGTTTGGCAGCAGAACCAATTGCCTAGAGAGGTGGTGAGATCTCCTTGTCTGGATATCTTGAAATAGAAACTGGGCAGCTGTCTGCTGCAAAGCTTTAGCTAAAGATCCTGCATTGGGCAGGGGGTTGAACATTATGGGCCCTAAGACTATTTCCAACTCTATGATTCTAAGACTATGGGCCAAAACACACTGCAGAAATAATCTTGTTTGAGCCCTCTTTAACTTCCCTGGCTCAGTTCTAGAGACTTCTGGAAACCGTAGTTTGTTGTGGCTCCAGAGCTCTCTTTGTGTCTCACAAAGGCATTGGAACTTTTAGTTGAACTTATTTGCAGAGACCCTGGCACAAAACATATGAGATAAAAAAATAAACACTATAAAAATCAGCTACTGTATTATACAGATGACACCCTACTTTTTGAATATTTTTAACAAACATTCTGTGATGAAAACAATTATAGGAAGTATAAATTCTAATCTGCACTGCAGAAATAATGCACTTTGACACTGTTTAATTGTCATAGCTCAATACTATGGAATTATGGGATTTGTAGTTTGTTGTGGCACCAGAGCTCTCTGGCAGAGAAGGCTAAATATCTCAAAACCACAAATCCCAGAAGCATTGACCCATGACAGGTAAAGAAGTGTCAAACTGCATTACCTCCCCAATGCAAATTAGGCCTAAATTGGTTTATATTAACACTTCCGCCAAGGAGCTAAATCAAACCCTGGTTATCTCAGATTTATATTATTTGTGGTTGTTTCATTATTCTTATATCAGATATGTAGGTTTGCTGCTCCTGAATTCCACCTATCACAGCTGCATATTTTGTAGCCCAAAATGTAAGATAATGCAACTTTATAACTCTATTTTAACAATGGCTATCAGGGCTGCCATCCATAAAGGCTTTGAGTGGACAAGAAGAAATGTACATACTAAACACTCCTAAACTCATATTTCTCAGGGATGAAAAATATAATTCAGGAGTCATGATTGTGCATGTAGCCTCAAACTATTGAGCTATAGTACCAGTCATCGGTAGGAGAGGAAAGTAAAGCCAAATTTCAGAGAGCTGGCATTAACATAGTATAGATTGCATGGTTGTGTCATAATAATTTACAGATACTATTTGGCTTATATTGCCTTTTCCCTTTTTTGCTTTTCTCTGGGTCATTTTTCACTCTTAAAGTTTTGATCTGATAAGCATATTAAAATCAGTGCACACGTTCATAACTTTAATCATTCCTATAACTGCTTGCTGTTCTTGGGATTTATTATTATTATTATTATTATTATTATTTAAATTTCTTCAAACATTTAGCATATTTCCACTTTTCCCTCTTTTTTAGGTACTATTCAAAGATCTTATCAAACTATGTGACAGGCATAGCTCTTGTTAATTATATTTTATGTCGCCAACATGACACATTAATGAAATGTGTCACTATACCAGTGTTAGGATACATTTCATTAATGCAAAGCACTTTTGTTCTACGCTTTACATTTGGAAACAGATTTAAGTATTAAGTGGCTAATGTCTGCAGCCAGGGAATCCTTTCCGAATTTGTAACACTGACCAGAACAGACCGCATTACACTCTCCAAATGGTGCATTTTTGCATTTGAATGTCTGAATTATCCTGGTTTCTTAGAGACGACCACAACACCAACATCTTAAATCCCCAAAATATTGTCCGCTTCATTGAATGCTCATGATCTAAGCATATGTGTAATTATTCTGTAATTCTCCTCAAAATGTGATTCCTTGGAAATGCATACTAGATTTCCCCTATTGTAACTGCAACGACTATTTCTTTGTGTTAGGTTCTTTAAATACGGTCACAAGGAAGTTTGTATGCCTTGGTGCACCGCATGGGTAATGATGATTCCCCCCTCCCCATGCAAACGTCCATTAGAAGCAACCCCCCCCAACCCTGCTTCATTTGTTGAAGGGTGAAGACTAGGGTCACAAAAAGACCATTTAAGATAGTATACATATAACAGAGGCCTTTCTTACAAGAAACAAGCCCAATGTTAGATACGATGGAATAGGAGCTAAGCATATATACAAAGTTAAGAATTTGCAATTGTCAGCAGACCTGCCCAGTAGAATCTATCCACACATATATACTCTGGAAGGACTGAAGCAAAGTTCTACAACATATGTTGGGCTGTAGTTTCCCTGGTTTCCCCTCTCCATACAAAAGGTACTTCAAAATTTAATTAAGGTTTTACAATTATCATCTGGTTAGCATTAATTATGGACTTTCCATTTTGCACTGATAAAGACAGCTATGAAAATAATGTCTTTCAGTTTTGGTTTTGGTTTGTTTCTAGTTCAAGAGCAAGGATCTTAAAGGGCTTGATGGAGAAGTTTTATTTTTTGATTCAAAGAACATATTGTGGATAGAAATGGCAACACTTGATACTAAAGATAATAAGGACCGGGGAACCCTCTTTCCCCCCCCCTTCCAATTCTTACTGAGTTTTATGAGCTATGAAAAATAACTGGAAACAAAAGTCTCATTAGAATTTTGTGAGGTGACCTAAGCAGTCTGTGACAGAAGCTATAAAAAGCTTCTAGTATCCTTGTTTTAAAGAAATAAATCTTTACCACTAAATTGTTTTTAATGGTATACATTTCTTCATAATATTATTTTCCTTCCTTGTTGGAATACCACCTGGTTTCACATGTTTAATAAGAGATCGCTTGATTGCTTTTAAAATGTTTCTAGCCATCGAGCTTAAAAGAATCACAATCAGTGTTTCTTTAAAAAGATAACTATGATTGACTGCAGTAGTAAGAAATAGCAATGCTAACCTGCACAGAAATTAGCTTTCTATTAAATATAAGTTTTAAGACACTTTACAAAGTAACACAGTTGAAAATTACAACCGATTGTAAACAATGTGGGAAGAAAGGTAATAATGCAGGAGAACAGTGAGAAACAAAAGGAACTCTCAGAATTTTGTAAGAATAGATCTATCTGTTACAAACAAAGAGTGGACAACTATGGAGCATCCAAGGACCAGTACCAACCCCATTTGCCACCCACCCACCCACTTCTTGGATCTCCACAAGCTGCCTATTATTATTATTTTTTTCAAAACTAGAAATGAGAGGAGAGTCACGTTTGGTGTTGGGGGGAAAAGAGACAGTACTGAAAACACTAACTGTGTAGTACAAATATACTCTCATTTTCTGTTCCTACTTGAGGGTATCAGGGGAATTAGGGTCCTTGCAGGACCTCAACCACCTCATCCCATGTTCAGCCTACTAATTACATTAAAGCTGCCCCTTGCCATGGAAATCTCTGGCATGATCTAGAGAAGACCATAGTGAAGGTAGAATGAAGTCCACATCCCCCTAACAACTCTGCCAGGACTTTCCTCTGAAAATATTTGCATTGCGTTAAACTCTTATTCAAATCAAAATCCTCAACCATGAACCCACATGTTACCTTGAGTCCTATTCAGTTTTTAAATCTCACTAATAATTCAGTGAGAGCCAGCAGTTTGAATGTTGCACTGTGACACAAGGTTCGAATCCCTTTTCAGCCATGGAAACTCATTTGGTGAGCTTGGGCAAATAATACTCCCTCAGCTTCAGAAGAAGGTCAGGAGAAACCCCCTCTGTAGGCTTGCCATAAGTTGGAAATGATTTGTCAGCACACACCGACAATAATTCAGTACTATTTCTTGGTATGTACAACTTTCATACTCACCAGCTATTCCAAATTAGCAGAGACAGTCCTGAGTAATTGTCATCCTACTTTTTCAGATGCTTTTAAAATCTTCTATTCTCCCTCTTCCTTTCCCACCTTCTTCCTTTGTCTTTGGCTTATTTCAGTTGCTGCAGACAGAACTCAAAGTGCAAAAGTAGTTTACACTCAGTTAAATCAGGAGGAGGGAGAGAAGGGAGCCTATACTTGTCTTTTCCAGTACTTCCTGGCAAAAGCAAACTGTGATTGCTTCACCTAACTCATGTGCTTTGCCTCAGTAATAACTTTTGCCATCTTGACCCCACTATTATGTTGTTTGGCGACAGGTGTCCCAGTTTTTATTTGTGAAATGTTACAGGCTATACATTTTCCAATTCTGTCTGTACATACTGAAAGTGCCATGTAAGACAACCTAAGAAGTGTCAGGTAGATACTTAAAAATTGTTTTCTGCATTTAAAAAAATGAAAACTTTATGGGTAAGTTCTAGGGAAATATGGAAACTAAAGTCATGACAGTTGTTCAGACTGAACAAAGTGGCACTTACTTTTCGAGTAAAATAGTGCTATAGTAAGAAGTAGCCTTCAAAGGAGGTGAGAAAAATGAATTTAAAAATTTAAAAGCAATACAAATAGAATAAAGGAGTTAGCTATTAAAGAATTTCACAGGTAAAATTCATATTATAGCAACAAATTCCAACAGATCAAAGTTAAGTATTGCCCAAACCCACACCTTGGAAAAGTTACTTTTTTTAACTACACAGAGTACCTTTTCTAAGCTCTGCCAAAATTTTGGAAGAAGAAAAGTTTTAATCTGATACCTAAATACTGAGATAGAAGATGATGATTATATGACAAGTAAACATGTCTTGGTGGAATTCCATTACAAATGTACCATAACAAAAAAGATGTTGCATCTGGTAGCCACCTCCATAATTTCCAAGAGTAGGAACATCCAGAGTGGGGTTCAGCTGAAGTTATCCATGCATGGGCACTTGGGTATGAAGAAATGGAATTTGAAAACATTTCCTTTTGGACAACAACTCCAAGAATCCCCCTGCTGACATGGCCATTGACTAAAAAGGCCCCAGAACTTGGTATGTGAGACAAAATCCTGAGCACCTTGAACATCTAACTCTACTATTAAGAGATGCAAATTTTATATAGTTTCAAAAAAGGTGCATCAACACTATAGAAATAGTGCAGTTTGACAACACTTTAATGTCCATGGCTCCACCCTCCAGACTTTTGGGATTTGTAGTTTTGTGAGGCACCAGCACTATTTGGCAGAGAAAGCTAAAGACCTTGTAAAACTGCAAATCCCAAGATTCTATAGGATGAAGATACAGCACTTAAAGTGGTGTCAATGTGCATTATTTCTAAATTGTAGATGCATCCAAGGTTAGTAACAGAGTATAGGTTTACATGAAAGTAAATAAATGTAATTATTAGTAACTGCATTTGGAACTGGAGTCTTACATTTTTACACCATGGTCCAACTGGAATTATAATGCTAGGAAGCATATATATCAATAAGGATTCATGCATGCTAATAGTCACATGCTGTGCGTGCAGAGAACCGTTTACAAAACAGCAACAACAGTGACTGAGCTAATCAACTGCTTGGGATGTGGAAGAGATGGCCTGGATTTATTTCTTCCCTTTGCTGTCAAATAGCTGGTTGATACAATTGTCATGTTTTTATCTGGGCTCTACAAATGCTTAAGCAGCTTATTTGTTATATCAACAATACTTCTTCAATACAATGTTTCTCAAATGTTGTACATACATTGGAAAGACCGTACTTCTGGATGGTGTGCTTTTGTATATGTGTTAATCCTGTGTTGGTCCATCTTAACTGACAATTGTTCGGTTGTGATTTTGAGAAGTGCATTGTGATTTCTGGTCTTCCTTAGGTTTATATTATAATTTCATTTGGTTTAGTATTTCTGGGGGATTAGGGCTACAGTAAAAAAATATTTTAAAATGAGTCAAATGGGGGAAAATTCTACAAGATATTTAAATTTCAGTAAAATGTTTTTATTGATGCTCACAGAGGAAAGGGAAATTCTTTTTTCCCCCTCCCTTCTGCTAAGGAACTGATTGTGTGCCAGCAAAATGGGTTGGCCTTTGTATGCTTCAACTTGGCAACAGCTTGTTGAGAGTAAATCCTGTCATGGAAGGTTTTGCTAATCTGAATAAATTCAATTTCAAAATCCTTCCTTGATCTAAGCTTGCTTAAGCTCTCACCAAGGCCTAAGGATCCTGAGGGTCAATTCCAATAACAAAAGATAAGAAAAACCTGCCCTTTCTCATATATCTTTGCAAAACACTATAAGCTGTTACCTCATTGCAAAAAATCTTTAGGTTTAATGAAGTCGCCTTTTGATACTTTTTAAAGGACGAAGTTCAATGTTTCCCACCCTAATGCTTATCTGCTTGGCATGCCACCCAGGAGTGATGTCATATGGACTGTAGACATCATTCCTGAGACTGGAAAATTAGAAATCCTCAAAGCCTATATAAAGGCTATGATGAAGTGTCTTTGGGACACAAGTGTTACATACAAGGCTTTTAAACTGTAAGACTGGTTAGTTTTATCATAGAGACAACCTTAAAGAATGAATGAAAAGAAAGCCCCCAATTTTTTTTTTCATTTTCTGCTTACTCTGAGACTTGGTTAAGGTTAGCAAATTAGCAAAGCAATAAAAACAATGAAAGTCAAAGACTAAGCAATTTTGTTATGGTTTGAGCATTGGACTAGGACACTGGGAGGTCAGGGTTTGAAACCCCATTCAGCCATGGAACCCCAATAGGTGACCTTGGGCAAGTCACACTCTCTCAGAGTTAAATAGCAATTGCAAGCCCCCTGTGAAGAAACATGCAAAGAAAACTCCATGAAAGGTTTGCCTTAGGCGGGTCACCATAAATTGGAAACAACTTGAAGGCACATGACAACAATAAGAATTTGAAAAAGCATAAGGTTAAATATATATTTCCATTCTCCTGCAATATGGAAGGATGAATAGGGAAGTGTACTTTGGTCTTCAAACTCCTACTCCAATTCTCAAACCACTACAACACTTTGGCTCTTGATTCACACATATAGTTATTTTAAAATAACAGTCCATAAGAAAATATCAATGCTCATTTCATGCCACTAGCATCAAACCCCTTGGCTTCAGTTTAGACTCTGGGCTATCATGCAGCCCTAGTTCTAAGAGTTCATTCTTTTCAGGCATTATGTGGCAGGAAGGAACAAGATTAAATTGTACAATGGCTTGCACCATTTTCATGGCTTGCACCATGAAAATAATCTTGAATAGATAATTCTGAAAACATACAACTCATAGTACTTTGCACTAGAATTGTGAATAAATTCATATACGTCCTTGAATTTATCATATTATTCATTACATAAAAATGTGGAAGCTGGATTTATATGATCCTGGTTTTTATCCACAATTTAAATAACACCTAAAAGAAGCTATTATATGTGCCCCTTCCAGATGTTTAGTGATATCCACCTAATGAAAGATGCTAGTGCTTAGTAAAGTGGAAGGGAGTAGAAAAAGGGGGAATTGATTCAGTCAAGGAAGTCACAACTCTTGAGTTTGCAAGACCTCAGCAGGGAGTTGATGACTGGGTCTTTTGGAGATCTCTCATTCCTGCAGTGACTAGAAGTCAAAACCAACTTGTTGCAAAAGACAACTACAAACTGTATAAATGTTCCTGTTTATCCAAAACTGAATCATCTCAACATACAGACACCATTCAGTCTCCCTGGTATATCTGTACATGACAATGTTCTGACTGATATTAAAGGGATAGTAGTAAATGCATATGTGGCCCATGTTCCAGACTGATAAGGCCCAACAGATAAGTTGCCCAAATATAGATCTTATGCCCCCCCCCCGTGAGTCTCTGAGTGCCGCTCAGGACTCCTGGGATCTCTTGCTGTGGGACTTGACGGTCATCAGTCAGTGCAGTGAGAAGGAAAGCCCAAATCTCGTGAGATCTTGGACGTTACAAGATTTGGGCTTTCCTTCTCCCTGGGCCTCCAGACACAGCCACAAGGGCTACAATTAAGGGCTATTGAAGAAGAAGAAAAACCTTCTGCCTAGTAACTGCACCGACAACACACTGACTGGCAGACAGGGCTGTGTACTCAGGATACATGTATAAAGCAGACAAGGGAGCATATAGGAATCTGTGGTAGGAGTATCTTATCTTTGCTGTTCCACCCTCTGCTCCTTGTACTCTCCAGATAACTTCTCCCCTTCTGGCCAATTTTTATAATGGCAACTACAAATAAGAAACGAAAATGGTCGGCCCTTGCACACATTCACTTCATCAAATCTGGCACTCTTCGAAAAATGTTTGGATACCCCTGCTCTAGCCTTTCAGTATCTTTTATGAAAATCCATATGGTCCTCATCCCAATAATTACCTGAAGAAGAGCATGTCACAGATGATAAAGAAAAGCAAAGAAAAAAGCAACCCTGCCAGTACAATAGAGTATAATAGTAAATGAACATAGGCACCTTTGAGGTGGCTTGAAAAAATGTCAGAAGACCCCATATGTCTACATGGTACACAATTCTTCTGAGTTTGATCCAGGGAAGATTACACACCATCTGAAAATACTATGGCTGCATTTTCACAATGGATCATCAGCATTGGGATTTAAAATGGCTTCTAGAACATGGAACATAACTAAAACTTTTGAGGTATAGGCCTTCTCATACATGGATTTTTATACACAGATTCAAGCATCCACAGTTTGAAAATGTTCCAAAAAAGTATACATTTCAAATATCAAACCTTGACATCATTTTGCTATGTCATTATATTTAATGGGACTTGAGCATACACGGATTTTGTTATCCACGGAGGATCTTGGAACCAAACCCCAGCATATAACAAGGGTCCACTGTATATTCATTATATTGTTTTATTTTTCTGCACATGGTTCTTAAAATCAAAAATAATTCCTTCTCCTGATTTATAATTGTTTTCAGCCTCAGAGAGAAACAGAGTATCTCAACTTATCAAAACATCCTGTTGAAAAATAAGAATAACTGTGGTGAGTTTTTTTCTTTTCTTTTAGAGAACATTTCACAAAGGGATCTTTAACATAAAGCATTGTATTTGCACAAATACAATGTGCAATGTGTTTTCTTTTTTCTCAAAACATGTTATTTTTTGCACAGAATACAATGGATCTTGCCCACCTGTATAAATTTTTGTTCCAGAGTCCTAGAAGGACAAAATTCAAAAATTGTGCAAAAACTACCATAATAGAAGTAGTAGTAGTAGTAGTAGTAGTATTTATTTATAACCTGCCTCTCCCTGTGTTGGGTCAAGGTGGGTAAAAGCATATAAAAAAGAGAAAACAAAACAAAACAAAAAAATCAAAAGCACAGAAATGGTAGATAAAAGTACACTAGACTCCAGATTCCCATTCCTTCCCCCAAAAAAAATTAACGTTAAAAACAATTCCCAAACAATAGGCAATAAGATCAGTCAAAAACTAATCAGTCCGAAGAGAACAATTTAAGCAGTAAGATTAGGGGCTGGAACATGTTTGTTACTGTGTGCAAGGATAACATTAATAAAGAAATATGTGCATTCCTAGAGCTGATAGGAAAGACTGTGTGGGGAGGGGAGCAATAATGATCTGTAGACCTGCTTGGCCAAAATCCAGAGATCTGGCTAATTTACAAATTATCATGAGTTTAGAAATGCTTTTAGCTGGCTGTAAAGGCCACCATCACACTGAAGGGAGGAGGCAGTTTCTGAGGTCTGTAACACCCAAGCTGTTTACTGCTTTAATGAAAGCAATGCTTAGAAATGTAAATTAGCACTGATACAAAGCTTTATTGTGAACTTTGAATTAAACAATTTGTATGTATTCATATAATTCAAATTCAAATGTTCATCAAATTAAATGAATATTCAGTTTCAAACCAGTGAATATGAAAACTTGCTCTGCAAATTCATATGATGGCCTTGAGCAATCTAAAGTGGATTACTGTTTGTGAAACAGAACAAAGATTACTATGAGAGGTTACATAACTATGAAAAACTGAGAAGAGTGGCAGAAGTCTTTCCTCTTTAAAAGGTCCAAGGTTTGAAAATCATCTTAACAGTTTTGAGGACTCAGAACCAGGCAGCTGGTTGAGTCATGCAGATGTATAATCAAATTCAAAAAATTAAGTTGATACAAACTATATTAAACAGCCATTTTAAAAATTCATTCATCAAACTAACATTTACTTAGATGCCACAAATGAGACTTTTATGAAGGGGGGGGGGATCCCTTACATTGCTGTCAGCCCAAGTTTGCATATGTGTGTTAACAGGAGAATGTGCTATGTTTAGGATGAATGGTAAAGCGGGTCTAAATGACTTTCAGATTAGCTGGAACAGATGGAAGGGTCACAGTTGAACAACTTTACACAGCAACATAAAGGCAATGTTCAAGTGGAGTTCATTGCCTCTGACAGATACTGTCAATCAAGCAGGGAACTTCTCAGTTAACCAGACCCTATCTTTTAAAGATTAATTAAAAAGGAGAAGAAGGAGGAGTATTGTGAGGCAATGAGTGGAGTTTATCTAGTCTCTTGTTGGTGTAAGCTCCACCCAAAGTGACTAGGTTTTTCACAGAAAGCACAATAGCTTGCAGATATTTTCAAGGCAACAGAGATATAGTCTTTGCTGCAACTATAGAGATACAGTTCATGTACTGGAACATTTCTCCAGCTCACTCATATATTCATAATGCCAGTATTTCCACAGCAAGGAAGCCATGCTAAGATTTTATTCATGGTGTGAAGTTTGACTACTGTGTAATCCAAAGTTACTTGTATAGCTAAAATTGCATAGTGAGTTGTAAGAACCTTCATGATAACAAGAGGATATTTATTTCAACTATACAAAAACAATTACTAGTGTCATACATATTATGAGAGTTCATATAATATGGGTTTGTTTCCACTTGTCAGAAAAAATATGATCTCTCTGGGCATTTTCTAAGCCCTCCAGTGTGATTCCATGGTAAGATTTTGCTGGAGGTTGATCATAGAGTCATGCTAAAGGACCTAGAAATTCTTAGAATGAACAGTTCTCTATGGTCAACCTCCGGCAGAAGAACTGCACTGGAGGACCTAGAAAATGCCTAGAGAAACACTTCATCTTTCATTTCAGGTTAAGAGAAATAGGATTCCAGATTTTATGTGAAAATCCTATTACGTGAAGTGTCCCAGGACAGATTCCTCACATAATACATGGACTAGCATGCGACATTACTCCAGAGTGGTCATTTGAATGAGATGCTACTAACAGTTTTGACTGATTAGTGTCTTTTTAAAAATTATGATCTCCATATCTAATATGGAGTCTTCCTTACTCATGCTGAAATTGCCTATAGTAAGATTGTGAATTGTTCTGATTATGTCATATAAGAAATGGTCCAGTAAATGTATATTCCCTCAAGAATATCCTTACAGATTAAGATCATCTGGACCTTCTGTGGATTTTCCTGCCTTCAGAGGTTTGACAAATGGTAGCAGAAAAGTCTTGTTGGTTGTGGTAGTCATTTCTCCTCAGAGATTTGCCTGGTACCAACTCTGGTGTTCTTCCAGTACCAGGTAAGGATCTGATATGTGTCTAGGGGTTTTGAAACAATCTTGCTTTGGTTTTACTCTTGTTGAACTGTTCATCACTATGTGCTTTGTCTCTTTAAATTATTCAAAATGGTAAGAATTTTTCTTTCTTTGCTTTGTTCACTATAAGAACTGTTGGAAGTGGAAATGCTGGAAAATGAGTGGAATCAACCTGAAGTCCAAATTCCCTTTTTTCCCCTTAAAGCAAGTAAGCAAACAAACAAAATAAAAATTCTTCTGCTCAAATACATCCTTCATCCATTGCCCTCATTATCATGTATTGCTCTCTATTGTCCTTATGCAGGCAGTTTACTTAGCATCATTCCAGAGAAAGCACCTGGGAGAAATGAAAGAATGAAAAGAGGGAGGGGAGAAGGAGGAAAGGAGAAGGCAGGCAGGCAGGCGGACAGACCTACCGACCAACAGACTATGTCTTGGCCTTCAAAGAGAATTCATCAGCAGTGGGCCAAGCTAGGCTTCTGAAGTTCTGTCTCTTCTCAAAGGGACACCAGCTTTAGGGTCCTCTCCTAAGGATTTTAAAACTCAGAGAGGCTCATTGTAGGACGTAGTCTGGACCCAAGCTTTGATCCTTCCTATTATTTCTTCTTGAAAGGAATCTAAATCACATACATCTTCCATTCAAGGAAAATGGGTTTCAAAAGAAGCTGAAGAGAATGGAATGTAGGACAGATGAGACAGCCCTATCAGAGGCCAGTAGATATTATTTAGACTGATTTTATTAAAAGGAAGATAGTATTCTCTAAATCTACAGAAAAAACGATTTGTCAAATTAATATGAAAACAAGGGTGCTAATTGTACAGTCTATAGACCTGCCAAGGCCAGGATCTGATGTTCTTCTCCAGGGTTCCCCTCTCCATTATGGGCAAAATGTTACTAAAATGGGGAATTGTGCTCCAAGGCCTCCAATAGGTGCAATTCTTCTATAAAACAAATGGTTCCCCTAAACTTGCTTTATTTCCAGGTAGTTAACTATCTCTGATCACTTCTGATTTGGGGAACAGAGGTGGGTGTTGCCTGGAAGAGTCCAGAAAGTGAGGAAAATAGGGCAGGTGGAACTCCTGGACACCTTGTAATTGACCAAAGCTTCCTTACGTTTAACCTTTCTGTTCTGGCCAATAAGTAAAAAGATTCAGATTTCTGGGGAAGTAAGCTAAATAGCAATGTGTGTGTGTAGGGGTGGTGGTTGACATATTTAGGCATAGGGTTTGGTACCGTGAAAGCCCATACATACTGGTTTTCTTCTGTACAGCTTTACTGTGTGAAGAAAAGAAACAGCTGGATTATAAGATTTGAGGTGCTTACATTTGCTATCAGAGTGAGACAGAACAATAGTGCTTCAAACAATGGAAAACAGTACTGTAATGTAGAATGGGGGTCCTGTATCATTTGTATCATTACAACAGTTCTCTTTGTCCTGACTCACAACTAACTGATCACTTGTATCCAGGATTCTGACTATTTCTGTCACCTTTTACTTTTGCTTTTTATCTGTCTTTAACTATTGGAAGAGTTTCATCTAGATTGCCTGTAACCATTTTATTCTGGCCTTCTAGAGGGAAAAATTAAATTACACAATTATATTGCATTGATTCCACTTTAACTGCCATGGTTCCATTCTATAGAATCCTGGGATTTGTGGTTTGGTAAGGCACAAAGAACTCTCTGGCAGACAATTCTAAATACCTCATAAAATTATAAATTACCAGAGACATAGGATGGATCCATGGCTGTTAGTGGAAGTATAGTGCTATATTTGTATAGTGTATACAGGCTATGGATGAAATGCTGTACATACATATTTAGGCATTAATATCCACAGGTTGAGTGGAACATATTTCCATAATGAAATAAGGAAAATGATTGTACTGGCTGTGATTGATTGGAGTCGTAGCCTAGCACATCAAGGGGTACTTTGTTAGTACCTGAAGAGCACCTGATCTTCCAGTCTCTTCAAAGTAAGAAGACACATTTTGTTATACTGACAAATTAATCCTGCAGAATGAGAAAAAAATGTATATATGGTAAGCCCTACCTTGTATTAACTAAGTAAGCCACCTCTCATGATCAAACTGTCTGTAAATAAACAGCATAAATGCCATATTTTTACCATGCATACGTTTCCTATGTTAGTATGATCAATGATGATACAAATACAAATGTCTGGTAGTAATGACTTGCTATTCATGTTTCTTGTTTACTGACCACTTGATCTTTAGCAGTTCAGAGAGGGCTTGTTATTTTCACCAAACACCCTGATTTTTTCTGTATGTCTAGATTTTGACATGGCTTCTTGAAATGCTCTATTCCATTTCATCTAGCAGTTTCCTCAAGGCAATATTAGCACATCACAGAAACTCTGACTGTCTGTCTGTCTGTCTGTCTGTCTGTCTGTCTGTCTCTCTCTCTCTCTCTCTCTCTGTGTGTGTGTGTGTGTATTGAGCATAGACGTGAAAGATGATTGGTTGTGTGATACACACTTTTTCTTCTCATATGTTATAAATAACTTATTTTTAAAAGCTAGACATTTCTCTTCACACATATCCAGAAAGACCCACTTAAAATGCTTGAGTCTCTTGCCTTAGACATCTGCCACTAGGAATCAGTTGTAGTACGAATTGTATCAGTCACACACCCATGCTGTAACAGCAAAAGTGAACAAGTGAAAGAGAGAGGCAGGCGTTGTTCCAGTGATCACCCTCACGCCAACGTTGTTCATCTCGGCTGATCACCAAAGCCACTAGAATTGCAAAGCATCTTTCCATCTGGACAGATTTCAGGAAGGACACGCTGCAGAAAGTAAATTTGCAAATATTCAAGGGCTGAGCAGAGGAGTGCAAAAACAAAAGTTAACAGAAGCTTTGACTTCACCTGCAGAAGAAAGCAAATTCCTCCAGAAGGATGGCCCCATTTTCTTCTGTGGCTTTTATAAAGAGGCTGAGGCTTGTCAAACTTTGATTCAGAACAGGGGTGCATTCAGCAGCATCCTCAGGTCCGGCTGGGAGCTGCTCACATCCCCGGAAAATTCAGTGGGAGAAAAAGTTTATGGAAGCGAGTAGGAGTTTATTCAACAGTGTCTGAGGCCTTTCAGACTCATGAGTGAGTGTCTATAAGGGGGCAATCAAGCATGGGCTGGGAATTATCTCTGTTGGTTGCCTACCTGTGACAGGCCCTCAAGTGCGGCTAAGAGGCTCATTCAGTGGCAAAGAAACAATGGCTGAAGGGGAACAAACAATTCAGAGGAGTCTATCATTCTGTATGGTGTTATCTTTAGCACTGAATAAAACCGGAGTTCCCCTTTTCTGCCTCATAGTCAGCACTACTTTTAGGAGCCAGTGGTACTTTTCAACTCTCTTTCACTACTTTTCAACAGGTTCATAAGGGCACGAAGTGCAGTATATAAAAAAAGGATAATAACTTTACTTGAGTGCAGGAAAAGGCCCAATGAACAAAGCAGCCAAGCTTGCAAGACTGGATGAGATGAAAGATTTTGAGCAGTGCCAAGAACTAATGTCATTGTCTGTAGCCAGAAATGTCCTTTTACATACACTGGGGTCTGGGGACAGAGGCTAAATTATTATTATTTTCCTGCCAAAAATGTGGGAAAATATTTGGTTTTGAAATTTGTCTAATTTATAAACATGTGTGTGCAGTCTAAGGGCTCACAGTCCCCAGCTACTGTTTCCACTTGCTGCCCAGAACATAATTTAGCCATTTGTTTAAAAATACAGAAAAGAGTAGCATGGGATGAGAGCAGAAGGAAATTCAATGAGAGCAGAGGGGAATTCAGTGAAAAGATACTCTCATTATTCAATTCTTAAATGGGGTCTATCTGCTACTGGTACTAAAGCACTGAGTTCGAAAAGTTTTTTTTTTTTAAAAATGAAGAAACCAGTTTCTTGAATTATAGGAAAAAAGAGGTGGCTTTACTCACCTCTGGAAGCATCCCAGGTAAGATGTAATGGGGATGGCCTTGGGAGTAAATATAACAAGCCATTGTATGATACTGGGAGGAAAAGAGGGAAGAAGGGAGGAGAATCAGCAGATTTAGTTGAAGAATAGCAACCTAGAGATGGACAAACCTTTTTTAGTCTGGGTGGGAATACATTTCTGACATCAAATTGACTGATGTGTGCCCACCCAAAGCCATGTTCATTTCCCCTGGAAAGTGCAGTAACATGCACAAAACAGTCTTGGTCTCATTTTACAGTTATACCTCTACCAGCAGTTAAGAACTGTCCAGTTTTTAAACAAGGGAGAACCCTGTTTCTTCTCACAGCAACATCACAATTCAGTTCAGTTCCTGGAAGGAACATAGCTGTTAGATTCCCTGGTCAGTTTCTCAAATGATTTTCTGTACCTCACACAATTAAAGAGAAGGAAAATGTTTCCCTTTTTTTCTTTCTTACAAGAATGCTTGTCTTTCCCATTCTACTTTTTCAGTGGACAGTTGGCAGCTTCCATGTTGGGTGGGACTGTGCTCTGGGTTTTAGTCCAAATTTTAAAGAAGCTATCCAAGATGCTCAGTCCAATTCCTAAAATATGTAAAATGTCTTGGAAAGTGAGTTCCATTCAGGGGGGAAAGTGAGATATAAATCAATCAATTAACTTTATTTCAAAGTTTGGACTAAACTTTATTTATATAGAAGCCACTAATCATGTGTTCTAATGGTTTGGCAAAAAGGAAGCAGGCAGCTCATATTCCTCCTTGATCACAACCTATGTGTAGAGAAAAGAGGGAATCAATGCCCAGAGCATGGAAGCTCAGGAGAAAATAATCATATATTGCATTTCATCTAAACTGATTCCATATGGGTTTTATGGGCTTTGTGGCCATGTTCTAGAAGAGTTCATTATTGACATTTTGCCAGCCACAAATGCTGGCGAAATGTCAGGAATAAACTCTTCTAGAGCATGACCATACAGCCTGAAAAAACTCACAAAAAACTATGGATGCCAGCCATGAAAGCCTTCGACTTCGCATGATTCCATGTGGATCACTACAGTGTCATCTAACCTACAGAACTTATAAGTTACCTATGTATAGCCTCATTCAATACCATCTACGTGTTACAAAAGTGCAGAGTTGCCATATTTCTCCATCCCTCCCTCTCTCCCTCCCTCCTTGCCTGCCTTTTTTTTTTTTTTTTGCACAGATCTAAAAGTAGACTTGTCTTCTTCTCACAGCTGTTTTTGCATTAGAAGAAACTTCTTGTCAGAGTAAGTATGGTTTGGCTATGGAATAAATTGCTTAGAGATGTGGTGAGATCTCCCACTCTGTTTGGAATTGATAGCTCATAGGGTCCCTTCCAACTTTATGATTCTGTGATTCTATGATGATCAGTCAAAGGACATCACTATATTTGAAAGTGTCTTCTATTTTGATGGCCTGCTCAGGACCATCCTTGTCATAAGCTAAAGCGAGTTCATTGGCTCATTCAGCAAAGGCTATGAGGCCTCCAGCTGTTCTTTGTAACCTCTGACTGTTCTTTGTCAGAGGATAGAGTTGCATATGCTATACAACTTGTCCTACACTCCCTAGATGTATTGCCACCTCAGGTGCAGTGGAGGACACTATCCCATTACTATTGCTAATATAAGGTTCAATTGTCAGTCAAGACACATTTGAACATGGTTTAGGAAAGAGGTGCCATCTTGGCCTTTGCTCCAAGCAGCAAATGACTGGAACTGTCCCTGCCAGTAGAGTCCAGGAAAAAGAACAATAACAAAACAAAACAAAACAAAATAAACAAACCAACAAAAAAAAAAAAAAGGAAGAAAGGGGACTTTTGCCAGTAATATTACCAGTGAGCACATACTTTATCTACTTTATTTAGTACCTTCTCCACTCTGATAAAATGTACCGTATTATATTTCTATTTAATTGTTTAATTCTATTTAATTACTTCCAAATGTGAATTTATACACAGGGAGGAGCAAGCATACCATATATGCAAACTTGTCTCTTCTTTTGTTCTGTATTTTGATTACACATTTTCCCTCTTTTGGCAATGTAAAAGTGATCATCCTGCAACATTCAGCCACTATACATTATGCTTAAAATTGACCAGCAAATTAGAAACTGGTACTGTGTTGCTCTCCTAAAAATGAGTTATACCAAATTACTGATAGACTGAAGTTATGCATTCTGCATTTTTGTATATGGCACCTCAAACAGGTTCTTGTACACATATGAGGATTCTCACACATTCAGCAGCAATGCCAATCAGATTCCTCCTTCCACCCAGACAGTTCTCTGATAAGAAACTCGAGTGAAATTCATTTGTGTGGCTGAAAGAGATGGCTAGACCAAAAGCAGGATGGCAATCAAATTAATAGCGAAATAAACAGGAGTTGCTCGGGACCAAATGGAAGTAAGGAGCTTGACACTGGCCCTTATCACACGTGAGACTGGAACTCAAATCCAGAGCCAATTCGAATTGAAGGAGAAGCAGAGTCAATTCGAATCCAAGGCAATTCATGTGAAGAATTATCACACGTGAAGAACGAAATTGTGGTGATTCCTGAGTCAAAGTGGAGTGAGTGCACATTACATTATCACACCAGTACATACCATACGGATTCAATGATTAGAATTGGAACCCTTGTGCATGCTCAGTGGGGGTCTGAATGCATCCTGAACCTTTGCACTTCCAGGGTGAAGAAGGGAGCCTGGTTCCACTTTCACGTGAATGCTAGGATGACAGCTTCATGTTTCTTCCTCCCTTCTATTTTCCCATTCCTGGTAGCCAAATAAAAACGGGTCCTCCATGTCAGAGCCCCCATCCATTTCAGCCACATCTACATCTATCCTTCTGTCATTCTACTCATCTATTTCAGCTCCATCTCCATCTATCCCCCTGTCATTCTCCTCATCTATTTCAGCTCCATCTCCACCTATCTTCTTGTCATTGTCCTCATCTATTTCAGCTCCATCTCCATCTCCATCTATCCTCCTGTCATTCTCCTCATCTATTTCAGCCACATCTACATTTATCCGCCTGTCATTCTCCACACCTATTTCAGCCACATCTACATCTATCCTCAGTGTCAGAGCCCCCATCCATTTATTATTATTATTAATAATAGTAATAAAAAATCTTTCATTGCAAAATAATCAGTGTAGAAGTTGCAGGTTTACTTGGAAGTAAATCCTTTGGATCTGAAGGAGATCCATTTTGGAGGAGTGCAGAAATGATCTGGTTTCCCTTATTCTCCATGCCCCCTAAAATACCACCTCCCTGAATCCAGTCCACTCTCCTTCCCATTGTAACAATTACTTCTTGTAGGTTGCATCCGCACTGGGGTTTGACTCCCCTTTAACTGTCCTGACTCAGTGCATAGAATTCTGGGAACTGTAGTGTCATGAGACATTGAGCCTTCTCTGCCAGAGAGCTCTGGTGCCACAGCAAACTAATAACATTATTATTATTATTATTATTATTATTATTATTAAAATAAATTATTATTATTATTGTAAAAAACTTTGTTTGTTTTTAATTATAATTATTATAATTATTCTCCATGCTCTCCTTCTCTTTGTAACAGTTGCCTTCTCTTAGGTTGCATCTGCACTGGGGAAATAATCCAGTTTGACTCCACTTTAACTATCCTGGTTCAGTGCTATGGAATTCTGGGAGTTGGAGTTTGTTGTGGGGTCCTTGGCTCGAGGCTATGGAATTCTGGAAGTTGGAGTTTGTTGCTTCCCTCAGCCTCTGATGGCACCCTCCGTTGCTCCCATCTCTCCCCCCAGCCTCCTGTTTCATTCCCTTCACCCCTGTCATCTACATCTAAATCTACCCTTCTGAGCATTACCGGAAGCAAATGGGGCAAAATTTCAGCACAGCATAATGGGAAATGTGGGACCTTGGAGGTTTGGGGGGGGGGTGTACCGGGATGGAAGCAATGTTGTATTCCACACCAGACCAATACAGAGTGAAATTGAAGTGAGCTTAGAAGCAATTTTTCTGAATTCGCTTGTTACCGAATTCACAAAAATGAGGGGTCACTTTGGATTCACTGTGGATGCACCCCAGAACGATCCCCCATTGAAAGCAATCACGTGTGATAATACATTACATTATCACGTGAACTCGCATCATTGGACCTGCAGTGGCTTCGGATAAGAGCTGCAAAAAGCTCCATGTGATAAACACCACTGTATTTGTCCTGTACACTGTTCCGGTTTATACCATTCCCAAATGAGTTTAAGTCACAACAGGGCATTAGCTTTCTGCTTGACAAGATGACCTCCTTCCACTATTGCAGATGGATATTTGTATATTGATAGTTGCACATCTTTTCCTCCTCTTACTTACGGTAATAGCATATTTATGTTTGTTAAGTATGAGGTAATATTATGTAGCTGATAAAGAGTAAAAAACAAAGAAAGTGTCCCAGTCCACTCCACATTGGCTTAACTGCATATGAATGATGGTTTCCATCACATAAAATCCTTGATGGCCAGGAAGGACTTTTTGTGAATCATGCACCAAACTATATTAATACCGTATGGAATAGTCATCCTATTTATTTATTTATTTATTTATTTATTTTGCAGTATTTCTATCCTGAACTAGAATCATAGAATCGTAGAGTTGGAAGAGACCACAA
>NC_056522.1:292611726-292615059 GCF_019175285.1 Sceloporus undulatus | reverse complement strand
CTCAGTACCATCCTTGTCATAGCTAAAAGCTCATTCAGCAAAGGCTATGATGCCTCCAGCTGTTCTTTGTAACCTCTGACTGTTCTTTGTCAGAGGATAGAGTTGCATATGCTCACACGTGAGACTGGAACTCAAATCCAGAGCCAATTCGAATTGAAGGAGAAGCAGAGTCAATTCGAATCAAGCAATTCATGTGAAGAATTATCACACCGTGAAGAACGAAATGTGGTGATTCCGAGTCAAAGTGGAGTGAGTGCACATTACATTATCACACCAGTACATACCATACGGATTCAATGATTAGAATTGGAACCCTTGTGCATGCTCCGTGGGGGTCTGAATGCATCCTGAACCTTTGCACTTCAGGTGAGAAGGGAGCCTGGTTCCACTTTCACGTGAATGCTAGGATGACAGCTTCTCTGTTTCTTCCTCCCTTCTATTTTTCCATTCCTGGTAGCCAAATAAAAACGGGTCTCTCCTGTAGAGCCCCCATCCATTTCAGCCCCTCTACTCTATCCTTCTGTCATCTACTCATCTTTCCGCTCCATCTCCATCTATCCCCCTGTCATTCTCCTCATCTATTTCAGCTCCATCTCCACTACTCTTCTTGTCATTGTCCTCATCTATTTCAGCTCCTCTCCATTCTCATCTATCCTCCTGTCATTCTCCTCATCTATTTCAGCCACCTCTACATTTATCCGCCTGTCATTCTCCACATCTATTCAGCCCATCTAATCTATCCTCAGTGTCAGGCCCCCATCCATTTATTATTATTTTAATAATAGTATAAAAAATCTTTCATTGCAATAATATCAGTGTAGAAGTTGCAGGTTTTACTTGGAAGTAAAATCCTTTGGATCTGAAGGAGATCCATTTTGGAGGAGTGCAGAAATGATCTGGTTTCCCTTATTCTCCATGCCCCCTAAAAATACCACCTCCCTGAATCCAGTCCACTCTCCTTCATTGTAACAATTACTTCTTGTAGTTGCATCCGCACTGGGGTTTGACTCCCCTTTAACTGTCCTGACCAGTGCATAGAATTTGGGAACTGTGTGTCATGAGACATTGGCCTTTTCTGCCAGGAGCTCTGGTGCCACAGCAAACTAATAACAATTATTTTATTATTATTATTATTATTATTTATTTTATTATTAAAATAAATTATTATTATTATTGTAAAAAACTTTGTTTGTTTTTAATTTAATTATTATAATTATTCTCCATGCTCTCCTTCTTCTTTGTAACAGTTGCCTTCTCTTAGTTGCATCTGCACTGGGGAAATAATCCAGTTTGACTCCACTTTAACTATCCTGGTTCATGTGCTATGGTCTGGAGTTGGAGTTTGTTGTGGGGTCCTTGGCTCGAGGCTATGGAATTCTGGAAGTTGGAGTTTGTGGTTCCCTCAGCCTCTGATGGCACCCTCCGTTGCTCCCATCTCTCCCCCCCAGCTCTGTTTCATTCCCTTCACCCCTGTCATCTACATCTAAATCTACCCTTCTGAGCATTACCGGAAGCAATGGGGCAAAATTTCAGCACAGCATAATGGGAATGTGGGACCTTGGAGGTTTGGGGGGGGGGTGTTACCGGGATGGAAGCAATGTTGTATTCCACACCAGACCAATACAGAGTGAAATTGAGTGAGCTTAGAAGCATTTTTCTGAATTCGCTTGTTACCGAATTCACAAAATGAGGGGTCACTTTGGATTCACTGTGGTGCACCCCAGAACATCCCCCATTGAAGCAATCACGTGTTAAATACATTACATTATCACGTGAACTCGCCTCTTGGACCTGCAGTGGCTTCGGATATAGAGCTGCAAAAAGCTCCCTGTGATAAACACCACTGTATTTGTCCTGTACACTGTTCCGGTTTATACCATTCCCAAATGAGTTTAAGTCACACAGGGCATTGCTTTCGCTTGACAAGATGACCTCCTTCCACTTTGCAGATGGAGTATTTGATACTGGTTGCACATCTTTTCTCCTCTTACTTACGGTAATAGCCTATTTATGTTTGTTAGTTATGAGGTAATATTATGTAGCTGATAAAGGTAAAAACAAAGAAAGTGTCCCAGTCCACCTCCACATTGGCTTAACTGCATATGAATGATGGTTTCCATCACATAAAATCCTTGATGGCCAGGAAGGACTTTTTGTGAATCATGCACCAAACTATATTAATACCTATGGAAAGTCATCCTATTTATTTATTATTTATTTATTTTGCAGTATTTCTATCCTGAACTAGAATCATAGAATCGTAGAGTTGGAAGAGACCACACAGGACCATCCATCCAACCCTCTACAATGGAGGAACTCACAAAAGCTCTCCCGACAGATGGCCATCCCGCCTCTGTTTAAAGACCTCCAAGGAAGGAGACTCCACTACACTCGAGGGAGTTTTGTTCCACTTTTGAACAGCCCTTACTGTCAGGAAGTTCTCTAATGTTGAGGTGGAATCTCTTTTCCTGGAGATTACATCCATTGCTCTGTGTTCTAGTCTCTGGAGCAGCCGAAAAAACAAGCTAGCTCCCTCCTCAATATGACATCCCTTCAAGTATTTAAACAGGGCTATCATATCACCTCTTAACCTTCTCTTCTCCAGGCTAAACATCGCCAGCTCCCTAAGCCGTTCTCTTAGGTAGGGTTTGCCATATCCCGCCGGGGGGCAGGACAATCCCGGTTTGGGCGGTGCCATCCGGTCCCGCTCGTTGTTTTGTGCCCAAACCGGGACGGCCCCGCCCACTGCGTCCACCTCAGCCGCGCCGCGCAGCTCCAAGGCCTTGCTGAGGTGGGAGGGCTCTCTGCGGTTGGGCTCCAGCTGCGGAGACGCTCCCTCCCGGGCCCAGCAAGGGCCAGGGAGGAGGAGGGGGGCTGCTTCCCACCGCGGCGATTGCCCGATGAGGGCGGCCTCCGCCTCCTTCCCGGCCGGAACCGGCGAGGCTTCCTCCCAGGCCAGGACGAGGAGGGGGCCGTTTGCCACCGCGGCGATTGCCGCCGATGAGGGGCCGGCCTCCGCCTCCTTCCCGGCCTGGGAGCCGGCCGCGGCTTCCTCCCAGGCCAGAAGGAGGAGGGGCCGTTTGCCACGCGGCGATTGCCGCGATGACGGGCGGCCCTCGCCCTCCTTCCCGGCCTGGGAACCGGCCGAGGCTTCCTCCCAGGCCAGGAAGGGGAGGGGGCTGTTTGCCACCGCAGCGTCGCCGACACCCCCTCGCCCCCTCCTTCCCGGCCGGGGCCCGCCGAGGCTTCCTCCCAGGCAGGAAGGAGGGGGGCCGTTTGCCACCGCGGCGATCACCCTCGCCCTCCTTTTGCCCTGGGAGCAGGCTGAGGCTT
>NC_056522.1:292561726-292606726 GCF_019175285.1 Sceloporus undulatus | reverse complement strand
GCTAAAGCAGAATCCCATTCTTCCTCAGTTGAAGCTTTATTGTACTGTTCACTGCAGACACGCTGCAGGAACCAACACTTAAATTCTATGGCAATGATCACATGGGGGTTATCCTGTCCTTGTCCCATTCCTGTCCCGTCCTTCCCATGAGATTGTCAGAATGACTCTGAGATGACATACTCTCCGTCCAAGTAGACCACAAGTTGAACTTGAGTCAACAGTGCGATGCAGCAGCTAAAAATGTCAATGCAATTTTAGGCTGCATCAATAGACGTATAGTGTCCAGATCAAGGGAAGTAATAATGCCACTCTATTCTGCTTTGGTCAGGACCCACCTGGAATACCCTGTCCAGTTCTGGGCATCACAATTCAAAAAAGGATGTGTAGAAACTGGAGCATGTCCAAAGGAGGGTGACTAAAATGGTGAAGGGTCTAGAAACCATGCCTATGAGGAACAACTTAGGGAGCTAGGGATGTTTAGCCTGGAAAAAAGAAGGTTAATAGGTGATATGATAGCCCTGTTTAAGTACTTAAAGGGATGCCAGACGAATGTCTGTTAATGAAAAATGCTGACCAATGTCGCTTTAATGACAGGTTAAGGGATTTGCGCAATGTCATCTGAAAGTCTTTTCCGCGACTGCCATCCTTCCAATTTCCTGGACAGGTTAATTATGGAATCTGTGCAATATCATAGAATCATAGAGTTGGAAGAGACCACAAGGGTCATCCAGTCCAACCCTCTGCCATGCAGGAAATCTCAATCAAAGCATACCCAACAGATGGCCATCCCACCTCTGTTTAAAGACCACCAAGGAAGGAGACTCCAGCACACTCCGAGGGAGTGTGTTCCACTGTTGAACAGCCCTTACTGTCAGGAAGATCCTGCTAATGTTGAGGTGGAATCTCTTTTTCTGTAGCTTGCATCCATTGTTCTGGGTCCTGTTCACTGGAGCAGCAGAAATCAAACTTGCTTCCTCCTCAATATGACATCCTTTCAAGTATTTAAACAGGGCTATCATATCACATCTTATCCTTCTCTTCTTCAGACTAAACATCCCCAGCTCCCTAAGCCATTCCTCATAGGGCATGGTTTCCAGATCCTTCACCATTTTAGTCACCCTCCTTTGGACATGCACCAGTTTCTCAATATCGTTTTTGAATTGTTGTTCCATCCTATGGAATCCTAGGATTTGTAGTTTTACAGTATTTAGTCTTCCCTATCAAAGAGTGCTAGTGCCTCACCAAACTACAAACCTGGAGCAGATAGCTCTGTAACTTGGGCTCAGGCCCTTCCAGCTGGGTACTCCGTCAACAAGCAGGTGAGGGGAAATGGATGGGGAGGGGGCGTGGCCATGTTTCACAAAAACAACTTCACCTTAATTAGGATACCTATCCATGCATTACACCACATTGAGTGCATTTACCTGAGCCTGAAGACCAGGGAGAGTTTGGGGATTCTGTTGGTTTACGATCCACCCTGTAACTTAACGGACTCTCTAGTTGAGGTGACGCAACTAGTCTCGGATCTGGTGCTGGAGTCGCTGAGGCTGCTAGTCCTGGGCAACCTCAACATCCCCCTCGAGACTGGGCTGACCAATCTTACTGGCACAGCTCGGGAGTTCATGGTTTCCATGACAAACATGGGCCTCTCCCAATTAGTCTCAGAGCCCACGCACTGCTTAGGTCATGACCTCGATGTGGTCTTCTACACTGAGCAGGCATATCCATAGGCGAAGATAATTAGTATCTCCGCTTTGTCATGGATGGATCATTTCCTGGTTAAGGTTGGACTGAAGACCACTATCCCTCTCTCTGGGGGTGGAGGACCTATTAGAATGGTCGACCCACAAAGGCTGAAGGAACCCACTAGGTTCCAAGAGGCCCTAAGGGGATTTATGGTTGGCAACGCCGGCGACTCTGTCGAAGCTCTGGTTAATATGTGGAACAACAACTTTACCAGAGCTATTGACATGATCGCTCCCAAGCATCCTTTCCAACCTGGTAAAAAATGTAACCCTTGGTATACCGAAGATCTCAGACAAATGAAGCAGGCTGGACAATGACTAGAGCAACACTGGCTGAAATCTCAATTCCTATTCGATAAGACACTTCATTGGACCTTTCTTAGGTCCTATTAAGGTGAGATAGTCCCATTCTAGACAGGCCTTTAATACGCCCCCATCACGTGCTAGGGGTTGGCTGAGGACCTAGCTTCCATACCAGCTTCACCCCAGCACGTGATGGGGGCGTAAAAATGGCAGTGCCCTATACACATTGGCACCACCATTTTTACGTGCCAGACGCTTAGTGTCCGCACGTCCCCCTGCGCTTGTGATGTCATGAGTGCACATTTGCACACTCGTTCGTCGCAAGCACGACGCAAAAAGAAGCCGCTTTTTGCGGCTTCTTTTTCCACCGCCGGGAAACCTCCCCGTTTGGAGGCTGAGGCTTCCCAGCGGCGGAAATGGAGGCGGCGGCAGACCGCCCTTTTTGGGCGGTCTGTAAACAGCCATAAATGCAGCTAAGAAATCCTTCAACTCTGCAACTAAGAAATCCTTCTATCACAGTCCAGCTGAGCTGTTCAGGGTAGTGAGGAACTACCCAGAACCCTTTATTAGATTCTTCTAAATCCTGCTGTGACGCTTTTAATGACCATTTCACAGATAAAATCTCTTGGATAAGAGCTGATCTGGATGCCATCTTTGGGACAGAAGTGACTAGAGAGGCATCCAGTGCCTCCGACATTACTGTTAGACTGGAACAATTTGAGTTGGTAAGTACTGAGGACATAGACAAGCTTCTTAGTAGTTTGAAAAATACGACTTGCTCTCTCGACCCTTGCCCATCCTGGCTGGTTGTTCAGAGGGGTGATACAATCAAGCTAATGGTGAAAAATATAATCAATGCATCCTTCAGGGAGGGTACCCTACCTTCTTGTCTTAAGGAGGCAGTGGTCAGACCACTCTTAAAAATGCCCTTCCTGCATCCCCTGGATAGAAATAACTATAGGCCAGTCTTGTTGTTACCATTCTTGAGCAAGGTGATCAAGAGGGCAGTTGCCAATCAACTACAGGCAGTCTTGGAGGAAACAGATTTTCTGGATCCATTTCAAACCAGATTCAGGGCAGGATACGGAGTTGAGACTGCCATGGTCGCCTTAGTCGATGATCTCAGTCTGGTCATCGACAGGGGAAGTGTGACCCTGTTGATGCTCTTGGACCTCTCAGCGGCCTTCGATACCATTCACCATGGTATCCTTTTGGAATGCCTGAAAGAGTTGGGTATCAGTGGCAATGCAGTGGTTCCGGTCCTACCTCTCGGGTAGGTTCCAGATGGTGTCGCTTGGGGACAGTTGTTCGGCCAAGAGGGCGAGATCATCTGGAGACATGGGTTGGGGTGTTATGAGTACGCTGATGACACCCAAATATATTTCTCTATATCTTGGACTGATGCAGTGACTAAGGATGGCATCTCCTCTCTGAATGCCTGTCTTGGGGCGGTAATGGACTGGAGTAGGGGAAACCGACTCAAGCTAAATCCAGGTAAGACAGAGGTACTTGTCATAGGAAACCAGAATCCGGAAATGGAGTTATGCCAGCCAGTTCTGGATGGGGTCACACTTCTCCTGAAGGACTCTGTCCGTAGTTTGACTCGTTGCTTCACTTGACTGCTCAGGTGGATGCGACAGTCAAGAGCTTTGGCTGATACACCAACTATGCCTCTTCCTGGAACCGGGAGACCTTGAGACAGTAGTACATGCACTCATAACCTCTCAATTGGACTTCTGTAATGTGCTCTACTTGAGGCTACCCTCGTGCCAAGTTCAAGTTCGTAAACTTCAATTGATACAAAGCATGGCAGCCAGGTTGATTGCAGAGAATTTTGAAAATGATCATATAACACCGGTCTTGAAGTCCCTCCACTGGCTGCCAATTAGTTTCTGGGCAAGGTACAAGGTGATTACTTTTAAAGCCCTACATAATCACTTTAAAGGTGATTAACTTTAAAGCCCTACATGGCTTGGGTCCAGAATACTTGAAGGAATGCCTTCTTCCCTACTGTACATCGGGGAAGAATTTATTACAGCCAAAAAGATCTAGGCTCACATCAGTTTCCCAGAGGGCATTTTCTACTGCTGCTCCAAAGCTATGGAATGACCTGCTGGAGGAGATCCACCACATTTCCACTCTGACAGCTTTTAAGAAAGCACTCAAGACACATCTCTTCCAGCAGGCCTTTCCAACTAAGATGCTATTCAGACTGGCCTGGATTCGTGCTAGGGTTGTGCGAGGGCAGCGCCACTGCATGCCCCGCAACCCTAGCACATTGCGGCGGTGTCAAAATGGTGGCGCCCTGTCTACATGGGCACTGCCTTATGACGTGACAGACGCATAGCGTCCGCACGTCGCATCGTGCTTGTAACGTCACGAGTGTGCCATTTGCACACTCAGGCGTCGCAAGCGCAATGAAAAAAGAACCTGCTTTTTGCGGGTTCTTTTTCCGCTGGCGGGAAGCCATGTGGTTTATCCCGCCAGCAGAAAAGGAGGTGGCGGCAGACTGCCCTTTTTGGGCAGTCTGTATCCTGCCTTAGTTACCCCTCCCCAGATATTGAGATATTGAGATATAGAGATATGGAAAAAGAGATCTGGATATGAACTTGACGTGAACATGATCACAACCATGAAAATGCCTCCTCATCTGCCTATTTTCCTTCAAATTTTAATTGAATGTTTTTATTGTTCTACTGTTTTTATATTATGACTGTTTAATCCTGTTTTAGCATTGGGATTGGAGGGTGGGCATAGGGATTGATATTTTTTATTATTTGATTGTACCTTGATGCATTTTACTGTTGTAACCTGCCCGGATTCTCCATGATAGGGCGGGCTAGAAATAAATCTATTTATTTATTTATTTATTTATTTATTACAAATCCCAGGATTCTGTAGGATGGAGTCATAGCCAAGTATATTGTGCATTTCAGTTGGCCAGTAAAGGTATCATTGATAAATTTTTGTTTGTATTTGTTAAATGGCCAACACAGCTACCCCTGAATGTTTTCTTACTCTATTGGGTTCCCCCCCCCCTTACATCCTGATGCACAGCTCCATGTACACTTCAAAGTGGAGAATGAGCTTTAAAGGAAAAGAGGCAAGAAATTAAGGCAGTCAAATGAGTGTGTGTCTTTGCAGATGTGAATCTGCTGCCTCCACTAAAATGAGAACAGCAGCCCTAGAGGTGTAGGTAGTCTGTACATGCATCAGAATAGCTGCACCTGTAAACTCATCACATACTTGTAACATCACATAAAATGGGATTTGAGGGATAGTTGCATCTGTCACAGCAGGTAAGTAGTTGTTGTTTTTAAAAAGATGTTAATTCTATGCAGGCAATTAGTCAATGCAATAATACTGAAACAGAAATTAATGTTTTATTAAAGTTGTATAATTTGAAATCATTGGGTAAAAACAGAATGCCAACATTTCCCTCCCTTATTTGTTCTGTGTAACAACTCCAGCTCATTCACTGTGTATCAGGAAGTATTTCTTTTTGTCTTACTAGATAGGAGCACAGCTGAATGAGATGCAATTTCTTTCAAAACTGTTTTCAGCCACCAGAAGAATTGTTCCTTCTGCTGTCAAATCCAAGTAACATCTGCTCAGAGCAACCAGTCAATATTGTGGAAAAGTTCAAAGAATGAAGATCATTAGTAGTGTCAGCTTTACAAGCAGAAGGTAATGGCGTTAAAGTGAGCAAGGATAATACCCACAAATAGTGGCTTCATTAACCAGTGATTTATCATGATGAAAGACCTGTTTAACCTTTTGATCTCCACATGCTTTCTGATTTTAACAAAAAGCCCTATTATTTTGTGTTGTCAGATGATAATTTGTGGGTTGTTAAAGAAGTGAATTGAACTATTCTAAAAACAATTTATGGTCAGTTTAGATTCACAGTGGGGTAATCCCAAAACTATAGTAAAACATATTCCACATTTGCTATTTATTATATTTTTTTATCTGCCTTTTGGTTAAAAGGTCTTCTCCTCTTTAAGGTGCCTTCCAACAAATAAAGTCAACATCCACATATAGTACTCAGTCTTTTTCTAATCTAATTTAAGATTACCGCCCTTTTAAAACTATATAATAGACTCCTTTCTCTCTTTCTGTCTTATCTTACTGCTACACATGCTTTCCTTTTTCTCTTTTTGTTTTTATTTCTTACTCTCTTTTCTCTCACATTCACACAATCTCTCTAAATTAAATTTGGTTAAGGGGACTCTTATGATATGCAGGTGGACCCTGTCTTAATTAACTTTGGCAATGTGGCCTAAGTCCATTGGACTTGTAAAAAGAGTAGCCCCATAAATCAATTGGTCTTATGTAACTGATGATTTATCAAGTTCCTACTAACACAGTAGATCTTCTCTAATTGTGGCTAACAAATAGATTTAAGGCTGTATGTTCAGATCACAGAATCATGATGTGGTATAGTAAAAAGAAGATTCTAAGATCTCTCAATTGGGCCTGATAAAAACGGAAGAAGCCCAGATCAGGTCTAGTTATTTGACAGTAATTTGTTGTATCTCAGCTATTGGGTGCCAGCATGATGTAGTCGTTTCAGTGTTGGACTACAGCTTTAGAGATGCGAGTTTGATTCCCCAACCAAGCATAAAAAAACCTTCTGGTTGACCTTGGACAAATCACACTGTCTTAGCCTCAGAGGATCGCAATGGCAAACTCCCTATGAAGAAACCTAACAAAAAAAACCTATGCTAGGTTTGCCTTAGGTCAATGTATGTCAAAAATGACTTGGAGGCACACAACAACAATAAGAACATCTCAGCTGTTAGCCTCCATCCACTGATCCTAATTAGTCGTGTTGATTTGAGATGGGCAAATGCATAAGGGGGCAGTTTTCATCCCTGCAGCAAGCTCCACTGCTCATTTTTGGCTGAAAATAAGTTAAAAATTCTGTCTGAAAATGACTTCCAGTTGTGATTTTTCTAAGAATTTTGGGGCTGGGATGGGGAAGGATTGTGGAGATGTTTCAAGTTAATCCTGGTGGCTCCTAGGAGTAGTAATTGACATTTTAAAAGTTTTTTTTCACCTTGAGTTTTTTAGTTATTGTAACCATCAGGTGACCCTGCCACTGGGTTTTTGGCAACTAAAATGGTGAAGGCTCTAGAAACCATGCCCTATGAGGAATGACTTAGGGGGCTGGGGATGTTTAGCCTGGAGAAGAAAGGCTTAAGGGGTGATATGATAGCCCTGTTTAAATACTGGACGGGATGTCATATTGAGGAGGGAGCTAACTGAAGAAGAAGAGCCCTCCCTCTGGTCCATCTGCCTTGGTCCAGGCCTCAGAGGGAGAGAAAAACTGCTGGACCTGATCCCCTCCCCCCCTCACCATTCCTTTCTCCTTTTGTGTCGTGTCTTTTTAGATTGTAAGCCTGAGGGCAGGGAACCGTCTATTATCCCTTCTGTTGTACGCCCCTGGATTCCCAGTGATTGGGAGGCATATAAATAAATCTTGTTGTTGTTGTTGTTGTTTTCTGTAATGGATGCAAGCTGCAGGAAAAGAGATTCCACCTCAACATTAGGAGGAACTTCCTGACAGTAAGGGCTGTTCGAAAGTGGAACAAACACCCTCCGAGTGTAGCGGAGCCTCCTTCCTTGGAGGTCTTTAAACAGAGGTGGGATGGCCATCTATCAAGGATGCTTTGATTGTGATTTCCTGCATGGCAGGGGGTTGGACTGGATGGCCCTTGCAGTCTCTTCCAACTCTATAGAGTTTATCACATGGGAGAGAAAGCATCATGCTCCCGTTTTTTTCTGTTACCATTGCGCAATTGTGAAGAAGATGATCACATGACATCGGGATGATCACATTGCCCACAAGTTATCAAAGTGTCATGTTCCCGTCAGATTGTATTAATTATTTAAATCATTAATAACATCTCAAAAGTGCAATCTAAATGTTAATAACACAAGTGTGTACTTACAAAGCACTATAATTGTGAAATTGCGCATGTCTGCAATTGCAGTTTCATTATCAGCTTGCTATTCAAAATAACAGCAATGACAGTTGGGGGGGAGGGGAGAACTGCCAGGATATATGTCTTTTGTGCCTGTGCAGAGACTACAAAAATGGAGCCATAAGGCTTCAGATATATACACTAAAAGCGCTATTCTTCTGTAATTAAAGTGGAACTGCATTGTTTTTGGTTTAGATGTGATCATCTCCCACTACTGTTTCATTGTGCAATGGTAACAGAAAAAAACTGGGAGCATGACGCTTTCTCCCCCATGTGATAAACTCCTATGATTTTATGAGGAGTGTGTGACTCAGCCAAGGTCTCCCAGTGGGTTTCCATGGCTGAGTGGGAAATTGAACCCTGACCTCCTGAGTCATAGGACATTATCACATGCAAAAAAAAAAGGTAACTTACCCCTGCTGAGATACAGTCGCTTACGGGATACAGCTGGGAATTATCGCATGGGAAGTGCTGCTGATGCCGCTGGGCAGCGGCATCTCAGCCACATCCCAGTTCCCAGCTGTGCTCAGCTGGCCAATTTGCAAACATGGGAGCTTTTTTGGCTTGGAGCTGGGATGCAGCTGGGATGCAGTCACTTAGCAGTATTTTTTGTATGATAATTCGCAGCTGCATCCTGTAAGCAACTGTATCCCAGCAGGTGTAAGTCACTTTTTTTGCATGCAATAATTTCAATAGTCTGACACTCAAACCACTATACCATATTGGTTCTTGATCTGTGCCATCTAGGGGTATAAAGATCATAATGAATACATTGTGCCTGGAAACAAACGTATAGGAAATGAAGTTGTTTCAGCAAGTGTGTTATATCTTCCCTCTAACTGACCTTGGTCAATGTCATGGCCAGCCAAGATCAGCTCTCGGAGGATGCGGAGGAGGATGAGCCTCCTCCAGAGCAAGGGCTGATTGAGGCAACGCCAGGTGCTGTTCCTGCCCTGCCAGGTCCCAGCTGTGATCCTCCAGTCCCAGAGGAGGAGGTTCAACCAGGTCCTAGTGCCACAGAGAGGCTTCCTTCGGTACCACAGCCTAGTGGTGAGTCTGGAGACGAAGCTTGCCTGCAGGTGCCTTCTTACAAAGAGAGAAGAGCCGAGAGTTCTTGCAGACGCAGATCACAGAGGATTGCCGAGAGGCAATTAGCCAACCAGCCTCAGGTGGCACGAGGGAGAGTTTCCCTTACTTAAGTGGGAGAGAGACTAATGCTGGTTGCTAGAGTTTATTGCATGATCCCTCGGCGTGATTGCTGCTAGCTCCTAGTATCTAGATTCTCTGTTACCTTGACCTCGGACCGGACTTCGTTATCTCTTGGCTGTTTTGACCTGGACTGTTTGACTATGCTGTTTCCCGGTATCCTGACTTCGGCTTGACTTTCGGAACGTTGGAATCTCTGGAATCCTGACTTCGGCTCGTATTCTTGACCTGCCCTCAGACTGCTTCTTTGCTGGGTCTGCTTTACTTCCACTGAACTAAAGGCTCTGTTATCAGCTACGGTCAGTGTTGCTGGCAGCTTTCCCGGACAGTCAGCATTCTGGCCATAGCATTTTGAATTTGCTTCAGTTTGCAAAGGCAGCCCCATGCAGAGTGTGTTTCAGTAATCCTTAGTCAAGGCACATATCTAACATCTCTAGGAACAGATGCAACTAGCATGCTAGTTTTAATTGTGCAGATAAATTCCTGGCTACTTCTAAAACTGTAGCATCCAGCCTCAGGGCTGAGTTCTGAAATACATCCAAGTACACCCATCCAGCACAGGCTGAATCCCTTTCCCATGAACTGACTTTTGACTTACAAAGATGTCTATGCCTGCTTTATTTTCTCTGCTATGATCTGTGTGTAGGGGGGTGGCTGATGGGATTGGTTGTTGCTCATGTTCTGCTTGTGAATACTGATCACTCTGTTTGGGAGATATATTACTGTCTCTCACATTCTCTGACGATCATGTTGCCATGTAGGACAGTCTCCATGTACTATAGAAATTGTCCAACAGTTTCTCAGGCTTGTGTCACCATTAGCTGTAATTACATCACAACTTTTCCCTTTTTTCATGATGGCTTTTTGGTTTCTCCTCACAGCAAATGGCAACAACAGCAACTAAGGACCTTACTGCACAGGGCTCTTGGCACGGGACGAGAACGGTCCAAAAGGAGCTTGGAAGGGAATGGAATGAGTGGGGGATACATTTTACTGCACACAGAAGTCCCTCACTTGTTCCGTTCCCTTTCCTTCCATTCCCAATCCATCCCAGAGGAGGTGATTTTTGAGAACTGTTCTGAACAGTTCTCAAAAATTGCATCCACTGGGACGGATTGGGAACGGAAGGGAACGGAATGAGTGAGGGACTTCTGTGTGCAGTAAAATGCGTTCCCCACTCGTTCCTGGGTCCTTCCATTCTGTTCTCGTCCCATTCTGTGGCACTCCTGTGTGGTAAGGTTCTAAGTTTAGCAGCCTAGCCACTATTTTTCTTACTTCACAACACTTTGAACTTCACATAATTCCAGGGAATTGCATGTTGTAGGAGAGAGATGGTTACAACCACAAAAGAAAGAAAAAAAGAAATAAGAAAATGTGACGAAAATGTTGGCAAAATGTTTGAAAATAGCCTTCAGTTACTAGGGAATGGTAAGAAAATGAAAGCTCTGGCCTGAAACAGACAGGCCAAATAGAGTGGCTTCCAGCTGCTTTGAAGTTGTGGGGTTATATGATACATGCCCCTCTGCCCCAAAGCAGCCAGAAGCCACTCTGAGACTGGCAAGGTGGTCTAAAGGCACTGGCAAAATAAGTAGATTAAATCTGCTCCTTCCAGTAGCCCATTTGGCACTGTAGTGGCACTCTGCTTCAGAAGTGGGACATCCAGTCGCCGTTGTCCTGGGCTGGTTGGGCCCTCGTGGCGCAGTAGTTATATGCCTATACTGCAGCCACTCACTCAAAACCATAAAGTTGCAAGCTCAATACTAGCCAGGGTTCAAGCCTGACTCAGGCTTGCATCCTTTTGATGTCACTAAAATGAGTACCCAGCTTGTTGGGGGCAATTAGCTTACAGTTGTAAACCACTTAGACATTGCTAGTTCAGTATGAAGCAGTAGATAAATGAAGCTGTTTGTTTGTTTGTTTTGCTCCTTCTGGGCTGTATGCTTTGGCCCTCTCATCACTTTTTTCTTTAAAAAAAGAGTCTGAAATGCAGCAAAACATTAGCCACTGTAACATCAAAACAATGGAACTGGAACTTTCAACAATAAATCCTGTTATACATTGGAATGGAAAATTGAAAAATGAAAGCCTTGATAATTATTGTTTGGAAAGAAAAGAAAGAACAATTTTTTTCATCTGTGTGGCATTCATACACCGTGGCAATGTATAGCTTTGTCCAAACAAACAAACAAAAAATCATTTTACAAGTGGTGAGAAGAAATAATAGAACAATTGCAATTTTTTAACTGCAATCTAGTATCCATCTCACAATTTTTCTCATTCTGGCTCAGTTCTTTGGGATTCACAGCATCTTCCCCAGGGCCTCCAAAACAGAAAAAAGTTTTCCTCCAAATTTTCCCCAAATTTTCTTCCTCGTGAAAGTTGTTTCCATTTTTCTGCTTTAGATTGTTTATTTATTTTGGTGGTGTTTCTGAGCATCTATCATTGCAAGATAGCATATATTTTTGGCACAGCACATTTATATTTTGTAAAATTGATGCAAGGACATGTTCTACTTTAGGCTAATGGGCTGGGATGAAACAAAGATTTATTGTCAATAAGTGCAATGCACATTTACTAGTCAGAAGAAAGGAAGTAAGATTTGAGATCTTTCAATCATAAAAAAAATAGGGTTGGTTCATACTTTAAGTTAAGCTGCATGTGAAAGCAGCTAAAAAACACTACACAGTTTTTGTCCACAGTTTATTTATTATATCTTTCCTCTGAGAATCCCGAGCCATAAACCACTAACAATTAATTACTGTTAAATTCATTATTGTTAAAGAAAAAAATGCTAAAGTGCAAAATCCATGCTTAATCTTTTAAAATGTTTACACTTGTTAAATTGTTGAATGTATTTTTAATCTGTTCAAATTATTTTAGTACTTTAAATTTTAACTGGATTTAACTGTGAAACCAGTTTTACTTGTATGCCACTCTGTGACCCCCATAATACATAATACATAAAGTACAGTAATAATAACAATAACAATAACAATAACAATAATAATAATAGCTTTATTTATATACCGCCCTTCTTCCAATCAGGGCGGTGTACAACATAATAGTAAACACAAAATACAGAACAATAAAACATATTAAAATATACATTAAAATTACATTCTAGCCTGCTCGCCATTGGCCGTCAAGAGGGGGGGGACTAGCTAGGACTTATATCGGGGAATGCTAGCTTAAACAGGAAGGTTTTTAATTCCTTCCTGAACTGTGCTAGGGAGGTAGCCGAGCGGAGCTCTATGGGCAGCGTGTTCCAGAGGGTCGGGGCCGAGATGGTGAATGTCCTCCTTGTTGTGGAGGCTAGTCTTGCCCCCGGTACCCTCAGTAGCTGCTGCCCAGAAGTTCTGAGTGTGCGGGGAGGATTGTATGGGGAGAGGCGGTCCTCAAGGTATCCTGGGCCCAAGCCATGTAGGGCTTTATAGGTTATAACCAACACCTTGTATTGTGCCCGGAAGCGAATAGGCAGCCAGTGCAGATCTTTAAGTACAGGTGTTATATGACTGGCCCTGGATGTACCAGTGACCAGTCTGGCAATATAAAGATTTAACAAACATTTAAACATAGTCATCATGGCATAGTGGCTTGAGTATTGGAGGAAGATTCTGGGAGACCAGGTTTCCTTGCTCAACCATGGAAACCCATTGGGTGATCTTAGGAAGTCATGCTCCCTCAGCCTGAGAGTAAGGCAAATGCAAACATCTTTCGAAGAAATTTTGACAAGAAAACCCATGAGTTTCCATGCATTTGAGCCAAACTGAAGGCACATGAGCTATGGAAGTGCCACTACATTTGATAGTCCTGATGAGAAATCTGTACTTAGGACAAGAGGCTATGGTTAGAACATAATATAGAAAAACAGAATGGTTCCTAATTGGCAAAGGGGTCAGGCAAGGCTGCATTTTATCTCCCTGCTTGTTCAACTTGTATGCAGAAAATATCATACAAAGAGCAGGTTTAAACTCAGAAGAAGGAGAAGTGGAGATAGGAGAAAGCGATATCAACAATCTAAGATATGCAGATGACACCATACTACTAGCAAAAAAATCACAGACTCGGAAAAAGTATTAAGGAATGTCAAAGAAGAAAGTGCAAAAGTTTAATGCTTAACATAAAGGAAAATAAAAATAATGACCATGGAGGATATGCATAAATTCAGCCTAGACAATGAGGAAATTGAATTAGTTAAATTGCTCCCATACTTTGGATCATACATTGATCAGAACAGAGACTGCAGCCAAGAAATCAGAAAAGACTGGAATGGGAAGGGGATCTGTGAAAGAACTCAACAAGATTCTAAAGTGTGGAGATACACAACTGAGCACTAAAGTTAGAATCATCCAAGCCATTGTATTCCTCATCAACATGTGTGGATGTGAGAGCTGGACAGTGAAAAAAAATGGGATAACAAGAAATTCAACTGAAAAAGAGTGCTAAGGATACTGTGGACTGCAAAAAAGACAAACAAATGGGTTCTTGAACAGATCAGCCTTGAGATCTCCCTGGTAGCCAAGATGCTACCAAGCTCTCTTACTTTGGTCACATCAGAAGAAGGCATGAGTCATTAGAAAAGTCAATAATGCTGGGAAAGGTAGAGGATAGCAGAAAAAGAAAAAGACCACATGCCAGATGGATAATCAGGGAAGTCACAGGACTAAGCAGAAGAGTGGAAGAGTGTTTTATGGGGGGTAGGGTACATTTTGTGGAAAAACCAAGTCAGTCATAGTCAGAAATGGAACAGATGATATGGAAAGCAGGGGTGGTGACAAATATCAACTGGGGCATTTTGAAGCATTTAAGCCATGCATGGTTATTTCAGGTTTGTTAGTTTAAGGACATGCAGGAACTGTGGTGTTGATTGTGGAAGCAGCTATGGGAGGATAAACTCTTTCACTTTGGCCTAGTTTTGAGATCAGGATCAACACAAACACTTCCCTATTACCCCATCCAAACCCCACTAGAATACAATTAACTCTTCGAGATCCATACTGCTAGCACAATTAATGTCTCTTCTCACATTTTGCTTGCTTCTGTACTGAGGGAAGGTATGCCGAATGACATTTCCTTTTTTAAAAAAATCTAGCATTCACAAGCATGTTGGGAACAAAACTGGACTACATTGCAGGGTTGCCATGAAATACATGCTCAATGCACCTTTCCAGTTTAGGCATCCAAAGAAAAGTGACAGACAAAATAACCAAGAGAATTAGAATTCAACAAATATAAGAGCCATTTTCTTTGTCTCACTTTCTTCAATGCTAGAAATTTGGAGACTAAAGGAAATATTTCATGGGGAGAAACTGGAATTCTTATGTGGGGTACTAAGTCTTCATTTTGCCCCCTCCTGTAGCTAACCATCCATGCCTGCCCTTTCTGCCACTGCATTTTCCTTTTTAAAAGATGTGCACACACACACACACACACACACACACACACACACGATTAAATAAAAAGAAGAAGCATACTGCAAGTCTGTGACACTATGGTTTGGAACTAGTAAGTAACAAAGCTTAACATCAGGAGTAAAATCTGTTTTGGTTCCATCATCTAGAAAAACCTGTAAAATAGGATGCTAAACAGGATGTGGATGGGTGTGTGTGTGGGGGGAGGTGTTTAAATATTGTATGCATATTATAGAAAGCAGCATCAGTAAAGCAAGATTATGAAATAAACAGCTATCTGTTCTCTCTGCCCAGTGTCTAGATACACATATGTTTGGTTTCTGCAGTCCCAGGATTGGGCATTTGCCTTCTCCCTCCTTTCCCCCTCCCCTCCCCATCTCCCAGCCCTTCTCTGCTGCCTAACAAAAGCTTCTTCACAAAAGAAATTCTTCCTGGTCTGTAAAACAGTTGTGTAAAACTTGAACTGTAAAAGCCACAGTTGACTGCGTTAATGCAGAACAGTTGGGAGGGTGGGGGAATCAGTGGCAGGTTGGGGCAGGCTACAGCAGTGGTGTCCCTATTCTGTTGAGGGAGCTACTTAGTCACACCACCTGCTCCCTCTATTATTTCAAAGGCAAACCAGTCATGGCAATATGGACAGACGGGTGTTTAGCTTCAATGCCATAGACACAGGACACCAGACGGTTTGAGGGGCAAGTTAAGAAAAGATAAATTAAGTGATCAATAAAGATAAGGGGAGCAGTAAAATGGTAGGGACAGGTCAGACAAAACAAGGGGGCAAACGTGAGTTTAATAATGCAAACAGTAGCTGGATTCAGTGTTCCAAATCCATATTATATTTAAAGGAACTATTTTTTCTCCTATTGATGGCATGTGTTCTTCTGCTAATGATAACTATAAAGCAAAGTGTGCAGACAGACAAAATGTCTGATTCTTGCTGGACTGTTCAGTCAACATGCACAAAGCAGAGAGAGTCATATATTTGGAGACAGGCAGCTTAACTTCCAATAAATGAAAATGTCTGAGTGTGGAGAAGTGGAGCTGAGGTTTTGATAAAGGAGGGAGATTGCATTTAGAAAATAATTCTGTTCTAGAACTGACAAGGCATCTTTGTCCAGTTTACAGGCAGCTGATACCACCTCTAAAGAAATCCTCTGTTGCTAAGAGATGCCACACATTACATTTCATAGCAGTACAAAAAGATTTTCCAAATGCACATCTAAAACTTTAAAGCAGGAATATCTGCCAATATAGTGTACTATATTATGCTATCTAATACTTTGTAGTCCTGTTGTTTTTTTCTCTTTTGATTCAGAGGTCCACCTGTTCTTTATTTTCACCAGGACTACAAAATGTACGGTAGATAAGGAAGGTTTTCCCTTTTCCACTTATTACAATCTCTTTTTCTCCTCATATGTTGCAATCAGGCCTAGGGAAAAACAAAGGCGGGGTACAAACCGCCGCTTTGCGGTGCTCCCCCGCCGCCGTCATTTGCTCCGCACGGGAGCCGCAGCAGCCAAACCGCACGACTCCCGCGCGGAGCAAAAAAGAAGCTCCATTTCGGAGCTTCTTCTTGCGGCGCCTCTATGACGTCGCGAGGCGCCTGGCGCGTACTCGCGACGTCATAGGCGCCGCGACACGTCTGGACGCTATGCGTCCAGTACGTAAAGATGGCGCCGCCCATGTAGAAGGTGCGCCGCCATCTTGTACGTATAGGATACGTACTAGGGTTAGGGGGGGTGCGGAAGCACTGCCCCTTCCTAACCCTAGTACGTATCCTATACGTACTAAATGGCGGTTTGTATCCCGCCAATAATTTCCCATTAGCATCAAATGAGACATAAGTTAGATGGCTTCCCAATCTATCTGGCAAAGGCAATCCTAGCTATAGCAATCACCTGGACACCCAGGAACAACAATGGATCTAAGAGCTCCTTCTAAGTGCAAATGTAGACCTTTGGGGGGTATACAGCCTCATCCAGAAAAGTGCAAATCAAAAGGCAGTACTACTAAAATTTATTCAGTATAATATGTCTCTGTCTTCATCTTGTTAGTCCACATTCAACCTTCAATGAGCCCAGATGGGATAAGATCTCCTTTTCAAAATGAGAAAGTTCAGTATCATAAGCATTTTGATGGCATCCAGACCCTGAAACATGGGTAACGTTTCTAATTATTTTGTGTCAAACTTACACTGTAAATACCAAACAGCATAGAAAAGGGAATGGAACCCTGAGTGACCAAATGGAAAATGGCCAGAGAATGGAACAGTCCTGACGCCATATTCTGGGAACATATAAACATGTAGCAGTAGAGCCACTGTAAACTGGTACCTCCAAGTCACAGGTTAGATATATACCAAAAGTGAACAGAATCTCTCTGGTTCCCAATCATTACATTTGTTTCTGTCCCAATATCAGAACTAAACCTAGAAAGATTGAGTACTCACCACCCTTGACTTCTGTGCTTTTGATACATTGATCACAATTCCCTGTTTGAGTTCCTTTACTTGTCTTGAATAGGAAGAAATACTGTCAATAAGCTTGGGAAGAATTAAATATATTTCAAATAGATGCATATTTATAAACAAGTACCTAATACCTAATCAGATATACTTAGACCTATAAAGTAGTGAAAACATACAATGTATATATTTTTCCTCTTAGAGAAAGTCTTTGACAGACTGAAGTGAGATTATTTAAATATCTTCCATGAATTTTGGAAACTTGTGTGTTTGATTTTTTTTTAACCTTTGTCCTTTGTGTAGATGATGCTTCCACTTCCAACTGGAGGACAGAGGAACTGTATCTAATTTCTTCCAGTTCATCCCTTCAAAGCAGTACCTTGTGCTACAAGTACTACCATTCTAGAGAATGTTCTTATCTTTAAGAGCAATGTTTAGAAGTGCCAAGGGCCAACAGCTAGAAGGAGAAGATTACCTACTTCACTGACTTCAACAAATAAACTTCATAGATCCTCTAGGTTATCAGCTGGCAATACTGTACCATCAGCATCTTTATATAGTGGGCCTGTGATATTCACAGGAATTTGTTCTCAGGACCCTCCCCCCCCCCCCATGGATGCCAAAATCCATGGATGCTCAGGTCCCATTAAATACAATGGCATAGTAAAATGGCAAAATCAAGGTTTGCTTTTTGGGATATCTATATATTTTTAATATTTTCAAGTTATGGACGGTTGAGTCTGTGGATAAAGAATCTGTGGCTAGGGACAGGTGACTATACTGGCAATGTTGCTCCACAAGTTAAGGTGGACTTAGAGATGATATTGTTCCTCATGGCATCACAGGCCTCCTCAAGCTCCTCATTCATTTTTCCAGGGGCTGGTTTATTTAACCTCCATCCAATACTCAGTGTAAATGGTTAGCAAAGCCAGTGTATAGCAACAGCAAGTACATTTCTATATTACTTATCAGTAAGCTAAGCAATTACCCCCAACAAGCTGGGTGCTCATTTTACTGACCTATTAAAGGACAGAAGGCTGAGTAGACCTTGAAGGTCTCCTCTAGGATGGAACTTAGAGCATTGTGGCTGCAGTACTGGTCCACATTCTAGACACATATAGACAATTTTCATACATCAGTTCTATAGTAAAGGGATATGGAGAATTTTTCCAGGGCAGCTTCGTGGGAACAGAAAGTAAGGGACATAAGTGAAAGTGTGCTGAGGGGGGGGGGGGACAAATAAGGCTAGGGAATGGGATGTTTTAACTTGAAAATTAATCAAACTGAAACCTGCAAAAGAATAGGGCAGGCCTCTACTTATTATATGATTGTATTTGTGGATGATGTTAGTTCTGGCTGCTGACATCTTACTGTTAATAATAATAATAATAATAATAATAATAGGATTTATTTATATGCCGCCCAATCACTGGAAATCCAGGCGGCTTACAACAGAGGGGATAATAGACGATTCCCTGCCCACAGGCTTACAATCTAAAAAGACACGACACAAAAGGAGAAGGGAATGGTGAGGGGGGGAGGGGAGGGGATCAGGTCCAGCATTCTTCTCTCCCTCTGAGGCCTGGACCAAGGCAGATGGACCGAAGGGAGTGCTCTTCTTCTTCAGGCTAGCCCTGATGGAGCTGGGCCAGCCTATTCTCTCCCTCATAGGCCGAAAGATGACAGAATTAACTTCTCCAATTGCTGAAATAACATTTCCCTGTTTAAATACAGAAGGTTGGTTTGCCTGTGGGGAGTGGGCAGGTCTGACATATCCTGTCCATGGACCACACAGGCCTCCAGAAATCCACCTATCCCTAAAGGCACTTGTGTGCCAGAAAGAGCCTTGCCTCCTTCCAGTCTGCCCAAAAATTCATCCTCTCAGAAGAGATGGGGTGGGGCAGGCATGGGAATGATATTGGCACCATATGGCCAGCACTTCATCTAGCTGAACTGGGGGTCACAGTCTCTGTAACCGACTTCACTGACTTCACTGTTAGGGAATGGGGAGAGGTGCTTGTGAGATTTCTGACCAACCTCAAGAACTTTACAGCATGGAAGATTTGGAAGGCATTGCCTGCTCCACATCAGGCTACAAAATTTCTTGGGCTAGCCCAGTGGTTCTCAAACTGTAGGACAGGACCCCATAGGGGGTTGTGAGTTGATCAAGGGGGTATGAGACTTGGAAGCCCTGGTCTGTCCATCCGTCCATATTTCCTTTCTTCCTCCCCCCCCCCAACTTTCTGGAGGAGAAGAGAAAGTGGAAGCACCCCTATACCACACACACACACACACACACACATTACATTGCACATCTGGAAGTCAGCATGTATTACCGGCATCAGCACCCCTCCTCTTCTGATATCAGAATTTCAATATGATATGGGTTAAGTGGCCCTTCTATGACCCTGCTGTGGATGCCATTACTAGGATTCCCCCATCACATGTAGGCTAGCACTAGGAGTTGCTTGGGCTCTGTTTTTCCGGACACTCTAGAGGAGGTGAGAAATGCCCTAACGAGTCAACAGCTCAGGTAGCCCTGTGCACCAATCCCCCTTGCCTCAGAAATGTGCGCCCATCACTCACATTCACACCACAATGTTATCACCTCGGAAAACCAACTTCAAAGTGATCCAAACCCATTTCAACGAAGGCACCACCATTTGGCCTTTTTCAATGCCTTCAATTTTGCCCCAGGGTTAAAATTCACTATAAATATTGATGCTGTCTCTTTGTTTCACTAGTTTCAGTGTTAGGCATACATGCTGCCAGTTTACTTGGCTAGCCCCTTTTGCTTGCCAGTGCCCATTTGCCTTAGGAGCATTGAGTTTCCTTTTCATCTCCGGACCTGTAACAAAAGGAGCAACTAATCAGTCAGGTATAGTATCTCCGTTAGTCTGGCCTACTCTGTTCCAGTGTAACACCTTTTAATTTCTTTATCCTTTTAAGCTTGTGTGGTTGTGTGTTTTCATATGACTGTTGATTTCCCCTTTTTAAAAACGCATTATTTCTTTAGAACTCTGCCTCTGGAATTCTTTGTGTCTCTGGACTTGGTATGCACAGGGATTTTTTTTACCAAGGCTACATAACCCAGCCAATAGACATTGTTATCTTGAGCTAATTTAAATTCCCCAAAATCTTGAGGGTTGCACATGTGTTTCTGAGGTTGTTATGACCTTTAAACACCATAAAGGGTAGTACATGAATGAGGCATGTAGAACTCAAGACATGCAGATGGCTCAGGTGAGAAAAACACAAAGGATGAAAAGGGGTTGTTAACAATTGCAATCCCTCTCCCTCACTCTCTGCATTTTCCCCCAAAACAGAAATCAAAGGATGCATAATCACCAACAAATCAAACATGACTACATTCCCCATCTACTCCCCACTGTGTTCCCAAGTACCTTTCCTGTACACACATTTTGGTGTGCCTCAGATCCTGTCACTGCTTTGTTAAGTCAATAATGCTTCCATCAATCAAATTGGTCCTCTTCATCTTCTAGATATCAAAATACTCAATGTTTGCATCTTTCTTTCTTTCTTTCTTTCTTTCTTTCTTTTTTGTTCTTCTAAAGGGCTATTAAATCTTTGTTTCTCATGAAACCACCTTTAGCCTGAGGCTAATTTTAAGGTATAAATATGGGTAGAAAAACCTAGCCTCTTTGCACACAGTAAATCTCCCAGCTGTGCTCTGTGACTGGTGCCCTCAGAGTCCTAGTCTGAGCCATTCCTGGTTCGGGGGATCTTTGAGACAGGTAGATATCACTCTCAATTCATCCCCCAATCTCCAATATATAGCAAGAGCAAGAGCAAGTACATTTCTATACCACTTATCAGTGAACTAACACCCCCTAAGTGGTTTACAATGTGTAAACCAATTGCCCCCAACAAGCTGGACACTCATTTTACCAACCTACGAAAGGATGCAAGGCTGAGTGGACCTTGGAGCCCCTGGGATCAAACTCACAACCTTGTGGCTGCAGTACAGGCCTTTAACCACTGCGCCACCAGGACTCTCTATATGTAGAGGCCAGCCTTTCTGTGTATCTCTGTGAATACCTACTGTATATGGAACTCACTCCTGGGAGAGGCTAGGCTGCTCCCATCCCTGCTCTCCTTTTGTCAGAGGGTAGAGGGAGGACAGAGTAGAAGGGGGAGGACCAGCCCACATCTATAAATACTAGAATGGGACTAGAATGTTATACATATCTTCCACTATTTCTTCCTCCAGTTGAAAGTTCTGGTATACATAGCCAATACATGGGATGAGTGATCATTGAAATAGGCTTTTAATCTGTAACTGCACCAGGGAGACTTCATACTGGAATCTTTTGTTTTTGTATATTTTTAATGGTTTCATATTTTTAGCTTAGTCAGTTTTAAATGATTTTATATTTTTAACATGTTATATTAATGTGATGTTTTTAATTGGATTTTTTAAATTGTACTTTTTAAAAGCATTTTTATGAGCTGCCTTAGGTCCACTTTAGGAGAAAGACATGATACAAATAAAATAAGATAAGATAAATAATATAGTAAATATTTATTATTATTATTATTTCCTTCAAAAAGCTGGCAAGGTGGGCAATAAAAGTCAAATGGAAAGAAATACAACTAGTACATTAAAAAATTAAAATTCAATAAAATATATAATTTTTTTAAAAAAAGAAGTAAATGCCCTTCAGTTTACAGGAGGCTAACTTCAGATCTAAACCAGCTGGTGTGTGATCCTCACTTCAGAATCCGTTGGACCTTTTGCTGTTGCTGAGGAGCTGAACGGTATGAGACACAAAGTGTGGTTCAGGGCTAGTCTATACAAAAGAGTATTGTGCAAATTGCTGTTGATTTTCACACATTTGGATCAATGATTGTCTTCATTTTCCTCTGCAAAGTCACATCTATCCACCCTCCATGTGCTGAAAATGTGCAGCCCTGTGAATCCATGCAAATCCATGTGCATCCTTCTGAAATGTTCATGGATTGTTGTTTTGTGTCTTCAAGTGATTTCCATTTTACCCTGGTAACAACCACAAATTCTTTTTCAGCAGAGTTTATGGAAACACCTCTACTCCTGGCAAAAAATATGAATTCCTCCAAATTGTGTGCAGGAAAACCCTCAAAGGAGGCCTAAAGTGGGAGAAAAGGGGAATGGGCAAAATGTGTCATCAGAGACCAGCACTGTGCAGGACAAAGTGAACAAAATGTGAACATTTTAAGTATTTTAAGTCAGAGTTTGTAATAGTTACTTTTTGAACTGCAGCCTCCAGAATTCTCCAGTCAGCATGGCCACAGGCCATGCTGGAAAAAGTAGTCTGGGAACTATACTGTAGTCCAAAAAGTATCTTTTCTGAGTCCTGCTTTAAACTTTTTAAGGTGGGCCTTACCAATGAAAACATCTAATTGTTCCTAAATCCTCTTTCAAAGGAAGCCCAAAGGAAATTGCATTGCTTGCTTAGTATGATCTATGAACAGGACTGATGATTGCCAAATCCAATTCCTGCAAGCTATTGACAACCCTGAAATTAATATTGACTTCATCAGCATGACTTGGATCAATCCCTGAGAACTCTGTATATGAAACATAGTTTAGCCTTAATAAATCCTGTGAGTAATTATATAAATCTGAGAGAGGGCCATTTTAGCTCAACAATAAAACTGTATGCTTTGATGAGATATTGTATCATTCTAGCTCTGTGTAAGGCATGGTACATTAGCCTTGGTGGATCATCTTAATGGGCGGATAGTCATAAAATGAATCAGATAAACAACTGGAGGATATTAGGGTGTGTTTTGGAATTCACCAGTATGACCGTGATTCATTGGATAGATTTCTTTTAAAGCACATTAATATCTCAGTAGAGCAAGGATTTATATAAGCATTTATTTAACTGTCTTGCGGGTGAGAAACATCATGGTAATGTAACATAATAATTATTGCTCTGCTGATATGACAATATAAACAGACAAAACAAATGATATTGTAAACCACACTAGTTAATCACATATTGGAGATTATTAGATCCACTGTTAAGGAGATTCAAAAGGCACTATTTCAAAAACAGCATGGAAGAAAAATAAAATAAATCAGCAATAACCCTGAAAAATGTTTCCACATGTGGGCTGAGGTTTTGGATAGTTGTAGTTCAAAGACATAACCTTTCCAGGGCTTTAGCAGTTCTAGGGCTTGATCTTACCACTGAAAATAGTTCATCTCTACAACATGCTCACAAAGGAAGCGAAAAGAAAACTTCATTCTTCTTGAAGGGGTAGAAAAGATGGGCTCAAAAGATGAGCCCTGGTCCAATCTGGCCAGAAATCCGTTTGAACCACGCCGACTGCATGGCCACCTCCTAAGATGGGCTACAAATGCAGAGCCCAGCTCTTGCTGGCAAGGAGTCAGCTTTCCCCAGCTCTTTTTTGCTCTGTACACTTCAGCACAGCTTCCAGCCACTTTGGAGGTGTGCGTCATGTAACCAGCATACCTCCAAAGTGGCTGGAAGCCACTTCATTCGGTCCATCTCTTCTGGGCCCTAGTGTCATCTATTAATTTGTGTGCTGATTGGAAGGTCCAATTCCTGCAGGTGGCCATAAGGGCAGGCGGGATACTGAGACATGCAATTTCAAAAATAAAACATCCATTCTTTGAGGTTGTGACTTGCTGTTCAATCTTCTACACTCTCTAGCAGATAAATACGTCCCCAAATAACAACTAGACTAGTGCCCATAAGGCTGCCTGGCATGAGGGACCAACAATTCCCCCACCACATGTGCCAGGCAGCTGTACAATATTTGTGCTCATTGACTAAAACTGTTTTTTCTTTTCTTAGAAACTCTACATCAGGGGTCGGCAACCCCCAGCCCGCGGGCCGCATGTGGCCCACCAAGGCCGGGGGACTGGCCCGAGCCCGGTGCTGCCGCCGATTACCAAAGGCCCCGCACCAGTGTCAATCGGTGGCAGCACCAGGCCCTTCGCGCGGGGCCTTTGGGGGGGCCGCTGGCCTCCTCCTTCTTGTGTGAGCGGCCACAGGCCCCGCTCGCTCACTCGCGCGAGAGGCCAAAGGTCTCTCGTGCACGCAGGCAGGGGCTTTTGGGGGGCCGGTGGCCTCCCCGCTTGAACAAGGGGTGCGCGCGAAAGAGACCAGAAGGCCACGTCGCTTGCGCGAGAGGCCAAGGTCTCTCGGGTGAGTGGGCAGGGCTTTGGGGGGCTGCCAGTCTCCTCCCTCCTGGACCGCTGCCTCCAAGAGGTGAGGAAGAAGGAGGGAGGGAGGGGGAAGGGAAAGGAGAGGAGGTGGAAGGAAAGAGAAAAGAAGAAAGAAAGAAAGGGGAGTGGAGAGAAGATAGGGAAAGAAGAAGGAAGGAGGAAGGAAAGGAAGGAAGGGAAGGGAAGAAGGGAGAGTGGAAGAGAGGGAAGGAAAAAAAGAGGGAAGGAAAAGAAAAAGGAGGGAAGGAAAGGAAAGGAGAAAAGAAAGAGGGTGGGGAGGGGAGAGTGGGGAGAAGGGAGAATGGAAGGGAAGGAAGGAAAAAGGGAAGGAGGGGAGGAAGGAGGAAGGAAGGGAAGGAAGGAAAGAAAGCAAAAAAAGAAAAAGGGGGGTGTGGATGGGAGAGACAGAAGGAAGGAAGGCAAGGGGGAGAGTGAGAAAGGGGGAGGAGGAAAGAAAGAGAGGAGGGAAGTAAGGTGTGGAGGGAGAGGATGAGGAGGGAAGAGGAGAATGGAGAATGGAAAGGGGAGGGTGGGAGGGTAAAGGAAGAGGGAGGATGGATGGAAGAAAGAAAAGGAAGGAAGAGAGGGGTGGAGGGAGGGAGAGATGGGGAAAGGGGAAGAGAGAGAAGAGAGGGAGGGGAGGGGAAGGAAAGGGAAGAGAGGATGGGTGGGAAAGAAGGAAAAGAGTGAAAAAGAGGGAGAGGAGAGGGAAGGGGTGGAAAGAAAGAAAAAGAAGAGATAGAAACAGAAGAAGGAAAGAAAGAAAGAAAGAAAGAAAGAAGAAGAAAGAAGAAAGAAAAAAGAAAGAAAAGAAAGAAAGAGCGGTGGTGGAGGTGAGATTGAAGAGAGAGAGCGGGGAAGGAGAAGAAAGGAAGGGGGGGGGGGAATGAAGGAGGGGGATTGAAAAGAGGAGTGAAGGGAAGATGCAGGGAGGGAGGAAGAGAGACAGGGGGAAAGAGGGATGTGAGGGAGACATGAGAGAAGGAAGGAAGAGAAGAAAGAGAAGGGGAGTGGGAGGGAGGAAGAAGGGGGACCTCTGCTTCCGCAGGAGAGAGGAGGAAGGAAAGAGGGTGGGAGGGGAGAGGGGAGCGGAAAGGGAGCGAGGAAGATAGGGGGGGGGGGAAGGAAGGAAGAAGGAGGGGGGATGAGAAGAAAGGGAGGAGGGAAATAAAGGAAGAGGGGGGAAGGAGGGAAGGAAGAAGGGGAAAGTAAGGAAGGAAGGAAGAAAGAGATGAATGGCGGAGAAAGAAGAGTAAAAAGGGAGAGTGAGAGAGGGGAGATAAGGAAATGGAGAAGAAAGGCAGGAGGGTAGAAGAAGGTGAAGGAGAGAAGGGAGGAAGGGAGGAAAGGAAAGGGAGGAAGGAGAGATGGATGGAAGGAAAAAAGAAGTGGGAGGGAGGGAGAGAAGTGGGAGATGAGAAAAGGAGATGGAATAAGGAAAAGGAGGAAGCAAGAGAGATGAATGTGAGATGGGTGGAGGCCGGCAGGCTGAGAAACGAGGGGGGAGGCCTCCAGCGCTGGCTCCCCCGTTGGGGCTTTTTTGCCAGCCTCTGACAGGGCCTGGGGCCCCGTCAGGGGCTGGCAAAGAGGCAAGGCCTCTAGCGCTAGCGCCCCCGTGGCTTTTTTGCCAGCTCTGACGGGGCCTGGGGCCCCATCAGGGACCCAGAAAGGGGCGAAGCCTCCGCGCTGGCCATGCCCCTGAGGGTGGAAGCTCCACCCCCGATGTGCGGGCCACCGCCCTCGGAGAGTGAAGCTCCACCCCCAACAACGTGGCCCTCGCCCCTGGAGATGGAAGCTCCCCCCCTGGTTCGGCCCCCCCAGTTGTCTGAGGGACAGAAACCTGGCCCCCGCTCAAAAGGTTGCCTACCCCTGCTCTACATGGTCTGACAGCTGAGGACTCATGAACCAACAATGGTTCGTCACTACCACTTTCCAGTACATTGTAATAAGATTACAGTGGCTCTCTCATTATACTGAGACGGAGGCATGCTAAGGAGATTATCGCACCACCTTCCTCCCATGCTAGATGTGGCATGTAATTAAATAGGTGGGTTTATGCACACCCTATGCCCAGCAGTGGCACCTGTAACACATAGCTAGCAGTCCGTGCTATCGACCCAATTTTTCGCAGTGGCCCCAGGGAACAGAAATGGCATGGAACGGAAAGGAGTGGGAAGGGAATGGAACGAGGAGATTACACATATTACAGCCGGGTGAACGCTCCAATTTGCTGGAAGTCCCCAATACAGTTCCACATTCATCCCACAGAGGCTGATTTACACAGTACCATTCAGAATCATTCTTGAAAATCGGCCTCTGGGGATGGATGCGGAATGAATTGGGGACTCTGGCAGTATCGGCGTGTGTTTTCCCATGCAGTGATATGCCTGACTGCCCTGTTCCATTCCGTCCGGCTCCTTTCCATCCCACGCATTTCCGTTCTCCAGGCCCATGCATAAACTCCTAGGTTCTGCCTGCACCTTTTTAGAGAATCCAGTCGATGCTTGGATTGGGTACAGGATGCCTACAGCCCAGCATGGGTGTGTGTGATATGTTTAGAATGGAGAAGCAAAGGTAAGTGTGCTTGATAGCCCTTGTAGTGTGGCAGATTGGGTGTGCAACGCCGGTACATGGTGAGATCAAACTCTTTACGACCCAAAAAGGTCTGAAGCTGAATGTAAAGTTCAAAAAAGGGAAGTTGTAATTTAAAGAACAAAATACAGAGTCTCTCCCCCCCCAACTCTAGATAAATACGTTTACAGACTTCAGCAATCTTCAGGGTGTCATCATTTGTTTGATCTCCTCTCTCAATGGAGCTGGTGCAGGGTCTTTAAGCTCCTGAATTCCTTTATTTCACTTGCTTTTGGTAACTAAAACGGCTATGGTGTGAAATGGCCCTTTCCGGCGGCCGGGCCCGTTGCCAACCAAAACAGCTCTCTGCCTGCTCAAGCAAAGACTGCTCCAAACACTAAAAGCCTCTAGCAAAAAACAGCAGCATGCTGAGAAAGGGCAAACCAAACCTGGAAAAATGCAGGGATCCTACGCCTCCTCACCAACTAATAAAGAACTTTCCTACACTAAAATATTCTATGGCCTGAACCAACACAAAAGAAAATGCAGGGAAGATTCAAACAGTCCTGGCAGGATCACAGCCCTGTTTAATATTTGAAGGGGTGTCGTATTGAGGATGGAGCAAGTTTTGTTTTCTGCTGCTCTAGAAAATAGGATCAGAGCAATGGAATATAACTCGTGGGAAAAGGATTCCACTCAACATTAAGAAGAATTTCCTGACAGCAATTGTTGTTTGACATGTGGAACACACTCCCTGGGAAATGTGGTGGTGGAGTCGCCTTCTTTGGAGGTTTTTTTAAACAGAGGCTATCCCACTGTCTCATGCCCTGCCTTGCTCATTTTAGTTCAATCAATTCAGACTCTGAACTCAAAGAAAAAGTGAGTTTGCAGGGGAGTAATCTGGGTTTGGATAGAATGGATGTAATCGTGCTCTCCCTGTCACAAAGGAAAGTGAACCAGTGTCTGGGAGGAAAGTTATAGGATCCAGGAGCAAAAGGTGGGTTAGTAGGTAGTTTCAAACTCTCTCTCACTCAGTGTGGTTGTTTTTTTTTAATGTTACAGAAGGGAAGGAAACTAAAGCACACCTCTGGATCTGCAGGGACAAGATGGGTAGGGACAGTTGTGCCTTCCTGTTAACTCAGCTTTGCTCCTGCAGATCATGGGATTTAAAGGGGTCTGTAACTTTCTTTGTGGTTGTTAACTGACGTCAAGTCAAATTCAACTTAGAGCCCGGTTGTGCAGTGCATTTAAGCCTGTACTGCAGCCATTCACTCATAAGCCACAAGGTTGGGAGTCCATGTCAGCCAGGGGCTCAGGGTTGGACTCAGCTTGGCATCCTTCCATAGCTCGCTAAAATTAGTACCCAGCTTGTAGGGGGCAATTAGTTTAGTTGTAAACTGCTTAGGGAGTGCTTAAGTGCATCAATAATGGTGAAAAATGCACTTGCTATTGCTATTGCAATCCAGTTATAGGATTCTATGAATGAGACTCTAAGCCACCCATAATCAGTAGCCCTGTTTGAGTCTTGCAAACTAGGTGATGTCTTCCTAGATTGAGTCTATCCATCTGTATGTGGTCTCCCCCCCCCCCCATGTCTCTACTTTACCAATGATTATTGTCTTTTCTACTGAAAGATGATATGGCCAAAGTATGACAGCCTCAGTTTAATCATCTTGGCTTCTAGGTGGCTCCAGCTTTGGCGTGATGGCTGCGGGAGGCGCCTCTCTCCGCTGGTGGGGGGAGGGATTGAGGGCTCCGCCATCGTTTGCTGCACTTTTGGCAGGGGTGGGGCGGCAGGAGGAAAGGGCTGCTAGGCCTCTCTCGCTGCGTCAGGGGGGTCTGGGCGTGGGGGAAGGTTGGGGCTAGCTGGGCCTTCTATTTCTTATTTCTGGTCTCTTCGTTCCTTTCGTTTTCTCCTTGCTCTTCTTTTTCTTCTACTTTTCTCTCTTCCTTCTCTTTTCTTTTTCTTCTTCTCTCTTCTTCTTTTTCTTTCTTCCTACTTTCGTCTTCCCTCTTCCTCCTCCTCCTCTTATTTTTATCTTCTTCTCTCCTTTCTTCTTTCTCTTCTTCTTTTTTCTCCTCCTCCTTCCTCCTCTGTGTTGTTGTTTGCCTTCAGCTCCTTTCTGACTTATGGAACCCTGGGAATTTCCTTGGCAGTTTCTTCAGGGCCGGGGGGCGAGGGGTTACCTTTACCTTCCCTGAGAGTGTGACTTGCTGCCCCAAGTCACCCAGGGTTTTCTTGGCTGAGCTGGGATTTGAACCCTGGTCTCCCATTGTCCTAGGCCACTACCCATGCTGAACCCTCCACTGCACTTTGAAGGTACAGTACTCAGTTATTCTTTGTTGTTGTGTACCTTCAAGTTGTTTTTCACCCTATGGGACTTTAAAGCAAACCTATCCTGGGATTTGCTTGGCAAGTTTGGTCAGAGGAGGTTTGCAGGCTTCCGCTGACAGTCGACTTGCTTTAGGTCACCCAATAGGCAGGAAGTGAACCTGATCTCCGAGTCCTAGTCCAACACACACCACACAAGCTACATCCCAACTTCTATCAGGAAGAATGTCAAATGTCCTCCATTTTGAGCATGGTGAGAAGATGAATTTATATTGTTTTTATTATGTTTTTGTCCTCCTTTTCCTTAAAGCCACAATCTGCCCTACATTTTGTCCTACGTGTGGGTGGAATTTTCCTGTTTTATAAAAGCCTTAGAAAGATGAGTCACTTGGGTTAAGAGAAAATTAGTTTTTTTAATTGGGTTTGAAACTAGAAAGAAAAACGGGGAGCAAAGGATAAAGATGCATCATGAACTGTGGGAAGGAAGTTTGCACCGGAAGACATAATATACACAATTTAAGATAAGGAGACATTGCTGATGTTCAAAGGGGAGACTGTTGAAGGCTGCTGGATTCCTAAGGGAGGAGTAAAGAGTAAGAAATGCAGTTTTAGTGTATGCATGTATCTCTGTCCTGATTGTAAGAATTCTGTATGTTTAAATTGTCATTAGCCAATCAAGTATATTGAAGAAGCTTCTTTGTCTAAAATAGTATAAAAAGAGCCATTTTGTATTTTTCTGGGCTCTCAGGTTTGGAATCTTGAAATCCACTGAGGACATTATTCTTTGCCGGTTTAAAGAATAAAACTTTGAATTTTCAACTTTCTGGGTCCTTTGCCAATTCCTGGTTTCGTCATGGACCTGAGGCTTTGTGAGAGAAGGCCCCAGGTTCCTAGGTTCCCATGGTTTTATTATCAAATTGAGAGTTATCTATAACGCTACATTTTGTGCTACATCGTGTCCCACATTTTGTCCTGGTTTTTTGAAAGGGAATTATGGCAACCCTATGGGAGCAGGTTCAATCTCAGTGTGAGGAGAAAGAAGAGATCCCAGAATTTTTAAAATTTCAGATTTCAAAATTTTAATTTTTTATTTTTTAAAATGTTGATTTTTTATATAAATATATTCTTTCAAATTTTTATTTAAAAACATCACATTTTAAACAAATCTTCACTATACATTTAGATTGTGCATATGATATTGTGATTTGAAGGTATACTTTTAATTTTGCTAGTTCTTTATGTCACAACAGTTAGCATTTACACTCGGTGGTATATGGGAATAACAATTTATAATATCAGTCCAAAAAAGCATTGCTAAGGATTGGTGTGAAATAGGAGGAGGGCAATGGAGTGTGTGTGTGTGTGTGTGTGTGTGTGAGAGAGAGAGAGAGAGAGAGAGAGAAACCATGAGTTACCGCACAGGGTGACACCTACTCTAGGGATGCCACTGCCTACATATGGTGGTTGTTTCATTCACATCATCCCAATACTGCTGAAATCCAATAAACAAGTAAATATGTTCAGAATTAAAGTGTACTCATTTCATTACAGTATTTAGATAAAAATGCATTAGGCCCAATCCTAAATGGAGAATTGATGAGTAAGTATAACCAGGATTAATGTCATTGACCGTGGGGATTTTGTTTTGTTTTGCTTTGTAAAAGCAAAGTAACAAACAAGAAAGAAAGGATAGCTATTCAAGCCTGTTTTTCTCTAGTGCCTCTTTTTGTTCTATTTTATTTTTAAAAAATGGTTTAGCTTTAATAAGCAAATAATGAAGCAGGAGTTTTGATACAATGCAGCCATGTAAGTAATATGTTTGTAAAATGATGATTTTTATATAACCAACTGAAAATGAAGGATTGGATATAATATTCAAAACTAAACAGTTCACAAGCTCTTAAGATCAATCATAAACCTTGTTCAAAGGTCTCTTGTGATTTTTTATATCAGAAACATCAAGTTTCAGCTGAATGTGTTTTGTGTCATTTGCTACGCTGTGAACAACCAGATTTGGCTTTCAGCTTTTCTGAATGGCAGAGGAGGTTTTCTTAGCAACATTCCCAGAATTTGGACTGTTGAATGCATGGGAGAAATAATGTAACTTTTTTAATCATCAAGTCACACATCCTGATTACTCCAGCTGTACAAATAGCACAGCAATGGATTTTCCCCTCAGAGTTAAAATTATGCATGCTCAGCAAATGCTCGTAACAATTGGTTCTTAAGTCACTGAAATTTAAACCATTCAGTTTCCTTGTAAGGAGCTCCAAGCTTCTTTTGATGTGGAAGTTGGATAATCTTAAATGTGGAGAACTAATAAAATAATAAAAAGACTCCAGAGGTGTTTTATAGACTTCAATTATCTCTTGCTTTTCTATCCCAGGCTTGGACTAGGTCGGAATGCATTGGGCTCTCAAGTACTACTTGAGTCTAGGCTGCATTTGATGCTGGTTTCACATTCTCCCGGGCTGCTGCTTTGTAGCTGAATCGCCTTAGTGGGGCTAGTGTACAGAGGTGCTAAGGACTATCCAAGACAAAGCAGGCATGCTTCACAAAAGCAAAGAAGCAAAAGGAAACAAAATTGAATCTCTAGCACCCAGCTCCTGAGCAAACAGACAAAACTAATGGATCCCCCTTTGCTCCTCCCATCCAATTACTGTGATCCAGTAGAGAGAATATGGCAACATCAGTTCTCACAAATTCTAATACTCTTAATCCCTTCCATACATATAAACCTCACATTCACCCACATTGCTTCATTACCAAGCCACCCAAGCAGACTGAGTGTTGGAATGGACCCACCAGCTGCAAAAACCTGCCTCCTCCAGGTTTTAATCAGCTAATGAGGGATATGCAAATGACAAGCTTATGGGATTATGGCTTGTCTAACAGCAGTCTTCACCACAGTGATACAGTACTAATACAGGTGTTAGTAAACTGGTCATTCGGCCCCAACTAATTTAGACACATTTATGTTGCGATTATGTTTTCAGCCCCATCATTTGTACCAATGTTTGTGGCCCAGCAGGAGGTCAGTTACTACTGTGGTGGGTCTGACATGAATCTTTGTCAGATATGATGTTAATAAATCCCATCAGTTTGATATTTATGATGTTTCTTTGTGCCCTCTTGCTTTGCCTGGGAAATTGTCAAGGATAAGTCAAAGGGGAATTTAATTAAATGTTACTTATCCTTTATATTGATTTTTTTTTAAAAAAAAACTTATGGGGTAGAAGGTGAACTGGTGTAATGATCCCTTTAACCTCCATTTTTGTTCATTCACAAGGATCCAATTTTTAGTTCTCTGGCACAATGGAATATGGTGCCTTGGGAAACAGATGAAAAGCAACATATAACAACATTTGTATTAAGGAGAATAATTAAAAATTAGTAACACATAATAAAGCTTGATGGCTATTTGAGCTGTGGAACACCATCACACTGACATTGCTTTAAAGAAAGCAGGAGGAAGATTGAATGTTGTCACTGAATGAAAAAAATGAGATACTCTACAAATGACTATTGAAAAACATTCCAAGGCCTAAATCTTGTTGTTTAGACCCATTCACTCAGCAGGAATTACCTGCAAATTGATTCACCATTCAACAATTGATTAAATAGGTCTACTCTAGCTGGGACTAATCAAAATTCGGTACAGAACTAAATGTTTCAAACAAGGAAGAAATGTAGAATGACATATATCAAAACTGACTTAAGATATTAACTGCTGCCTAATAAAATGTTGGCAATCAATGTGGTTGTGATACATCATGAAAATGTGTTTGTTTAGTAGGGATTACCACATACTTCAATCATAAAGGTACACAGAGCAGCCTACAATATAGACACATTTATAATAGGAATCAATAAAAAAGGAAAGTCCATCATTACAAAAATAAAATTAAAATGTCACATAAAAAACAGCAGTAGATACAGTTGAACAGAATAAGTGAGAGAAACATATGTCTCAAAAAAAATAAATGCATTCCTTTGGTACAGTAGTTCACCTTTAGCTGTGGTTTTGTTCTCTGTGGTTTCAGTTACCCACGGTCAATCATGGCCTAAAAACATTGCTGATATAAGGTTTGGTACTATATATGGTTTTAGGCATCCATGAGGGTCTTGGAACATATTCCCCATTAATAAAGTGAGACTAGTGTACTAGAAACTAGTTTTCATGTCTGATATCAAAAATAGTTGATAATGACTTAAAACAGGGTTAGGGAATGCAGGGCTTTCTAGATGTTGACTACAATTCCCAACATCCCTCACTAATGACTATGCTGCTTACGGCCAATGGACATGCAATCTAGCAAGATCTGGAGGGTGATGTTCCCTACCCTTGCTCAGTTAGGTGTTAAAAATTTGGAGCAATATTCAGGTGTTTACAGTAAATCCATGCAATAGACATTACCCCTTCAGGAGCCTGAAAATGTTTTGTTTATTTTATTATGTATCATATTTATTTATATCCCACTTTTTCCCCATTCAGGACTCAAAAGGAGCTTAACAACAGCTAAAACATACATAGCTAAAAATTCAAAACATAAAAAAGGTTAAAAGTGTACTTAATCTATTTAACATTGAAACTTGTTTGAAATATAAACCATTAATATAAAAACAGTAAATAGAAAACCCAGCACATTATGCAAGGTATGTTCCGCTTGAGCAGTCAATCTTTCAAGGTCTGCTGAAACAACAACAACAAAAAACCCTCTCTGCCTACAGAAAGATAGCAAGGAGGGTGCTAGTCTAACCTCTCTGGGAAAGTAGTCCCATAGTTTGAAAAAGCCACCCAAAAGGCCCTCTTCTCCCTTGTTCCCACCAGATGTACATGTGAGAGTGGTGGAACAGAGAGAAATGCCTCCCTGGAAGATCTTAAAGCATTAACAGGTTTGTATGGGAAAATATAGTCCTTTTAAAGCTGAGCTCTCTGGTAAAGAATGGTGAAGAAAATAATTATATATTTTGATAATTAACAGATCTCTAGTTACCAAGTCTTTTTCATGCAATAATCATATGAAGGGGTTCTCTGTGATTAAAAGGGTAGCAAGAGTTTCCCTTGTTGTCCTTGTTCCTGAAATTAAACATCATCTCTGCTACATACCTCACTGCACTTTTGAATATGGATGATGTCAATGTAGGGGACACCCTTGCATGCAAACCTCTGTGGGAGCTGGAACTCTGATTATAGAGGATTCCAGTGCACATGACATTGTCTTGTTAGATGACCATGTTCAACACATGGGCATCAGGGAGTAGAGGTTGAAGTAATCCTCAAATGTTTGTGTCAGAATTTGTCAGTCTTTGAGATACCAGACCGCTTTTATTTTATTAAATGTAGATCTTAGCATACCTATACTCAGTAGTTGCTACTATGCATTCATCTCTAAGTGTTTATGAAACTCTTTCACGTTATTTTCTGTTTGTTGGTCTTAGTTTGTTCATTTTCCATTTTGTAATCTGCACCTCAATCACTCACCTCCATTTTTGAAAAACACATGTTACAGAGCTGTGAGATGTCATGAAACCTGTAGCATTTGCAAATAAACATAATTCATATGTTTTCATGAAAAAGACTATGCCTGTTTTATTCCTCTGCTAGACCCTGTGTGGATGAATTGTGGTGGTGTCAGACTAGTTGTTGCTCGCCTTCTGCTCATGAATACTATTTATTCTGCTTCCAAGATACACTAATATTACTCAGATTCTCCAACATTTTAAAATATATATCCCAAAGCTGAACACTAACTCTTGTTCTCTGATTTGCTACTGTTAAGAGATGAGATTTTCCCATGTTTCAGCTCAGGAGGGATGAAACTAGCCTCACAAAGGCATTGTTGTTAAACCACTGTTTAGGGTGCTTGCTGAAACAAGTAGTAGGGGAGGGAAGTGACAATGTAAACAGCTGTCTTTAGAAAACTCTGAAGCCCACTTTTTGCATGCTGACCACAAGGAGATTTTTAAGCAGAATCCCTCCCAGATAGTGATATAAAAGGTCAAGGGTGAACTAATCTAAATACTTAAGAGTACTTAAATATTTCTAAATACTTAGGATATTTGCTGGAGGACTTATAGATACATTTCACAATATGGAAATGTATTTAGAAGAGGGGGAAAGGAATTTGGGGATAAAAGTGAACAATATGGTTTAATCTTATCAATCATATAAACTGAAAGGTACCATTAGTGTATGGAGATATCTCTTTTCTTTTCTAAAACAAAAACAAAATGTGAGAAAACTGATCTTTTACAGATGGAAGGTTAATGAACATGAAGATGGACTCTCCATAAACCAAGTTTTAATAAAACAACTCTATGGGCTATCCAACTTGTGTGGGGTTTTTTTTTTTTTTTTTTTGGCCTTTCTTTCTTCCAGGAATTATGTTGCATCCATATTTTGTCCTGCTTTAGTGCTGTTAAAGAGATAATTTTATTGTGTTATTTACAAGGGCCATTCCACAAACATTTTCTGAGAAGGGATGAGTAAATGATGGATATCAGTTGACTGGTGGACATTTTTGTCAAGTTTTCTATAGTAAATGTTATTTCACTTATCCTATATAAAGATCACTTTATACTTTTTTGTATTTATTTTATTTATTCTTGGTTACTTACTAACACTTTTTGTAATATGTGAAATATTTCATAGATGTATTAAAATATTTCAGGATTGAACATGAGTAATGTAAACCAAGCATAAAAACATAGACTGATGAAGACCTCTTGAAATGGTTTTAAAAGATTCCAGAACCGTCTCTTCAGGTTCCTTGAAGTCACAGGTTTCTAAACCTAATGTTCTAACTTTTATTTCCAAGATTTTTTCAAGCCATAGGAACTTCAGACTTCAAGTTCTGCAAAGTTTACATCATAAACTACATGAACTTTATATCTTTTTAAAATGGACTTATATTTGAATTGTGGACACTATCTTATCCATTTCTGATTGTTCCACTGATTTTTTTAAGTGCTAGAGATGGGATACTTTTCAATATTTTTGCTGTATGATCACTTTCTAGATGGTTTATATAGTTTCATTATTACACTGGATGTTTAAATTGTACTATTCTAGTAAACACATGCAATTTTTATGAGTTTAATAGGTTTTTACATTTTTTGTTAAATAAGCATTCAAAAGTAGAACACTTTTCTGTTAGGTTTTTTTTCTTTTTCTTTTTTGCCATTTACCTTCCCTACCTAGAATGACATTAAAACAATTATTTTTCCAGCTTGTGAGGTACCGGGCTGCAAGTATGCTGCAAGGAGGAAGCAAAAACATCATTCCAGGTAGGGTTTTTGAGCTCCTTTTTGTAAGCATTATGGGATTTGTACAAATGAGAAGCAGTAGAGAAAGACCAGAGCCAGTGTAGTGTGTAGTTTGAGTGTTGGACTGTGACTCTGCAGACCAGGGTTTGGTTTCCTGCTTGGCCATGAAAGCCACGGGGTGATCTTGAGCAAGTCACATGCTCTGAGTCTCAGGGGAAGGCTATGGCAAACCTCCTCTGAACAAATCTTGCCCAGATCCTATTTCTGCCACCTTTTACTTTTGCTGCTTGTCTGTCCTTAACAGTTTCACCTTAGGGTGAAAGGTCTCTCTTTCTTTTTGGCTGCAGATTTCAAGAAAACCTCATGATAGGTTCACCTTAAGTTAGAAATAACTTGAAGGCACACAAAAACAACAAATAGAAAGATTAATAAATAGAAAAAAAGATGAGCAACAGAGTCATGACAGAAGTACATAAAATTATGCATGTGCTTAGGAGAGGCAGAGGGAACATTCTTTTCCTCTCACATAATATCAGAAGCTGCATCATCAATTCAAACTGGAGATTCATGACAGGTGTGTAGTGGGTTATCACGCAATAACGTTAAACCCCATGATTGTGTTCAGATTGCCATTGGATTATACTTCCAATTCCCCTTGTCTGATAAACTCCAGGGAAAATAAAAGGAAGTATTTCCCACAGTTCATAGTTAACCTCGGGAATTACAATGTACATCTTTAAAAGAGAAGTGCACAAGCACATGGAAGTTTGAGGTATCCCTGTCCACTAGTCATGATGAACATATATCAGACCAATTAGTTTGCCACTGTCAGACAAACTAAGCCTGTATATATCATCTTCTGATTAAGAAGCAAGAGCAGAAGGAAGTTATTGTTATTGGGTTTCTTGCTGTGATCTGTTTTAGGTTAGTATGTGTAAAGAGATCCAATATAACTCTTCAAATGTGTTAAATGTATTTTGAGAGTTGGCTTTGTGGTAGCCTCAGAGGATGGAAAGAATAAAAATGGACAATTTTAACCTCCAAGGCATTTTGAAACTAATAGCTGTGTGCCCAAATGGACACCCAGTACTGGGAGACCAATTGGAAACAAATGGACACATTTGATTCAGTTAACTGCACAACAAAAAGTCCTGTTTGTTACTCCAAGCCTCCCTTCACACCCTCTCAGATATTCACCTATTAAATATTGATTGTGGGTGCCCTTTTGGGGCCCTGGCATTTTTGGTAACACATTTCAATGTCTTTTACAAGTTACTGAAAACGAAAATAATCCCACAACATTAATCTTTTGCAAATCCAGATCAGCTGTATTTTTAAACAATTTTCTTAATTTTTCCTAATTTTTCTAAAATTTAATAAGAGTTTTAAGGATTTTTCTCATTTTTAATTTGGGCATTTTCTGGTAATGGGCAAGATAATTAAAAATTTCTAGGATATGTGTCATTATATTTGCACCTCTGTATTGACTTCCTTTTTAAAAAAAAATCAGAGAGAATCTGAATGTAGTGAAGAAGCTTCTAGTTGTGAAACTTCTGAATAAGAAAATGGACACCCTGCAACAATTTCTTTAAAAATGTCCTACCTTAGAAATTATCAGAGATCTCCTGATATGAAGTAAAAGAGCTCATATAAATTCTGAACTAAAACAGTGATCTCTTCAGGAAAGTTCTCCAGCTGTAATTTTTTTACTGCATTTGATTACAAGGTTAGTAAACATCCAGAGAGGAAGAAAATCAGTTCATTTGAAATGTGGTACTAAAGAAGAGTCTATGGATACCATGGACTGCTAAAAAGACAAATCAATGGGTCTCAGAGCAAATCAAACCTGAACTCCCCCTTGATCCCAAGATGACTAAACTGAGACTGTCATACTTTGAACACATCATGAGAAGACATAACTCAGTAGAAAAGACAATAATGCTTGGTAAGGTAGAAGGCAGTAGGAAAATTTGAAGACTGCATTACAGATGGATAGACTCGAACAAGGAAGCCACAGAGTCTGTGAGACTTTCATTAATGGGGTTGCCATAAATTGAAGTTGACTTGATGGCACTTAACAACAACAAAACATTCAGAATGGGGTAAAAAAGAAAGCAAATAAAACCAACAAAATAATGCACACAACCCATGGTTCTTGCAATAAAAATAATTACACAATTCCACACACAAGGCACCATCAAATAGACATAACAGATCCCACTATGCAGTCACAAAATGCCAGTTAGGAACAAAACATAGCAAGCGTATCGAAAGTCTAGAATTCTAGTCTTAGCAGTCAAGCAGATCTCTAAGCAAGAGATAACAGGAAGTGTTTAAAAGGTAAACAGTATTCAAGGACTGACCAAACATAGATAGATTATTCTGATATTTGACAAATAATTTAAGCACTTCTTTCTCTTTCTTTCTTGGTCATACTTTGAGGCTGGATTTTAATCAAGTAATCAGTAAGTATTCTGGTATTGGCACATGTTTGACTAAGGCTGGGCACCCATAAATAATTCACATTTGTGATCATGGTGGTGTCACATATCATATGAGTAATGCACAGCAGGATTAGGGAAGGCCTGTCAAACTTTTGAGTTATTGATCTTGTTGTCACAGCTGCCAACTGCTATGAAAGAAGAACCATTCATCTCCAGAAATGCTGCATCACATTTTTCATGTCTATGATAGAATTTTCACAAGAACTGACAACCATGGTCTATCCTGATCACAAAATCATAGCTTTAGAGGGGACCTTGATCATATTTTATACTGATGAAAAGGAACATTGCTATTGTTATACTATGCCCACACTGGTGGGAGCTGAAACCAATAAGACTCACTTCTCAGTACATAACTTAGTGTATAACTTTTTGTGTTGTTATATGTGAATGTTATATGGAATGTGAAAAGCATGAGTCAAGGGAGGCTAGCCATAGTATAAAAAGAAATGGAGCTATAAACATAGCAATACTAGGAATGGGTGAGCTTAAGTGGACAGGAATGGACATTTTTGAGTCAGATAACTACACAGTATTCTACTCGGGAAATGAATTGATGAGAAGAATTGGGGTGGCATGAATAGTGGGGAAAGACATAGCAAAATCAGTCAAAGGATATAATGTAAAGTCTGACCAAATCATGTCAACAAGGCTTCAGGAAAAAACAATAAACAACGCCATCACCTCTGACAGGTGAAAGATAAGATATATAAAAAAATACCAAATGAATAAATTTCAGCATTTGTAAATAAAAGAGAGCAAATAATAGAGTTTTTGTTGTTATGTGCTTTCAAGTCACTTCTATCACAGAGCTGTCTTGGGAAGATTTATTCAGAGGAATTAGGCATTGCCTTTCACTCAGGCTGAGAGAGGGTAAATTGCTCAAGGTTACTCAATGAGTTCTCATGGCTGTGTGGGAATATGAACCCTGGTTTCCAGAGTCGTAACCCAACACTCAAACCATAAATAATTGTGTTGTTGGAATGCAATAGAACTCATCCTATGAATTGCGTTTGTCATTTTATACACAGAAATAGGTTTTAGATGACATTGAAGATGTCACTCTTGTTCCATCTAATAAAATCCTTATTCCAGTGGAGTAGAACCTCTAGGGCAGTGGTTCTCAACCTTCCTAATGCCAAGATCCTTTAATACAGTTCCTCATGTTTTGGTGACCCCCCCCCACCATAAAATCGGTTCCTAAGACCATCGGAAATATGTGTTTTCCAATGGTCTTAGGTGACCCCTGTGAAAGGGTCGTTCGACCCCCAAAGGAGTCGCGGCCCACAAGTTCAGAACTGCTGCTCTAGGGTATGGGGGGGCATTAGACTTGAAGGCCCTTATCCCCTCTTTCCTCTTTCTCTTTCCAAAATATTTCTGTCCTGGAGGAGCATAGAAAGCTTGCCATCCTATGAGGTTGAGGAGGGTAACTTGCCCAAGGTTACTCAGTGGGTTCCCTTGGCTAAGTGGGGATCTGAATCCTGCCCCAGGCATCCTAGTCCAACACTCAAACCATTACACCATACTTGCTCCTCATTTGTGTGTATGTGTGTATGCTCTGGGGAAGCAATTAGCCATTTTGATGCATGGTGAGGAGGGGATCTACAAACTTTATTTCAAAACAGGGAGTGAATGAACAATCACTGGCCATGTTGGCTCTAAGATTCAGGGAAAGGTAGTCCAAAAATAATATTTCCTAATGTACAACCAGGCAATTTATTTTTGAGTGAAAGCACTTAGAATCATGGTATAACTTTACAGTAATTTTATGTATAAATTTGAGGGAAATTACAAGAGAGAAGGAAGGAGGAGCAGGAAGGTGTCTATGGTGCTGCTGTGGAGATGCAGAGGCACTCGGGAAAGGAAGACAGCACAATCGGGTGAGAATGGCATGATGTATGAGATTATGGGAAGAAGGAGGAACTTTGAGACTACTATAGAAGAGAAGGAGGATGAGGAGGATATGGTGGGAAAGGAAAAGGAAGATTGAATGGAGATGAGAAACAGAAGAAGAGGCAGGATACACAGCAAAAGAGGGAAAAGATAAAGAAGTGTAAAGATGGATGAGCCCACAGAGAAAGAAAACAATCTAAGAGGAAAATGCAAAGTGGACAAACAGGAACAAATTTGGAAAACAGAACAATGGAAATGGACAGTATTGGTGAGATATATGGGGTCAACAGAAGAAGTAGTAGAGATAATAGAAGGATCTGAAAAGAGTGGAAGATAGAAGCATTGAGCAGGGAGAGAAAAGGGCATGGCTTTGTATGTGATATTAACTTTTGACATTTCTGAGAATTTTGATTCTTGGGTATTGTTAATGGAGTGATGTGGGAGTGGCTTTTGTGAAAAGTTAGAATTTTTAAAATATGGGTAAAACTTTGTGTTTTCTGCATTATTCATGTGTGTGCATTTATTTTTAACAACACTTATTGTCTTTCAGTGGGGGATGAAAGATGGCATTTTCAAAAATATATGCAGCTGTATCCTTCTCTCTCAAACCTTCTCTAAGGTATTAAAAAGGAGTCATTTCATGGATGGAATTTTTCAACTACAGTACATTCTTCACATTCAACTTCATATATAAAATTTATAGTATTGCAAATAAGACACATTTAAAGACCAATACAAAATAAAGCAAATACTATAAAAATCCCCCTTTCAATGCAAATGTCGTAACATTTTAAAATGCATTTTAGTGATTAACAAAATTTTAATCACTTTGTCACGGACTTCCTATATCTGGGTATAGCTGTGTGCTCTTTCACCTAATCCTCCGCATTCTACTCAGAAGTAAATCTCATTACATTAAACTGAATTTACTTTTCAGAAAGTGCACTTAGAATTGCAGCCATTTCTTTAAAATTGCCCTTATAAAAATTCAGTGCTTCAGGAGATGTGGAACATCCCACGACGATCCCTTTAATTTGCCAAAAATAAATAATTCAGTTTTTTTCCTTTTTGCATAATCCAATATCTGCCAAGGACAATAACATATGAATAAGGGGATTTTTAATCTTCTTTTCTTATGTTTATCCTCACTAACAATACTTCACCCTTAATACATCATCTTGCATAAGGCAAATTAGCATCTATAATGTTGAAGCTGTAGCAAGCAATACAGAGAACTCAGTCATTTATTCATAAAACCCAAGAATCGCTAATGTAGCTTGGGTCTGCTTGCTTAGAAATTAAATTAAATGATAAAAAAATAAGGAATTCCAGATGGAAATTATAACAGCTCTACTTTCTGTTAGTGCTCAGAACACAATGTTTTGCCCTGTCCAGGAGCTGTAAACTGTGATTCTTCTCTCACCACTTCTTTCCATAATCAAGAATTTGGGGAAATCTCTTCTCCCAATTCCCTACTCAAATTGGGCACTGGTGACTGTTTTCTGTAAGAAGATTACTCAGCCAGATGACCCAAACAGCAGTGCCACCAATTAGCCACCATTCAATATTAATAAACAGTATGATGATAACAAATACAAAGATTGATTCTTCAGATGCAGAAATCATTTTAATTAATTTAATCCTTGCTGAAAGATCAGCTGTTCTCAGTCCTGCTTGCCAGCGGGGGCCACTCGTCCTTACCTCTCCCCATCACCTCACACAAGTGAACATGATCAGTAGCCAGCACTTAGGGAACAATAAGAAACAGATTGTACTGTCAGGCTTCATTAAAGATCATCATTAGTATTCCAATTTGGAAACAGTCCATCTATCCTAACCTTTTACCCATACCCATTCTTTTGATTTGCTTTGTGAAGTTTGGTTCAGCTGCTCAATATATATATATATATATATATATATATATATATATATATATATATTGCACACACGTGTGTCAGTGTGCGCACACACACGAACAATCTTGAAATTTGCAGAAAAGGTTGATACCTGTCATTCAAGAGCTTAAGGATGAACCTCTGGGGATATGAATAATGCTGTGCAACTTTTTAGAAAAACAACAACACAAAACCTACATCCAGCTGCTTATGACTCTTTGTGAGATTTTAATGGCACTGAAATTTCCTTAAACACTATTACATAATGGGGAGGAAATGAGTCCCTTCTGCTGTTTCCCCCCTCCTGGGTTGAAGACTCTGAGGTTGGAATCAGGTGGGCTGCCTATATTCCTTATCCATTTTGTTTCAGTGGACATTTCAAGCATGTTGCAAGTGCACACTGTGGACACAGACAGCATATGGAGTGATGCCTTCACATCTGCACTGCAAGAAAAGAAAAATACTTTCTGTTGTGATTGAGGACACCCACAACTGATGAAAAGCTGAAATATTTTCTTGGCTGCTTTGTTTTTGTACTAAGGGTTTAAACCTCCTAAACTATGTACCTCCTGAAACCACATGTGAAACAAAAGGACAATTTGTAGATAGAAAGAGAAAAAATATGTTTGACTACATGTACACAATTTGGAGTTTTTTAAAAGCCGGTGAGTAATACTAAAAGGCATGCAAACTGGTCAACAGTTGCTGGAATACAAAAATGTGTACACAAGGGAGGATGGGCTTTTGAAGCTCAAATAGAAATAGGACAGAACCAGCTTGATGGTGAAAAAAATGAATTCCAGTTTGACAGATTTGTCCATCCCTACATCTGATCTGATTAGGTATGAACTTCCATGAAATACCATATGAAATATGAATGCCTGAACTAAAAACAAAATTCTTTAATAATGTACTTCCAGTGTGATCAATAGAATATATGAGGAACTGAAACAGACCTTTAAATTAATTAAAGGCACATTTACTAAGGAAAAAGTTCTATTAAAACTGAGGAAGATTTATTTCATAGACTCATAGACTCATAGAATCATAGAATCATAGAGTTGGAAGAGACCACAAGGGCCATCCAGTCCAACCCCCTGCCATGCAGGAAATCCAGATCAAAGCATCCCTGACAGATGGCCATCCAGCCTCTGTTTAAAGACCTCCAAGGAAGGAGACTCTATCACCCTCCAGGGAGTGCATTCCATTGTCGAACTGCCCTTACTGTCAGGAAGTTCCTCCTAATGTTCAGGTGGAATCTCTTTTCCTGTAGCTTGCATCCATTGTTCCGGGTCCTGTTCTCTGGAGCAGCAGAAAACAAGCTTGCTCCCTCTTCAACATGACATCCTTTCAAATATTTAAACAGGGCGATCATATCACCTCTTAACCTTCTTTTCTCCAGGCTAAACATCCCCAGCTCCCTAAGTCGTTCCTCATAGGGCATGGTTTCCAGACCCTTCACAATTTTAGTCGCCCTCCTTTGGACACGCTCCAGTTTCTCAATGTCCTTTCTGAATTGTGGTGCCCAGAACTGGACACAATATTCCAGGTGGGGCCTGACCAAAGCAGAATACAGTGGCACTATTACTTCTCTTGATCTAGACACTATACTTTTATTGATGCAGCCTAAAATTGCATTGGCCTTTTTAGCTGCTGCATCACACTGTTCACTCATGTTCAACTTGTGGTCTACTTGGACTCCTAGATCCCTTTCACACGTAGTTTCATTCAGCCAGGTGTCACCCATCCTATATCTGTGCATTTTATTTTTCCGCCCTAAGTGCAATACCTTACATTTCTCCGTGTTGAATTTCATTTTGTTAGCTTTGGCCCAGCTTTCTAGTCTATTCAGGTCATTTTGAATCTTGATCCTGTCCTCTGGGGTATTAGCTATTCCTCCTAATTTGGTGTCATCTGCAAATTTGATAAGTATGGTCCCAGTTCTGTCATCCAGGTCATTCATAAAGATGGTGAATAACACTGGGCCCAGGACAGAGCCCTGTGGGACCCCACTGGTCACTTCTCTCCAGGATGAAAAGGAGCCATTGTTGAGCACCCTTTGAGTTCGGCCGGTCAACCAATTACAGATCCATGTAACAGTTACCTTGTCTAGTCCACATTTTACAAGCTTGTTTGCAAGAATGTCATGGGAAACCTTGTCAAAGGCCTTACTGAAATCAAGATATACTATATCCACAGCATTCCCTTCATCTACC
>NC_056522.1:292465269-292561716 GCF_019175285.1 Sceloporus undulatus | reverse complement strand
AAGCTGGTAATTTTATCAAAGAAAGAGATTAGATTTGTCTGGCATGACTTGTTTCTCTGAAACCCATGTTGAGTTTTTGTGATTATGGCATTGCCATTTAGATGTTCACAGACTCTTTGTTTAATGATCTGCTCCAGAATCTTTCCTAGTACTGATGTCAGACTAACTGGACGATAATTGTTGGGATCCTCTTTTTTCCCCTTTTTGAAGATGGGGACAACGTTTGCCCTCCGCCAGTCTGCTTGGATCTCTCAGTAAACAATAGAATTGAGATGCAAGAATATAACACTTTGGAAAGTGATTGTACTTATATATCTCCATTGGCTAAGAAGTAGAATTAGATTGACAACAAGTAAGAAACCGAGTCCCAGTTTAAGGAAACTGAGGATAGACTGAAACCATATGAAGAAGCAAAACAAAGTGTAGTGGTGATGCTATTTGAAAACATATTGTAGAGGTTCTAGTGGAAGACTTATCAAAAGCAGTTGACAATTACAAATATCATTTGGAACTGTACACGTTGGCAAGATGTTGCACTACCACAAATACACTCTGGATTTCCATTCTCTTTTCTCATGCTAGAAATATACACTAATTCAGCAAAAGCCTGGCTGCTTATGGAAGAGTACCTCTGCATTTAACACCTACACAGACATATACCTACTATTTGCATGTTATAAAACCAATTGTAATCATTTTAATAATTTAATATGATGGCAAGTTGCCTTATAATTTTTAACTGACACCAGGAATATACATTTTTTTAAAAAAGCAAAGAATCTTATGGTGCTTTTTTAAAATTAACTAAGCAAATAAATAATCATTGTGCTCATTCAAGGTCCATTTCATCATCATCATCATCATCATCATCATCATCATCATCATCATCATCATCATCATCATCATCATCATCATCCTTTATTTATAAAGCACTGTAAATTTACAAAGCGCTGTACATACAATCTTTTTAATTGGACGGTTCCCTGCCCTCAGGCTTACAATCTAAAAAGACATGACACAAAAGGAGAAGGGAAAGGTGGTGGGGAAGGGGCCTCTCTAATAGGATAATACATATAAAATATATAGCAATACAGGAAATGATTCAATAAAACAGGCAACAAAAGAACATCAAATAGCAAGTGACAATTATGCTGCCCTGAATAGGATGGTCTTCAACTCCACTTTGAAGCTGGTTAAAGAGGTGATGGCTCTTGCTCGTGGGGGAAGAAGGTTCCAGGAGTGAGGGGCAGTGAGTGAAAAGGGGCGAATCTGAGATGGAGCAGAGGAAATCCTGGGCTGGAACAGCAGACCTTGACTACCAGAACGGAGTATTTGACTATCCATTTCACTGCTGGATAGCAATTTCTAGGGTTAGTAAAAGGGACGGGCCTGGCACAGTTATCCACTGTGCAACTGGCTGCACACAAACTAGCACAAAGCATATTGTGTTTTCTGTCTCTTGCCTCACTGCTGGTTCAATCCTTAAATTCAGTGCAAATTCGCAAGTGGGTTTTTTTTTACTTTGCTAAAATCATATTGGTTCTAGGCCAAGAAGCGACAGTGTATAAATAGGTGTGTGTGTGTGTGTGTATCTTTAACCCTTTAAAGTAGCCATTTAAATTGCTTTACATTTTTTTCTGTTTTTTAAAAACAGTGACTTTGCTATTTGCATTTATAGCTTGGTTTGCAGAATATAATGCTTTACACAAACAAAAACAGGGACATCTTCAAAATGCATGCTTCCATTGATTTCAGTGAATTTGATTAGCTGTGCAGCCTCACCCAAAGCATGTTTATTTGTAAGCAACTCTCACTGTCTTCAGTGTGACTTAAGAAATTTGTGCAAAACTGGAGACTAGCTATAAATAACCTGCCTTAATTGTTATACAGTATATGCTCACTGTATTTAAATCGACAGAATGACTACTTTTCTTCCGTGTGAAACTTTTTCTGGCTGCTATGTTAATATGCAGTACACAGTTCTTTGTACTAGGGGCCCACTCCAGATTGGGCTCATTGTGTTTCAGTCTAAATACCATCCTTAGGCCCAAGGGTTACACCATTAGAATAAAGCTGTGTAGATATGATGTATATTGTTTTTATTTTTACTCTTTTAAAAAGAAGCAAGGAAGCATTAGAAAGATAAAAAAAGGATCAGCCTTCAGTCCATTGATTTTAATGTGATTTGAGAACAATCCTTTTCTTCTCTCCAACCCAGTCAATGTAACTATGACTGGTGTCCCATCCTAAACTTGTTTACTGAGGAGAAACTTTTGGTCTACTGAGACTTGCTTCTGAGTATAACTTTTTTTCTTCCTTCCAGAAAGCATAAGTCTTCCCATGAGGTTAGAGCTGTACTGTCCTCTTGTGGTTTTAGTGGGAATTACATCCAAACAATACAAAAGAGAGATACCCTAATTGAAACTTAAGAAACATAGGTTTGTCATACAGACTGCTTAACTTTTAAAGTTCACTCTTCCTGGAACCTATGCCAGAAGTTCAGAATGTGAGAAGGCAGACTATGGTTACAGAGTGTGACAATGAGATTCAGATTTCACTCCAATCACTCCAGTCTTGTGTTGGAAGCACATTCTGGGAATGAGCTGGAAATCAGAATCGTTAACTTAGGAGGGAAACAATTGCTCATGCTGGCTGGAGGATTCCCCAAACATTCACTTTCCTAAGCTGTGCTTGAACCCATAAAGGCTTTGCAATGACCATCCCTGTAACTGAGAACATGATCCAGAGTAAAAAAAATTTCTGTTATGTTGCAGACCTTGCTGCTTGTAAACTGATGCTTTTTTCCTCTTTTCTCCCCCAAATTCTTTCTTTAATTCTCCATTCTTCACACTGTTCTTCGTCTCGCTTTCATTCTTTTGCTCTTCTAAAAAGAAGGAAGCATTAGAAAAATCAAAGAAAAGACCAGCAGTTGCAAGAACTCATGACTGTATTGTGGAGATGACAGACACATAAAGACAGACGGACAGACATATAGTCTACACTAAAAAGGGCAACAATGCATAGCATAACTGTCAATTAATTTGGTTCAATGCAACTGCTCTCTTATTCTCAGTTTTCTCCTTCTCCTTCTCCTTGATGTTTATCACACGGAGGTTTTTGCATCTCCTGGTTCAGCTATGTGAATTCACATTATAATGTGAGTGTTTTATCACACCTGCTTTCCCTTCCGTTGCCCTTCCGAATCAAGAGGGAATCGAATCCAAGGCAAGTCACGTGATGCGGATTCACGCAAAGCGTAGTGAGTGCAAGTTGTATTACCACACCGGTGCATACCATGTGGATTCAACGATTTGAATCGGCACCTTTGCGCATGCTCAGTGGGGGTCTGAATGCATTGTGACCTTGTACGTTTCCGGGGTGAAAAGGGGCGCAAGTTCTTGTTCCCTGTTTCACATAATTGGGTGACTGCGTGAATATTTGCCTTGTGAATATTTCTGTGTCTTCTTCATCCTCTTTTTTTATTTTCCCTTCCATTTCAGCAATTTCAACACACACCTATATAGATAGATAGACAGATATACATACATATCTGTATATTCACATTCACACACATACACACATGTATATATTCCAAAAAAAATGAGTTGCCCTGAAAGCTGCCCTGAAAGTGAAAGGACCACCGAAAGGAAATGGGGGGAAATTGCAGCGCTGCATCATGGGAAATTTGCAACCCGGGAGGTTTGCGATGGTGTACCAGAGCAGAAGCAAAGTTGCATTCCACACCAGACCAATTTGGAGTGAAATCGAAGTGAGCTTGGAAGCGAATTCTGTTAATTCACTTTTTTCCGAATTCATCAAAATGAGGAGTCACTTTGGAATCATTGCGGAAGCGCCACGGAAGGAGCCCCAATAGAAAGGAATAGCATCTGATAACACATCACGTTATCGCATGAATTCACATCATTGGACCCGCAGTCACATCGGAAATGAGCTGCAAAAAGCTGCACAAACCTCCATGTGATAAGGCTCATTGTAATCTCACACTCCAGGTGTTTTTTGCTTAAGATTTTAATGTTGGATGTTCTTCCTCACAAATAACCTTTGCCCCCTTGTTCCATGGCCACACCATCCTGATTACCTTCAGATGTTGTTCGGCCACACATGTTCCAGTTTTCCTTTGTGAAATGTTAGAGGATATGCTATATTGGCTAGGGCTGCTGGGAGTTTTAGTCCAACATATGGTGGGATACATGATTCCCATCCCTGCTCTAAGCTGTTGGATGCCAATGCAACCCCTCCATCCTGGTTTTATTTATTTATTTATTTCATTTGTATGATGCCATTCTTCCAAAGTGGGATTCAAGGAAGCCTTCAGAAAGAGTCATTCAAAAAAAGAGAATGACAAACATTTTAAAAGCAGTTAAAATCACCACGTAAAATAATATAAAATTATTTAAGACATACAAAGTTTAAAAGCTAGACAAAGCATCCCAATAAAAAAGCTTTCCTGCTTATACATTAAAATCCTACTTAAACAAAAAGTCTCCCACGCTCACTCCAATTCACAGCTACTGTCCAGAGGAACCTATTCATAGATGAATATTAAATTCTGATGTAAAGTTTTATGGATATCTCTGCCTGTTTTTCTTCAGTCTTTGTTATGTTTTCAGTTGGCTCTAATACAAAAGAATTCACCATATTAGGGGTGCATTTTTTTCAGTGAAGCTGTAAATGCTTGCAATAGCAACTTGGGTCTTGGCTTCTGGGTTAGAGGCAGCAGTAATGGCTTAGGTCCAGACTATCTACCCATACAAACCTATCAGAACTCTTAAGATCTACACAGCAAGGCTTTCTCTTGGTCCTACTACCCTCACAGGCTTACCTGGTGAAAACAGTTCTCAGTGGCACTCCCACCCTCTGGGACTCACTTCTGTGGGAGGCTAGGCTGGTCCCCTTCCTTGCTTTCCTTTTCTTGGCAGGCAAAGACCTTTTTTGTTTAAGCAGGCTTTTTTCTTATTTGGATGTGCTTTATTTATTTTGTAACTTTTGTATGGTTTTTAAATGACATTCTCTTGTTAAATGTGGGGATCTGCAGTTGTTTTTAAATTGCTATGATTAAGATTAAGGGTTGTTTTTTAAAAAATTAATTATCTTTGCCAGCAATCTTGGGACCAGTTCTGGGAGAAAGGTGGCATATAAATGAAACAAACAAATGAACAAATGATATGCCACGCAAGTACAAGATTTTGCAATCTTTTCAAGCCACATAAATAAAATACTTCAAGAAAGATCTATGGACCACTTAACATGCCCTATTTACACTTAAACTGATTGAAAACATAAGCCCACAGTCTGGTTTGAAATACAGAAGTGTATCTTGTGCCTTCCAATATCATTTACTTATTATGCTCCTATCCACTGAGAGCCCAGGGTGGAATAGTGGTTTGAGAGTTGGTGTATGAGCCATGGACACCCTCTGGGTGACTGTGGGCAAGTCACACTCTCTCAGCCTCAGAGGATGGCAAGGGCAACTCCCCCTGTGAAGAAACCTGCCAAGAAAACCCCATGATAGGTTTGCTTTAGGGTCGCTGTAAGTCAGAAATGACTTGAAGGCACACAACAACAGCCCACTGAATTAGCTTCAAAAGGGACAAAATGTGGGTTTTGCCCTAGCAAATAAGAATCCAGTCCCCTAATGCCATTTTTCTTTAGCCCCCAAATTTTTAGCATTGTAGGGAGTGAGACAGTGAAAATTTTTTACACCTACAAGCTTTATACAGTATTTGCTGTGTTTGCATTCCCTCAGCCACTTTGCCTACCCCTTTTCTTTGGATGCCCGAACTGTATTTTTAAATGCTCAAATACGTTTTAAGTAACTACAATGCTAGAAATGACTGGAAGAAAATCCTCATCCCACCCTCCCTTCCCCACCAGAGCTTCACCAATGCTCCTGCCTAAGGAAACATGATTTCAAATGCGCCAATAGGAACAAAGTTGTTGGAGGAGACCATGGCAACGGCTGTGCTGTGCAGAGATTGGCTGCTACCTGCAGAGAGAAGCGTCTTAAAGGCCTCGCAAGCAGCAGGGCTGCATCTCTTCTACTAGCACACCTAGTACTCCATCCCATAAGACTTTAATAGTAATGAAATAGCTTAGTCCAACACTGCTTAAAATTGATGTAGCAAAATCAGAAACAATGCTTAAAAACACAAGTTGTGAGGAGCAAAAGAAAATCTAGAAAATAATAGGATTAAAGTGTTACATCTTGGAGTAAATATAATGCTAAATATAAAAATTGTGGTTCAAGGGAATTATAGCCAGCTATGGAAGAAGATAAACAAGGGAATACCCTAGCACAGATTAGGGCATTAAAGATGATGATTCTCCCTAAAGTACTGTTCTTTTTCAAAACTATTCCAGAAGAAATACCAACAAAGATATTAAGAAATTAGGGTTGGGAAAATAAAAGAATTAATTTCAAGGAAAGAGAAAAGTAGGATTTCCAATATATTATTTTGTACTCATCAAGAAAAATGGGGACTTCCCTGACTAGAAAAAATATTTTGAGGCTTTCCAAATATTAAGATTACAGTGCGCCCTTGCCTAATGTGGGGGATCCGTTCTGGACACACACCCTGCTTAAGGCAAATCCCGTATATGATGAAGCCCCATTAATTTGACTGGGGTGCGCCCCCACGGTGCGTGCTCCATTCGCCATACTAGGGCTTGCCATCCACATAACCTCAAATCCACATATGGCGAGCCCGCGTATGTTACAGGTGCACTATATTAGATTTTGAATATTATATTTTAATAAAGATGGGTTAGGATAGTTCAACAGTTAAATGATATGGAAATTGTTTAATCCAGGTATCCTGCCTAAGCTACAATTAGCCCTCTGTATCCAAGTATTCCAGCAGCCACAGCTAGAAAATACGTCTAAAAATATAAATTCTAAACAGCAAAGCTTGATTTTGCCATTTTAAATAAGGGACACCATTTTACTATCCATTGTATTTAATGAAACTTGAACATCCATGGGTTTTGGTATCCATGGGAATCATGGACCCAAACCATAGCAGACACCAAGGGCACATTGTAATTCTGTATCATTTAGGCTGACCACTGACAATAAAACTTCTTATTTCAATATGTGTGGGCTCAGCTTTTGTCTTGATTGCCTTGGCTTTAACATCTTCTTTCAATACAATAAGGAAGAACTATATTAGTCAGACAGTTTTTCCACCTTTGAAAATTTCTTTGAAGTCAATGATATGAAGCTGAGTAGTATCCAGAACTTAGAAACATCATTTTTGAGTATATAGCCATGGTAGATGGGGGATTATGGGATTTATAATGCAATAAGTAACATTTCCAACTCTCCTTTGCCGAATCAGTGCATTGGTCTTTTAAGATCATCATATAATACTCTCTAAAGAGAGGGCTTTTGTCAGCCCTACCTGGAAATCGTTTGCATGCAAAGGACATGTTTCCCCACTTAGCTATGGGCCATCCCTGATCCCTGATAATTCTCATATTCTAAATATGATAACATATTTACCTGATGTTGATAAATTAGTAAAAATCTGACATTAAAGAGTTCTGTACTGCTTTCTCACATAAATGTGGTTGTATTTAGTATGTAGAGAGCAAGTGTGGTATAGTGGTTTTATTGTCGGACTACAACTCTGCAGACCAGTGTTTGAAATTTTGCTTGGCTGTGGAAACTCGCTGGGTGATCTTCGGCAAGTCACCCTCCCTTTCCCTGAAGAAAGCAAAAGCAAACCTCCTCAAACATATGTTGCCAAGAAAACCCTGCGATAGGTTTGCCTTAGGGTAGCCATAAGGCACACAACAATTTAGTGTGTATTCCCGCCCCCCCTTTTTTTTGCAGTGCTTTTCTCCAGTTAGTCATACATATAAAACATATTTTCAGACATTCATCTGTTCTATAGTAGCCTTGCCATGTACTGCTAATACTAAGGATCTACACAGTAAAGAATTTCAGCACTTCACACTCTATTAAAATATTTATGGGACAACTCTTTTTCCAGTTGTTTAGATTCTGCCAAAAATGCTCACAAACAAAATCTCACTGTTCTGGTCTTTGAAAAGATTATTATTTTTCTTAAAAAAGAAAATCTGCCTAAGTCTTTAAGATAAGGATTCAGCAGCCGTCTTCAAAGAAATAACTCCCCCCTCCCCTTGTTGACTAGTGAAATGTAACATTAAAGAACACAGCTACCTTTGGTATTTGAAGCTTTCTCCCCAGCTAAATGCTCTGGGTATCGTATGGTGAAGAAATAAACCAGCAGAAACTTAGCATCTTAAAGGACCAAATGTTTATAATCAGTTTGAGGACTCAGTGGATTTGCGAAATTGTTTGGGATTAACAGGCTATTGATAGCTAATAAAACAATATTTAGCTTTGTCTGGGGAATAGCAGTGGAAAAAGGTGTAGGCACCTTGTCAAACAGGACCCATTGAAGAAGGATGATGGGTTAAGTGTGGGGGTCGGCGTGGCAGCGTGGGTGCCCATTCTTCAAGGAGAACTTGTCAGTTGTTAGTAAAGCTAATGAAAGGAAGGACGCCAGCATCTGATGGCTGGGGTAGTATTGAGGCAAGTTAGCTGACTAATCAGATTGAAAAAGTCCCATGGTATTTATGTCACTTTAATTTGCCTCAAACAATCGAAGACGACAGCACTCTATTAAGGAAAGCTTGATCCAGAACTAAAGCTAAATAAATTAGGGTCTCAGTTTAATCAAATTATCCTTTTACTGGCCCTGGATTAACTCAGAGAGACAGCGTCGGTCTAGGGACTTATGATTGGCTGGCTAATTTTTTAGAAGCCAATATGAAGAATGAGAGATTTTACACACAACTACTACATATAATACTTCAAACAGCCCCCTTCTTTCCCTTTTAAAAACTGGAAATAATGCATGTGTAAGGAGAATTAGTATTTATTGTAAGGAGAGAGGCTTCAACTGTCTTTTTAGTATAATTTACTTGAATTAATTCAATTTAGTTGAATTAAATGAGCTTAAAATGCAGCTTCTCCCACTTTTGTAAGAAGTGGTTGCTTTTCATTACATTTGGCATCAGGCAACAGCTATTCATTAAATCAATCTAAAAGGTCTCCAAAGGCTGCCACAGTCCCAGGATTGTGCTACAGTTTGAAAAAACATTTTTCTTTTACAGGTGGTTCATTCACGTACAAATTATACTTTTATTCTTAAGGAAAAATATCAAAATTCAAAGCTGCCCATCTTTTCATAGTTCTATTTACTATATCATTAAGTTCTGTGTCGTGATGATGAATTCATTCTATGCCTAAGACCCATTTTAATGAGATATTAGTATCAGTGCAAACCTATACATGTTTACTCAGCTGTAAGACTGATTGCATTCAGTGCTGCTTACTTCTTGGCTGCTGTCCATGCACTAGCATTGCAATCTAAGACATCATTTATACAAAATTTTCTATTACCAATATCTCTATGACATCTTTATGTTGGTATTTTATTAGCATACCATGTTTTAATAGGTATACATAATAGGTAAGGAGTAGGAAGAAAAAAAACCCACACAGCTTTAAATTGATATCCCAAAGTAGGCCAGTTTATAGTTACATATAAATTGTACAACTATTTGTCTCCGAGGCAGTGTAAATAAATAATATTTGTAAAATATTACAAATACCATACAGACCAAGGTAAAATACTTAAATAATTGAATGCATTTACCCTTGAAATATAAGGTATTCATGATAGTTGCCTGGAAATGGAGACTAAACATCACAAGTTTCTGGTCTCATTCATCAGTCAGGGGACAAATGATCACTGGGAGGATGGACCTACTGCTTCCAAGAGGCAACACTGTGGCAAAGAAAAGACTATCCTGGCACCTTATATCCACCAGAAGCAGTAGCTGTAGGGGTTTATTTTGTGCTTGAGCCCCATCCATTGGCTAGAGAAGGAACTACTACTACAGTGCCATCTTCTACCCTTTATTTTCTTTTTCGGTTTGTGAGCCTACTTGTAGAAGCTGTCTTATCTTTCACTATCAGTACAGTGGTTGGATAATTCTAGATCAGTCATCATGGCGGACTCATGGCATGTGTTCCTGAGCTGGCATGCAGAGCCCTCTCTGTGGGCACATGTGCCAGGCTTGCAGGGGCCCCCTCAACTTGCTGCTGTGTTGTGCACCATTATCACGAGTAAACCAGCATGCAGAAAGGAGGCAGGGTGCCCAGAGCATCCTCCTTCCCTCCTGAGTAAAATGCTAGTCAGGATGGAGGGAAGGTGCCTGGGAGCACCCTCCCACCTGAGCACCAGTTTACTTCTAAGTAGAATGATGTGCAGCAGCAAGGAGCATGCCCTTTTGGCTCTTATAATTTGCTTCCATTTCTATGAAGGCAGCCCTGAAGGTGAGTTATGTTGGCGTCAGAGGGGGGTTGCTATTGCTAGCATGAGGCTGAGAGAGTGTGCCTTCGGTGTGCATGTGTGATTGTGTGCTCCTTCAGGTTGTTCCTGCCAATCCTAAGGTGAAACTATCATGGAGCAAACTTCATCAGAGGGGGATTTCTATTGCTATCCTCTAAGGCTGGAAGAGCATGATGTGTGTGTAGTGCCTTCAAGTTGTTTCTGACTTATGGCAACCCTAAGGTGAATGCATGCAAACTGCAGGAAAAGAGATTCCACCTCAACATTAGGAGGAACTTCCTGACAGTAAGGGCTGTTCGACAGTGGAACAAATTCCCTCGGAGTGGAGTGGGGTCTCCTTCCTTAGAGGGCTTCAGAGGCTGGATGGCCATCTATCGGGGATGCTTTGATTTAGCTTTCCTGCATGGCAGGGGGTTGGACTGGATGGCCCTTGTGGTCTCTTCCAACTCTAGGATTCTATGATTCTATGACTATCATGGACATATTCCTGGCGAGTTTTGTCAGGAGAGGGGTTTGCTATTGCTAGCCTAAGGCTGAGAGAGTATTCCTTGGGTCCCCCCCCCCCAGAAGTCCCACTTCTGGAAGTCCCACCCCTGGAAGGCGGAAGTCCCCCCTGGAAGTATCCCCCCCAGCACTGGGTGATACCCAGTACAAGAACGCCACTGAGTTTGGGCACTTGGTCTCTAAAAGGTTTACCTTCACTATTCTAGATGCTATATAGTGCATCATAATTTACTTCAATGGCATTACACACCCTCCAACATTTCATAGATGAAAACTAGAATGTGTGAGGCCAAAGAACATCAAGGGTCATCCAGACTGCAAAAGTTACTAATGAGGAAGGACATTCAACAGAAGATGTTGCAGCAGCTTGCTTTTGCCTGAGGCTACTGGGAAGTCAAGATTTTATCCCCCCTCTTTTTCCTGCTGAGTTAATTACTCGGTACCATCTGAGGTTAGAAGGTGGAATCAACCTAAGGGCCCAAACAGACAGGCCAAAATAAAGCTGCTTCAGGTCACTTTGGAGGTATGCTATTTAAATGACACACAATCTTAAGAGGCCAGAAGCTGCTTTGGCGCAACTTCTGGCCTCTTAGGACGCATGCGTCATTTAAACATCGCACTTCCAAAGTGACTTGAAGCAGCTTTATTTTGGCCTGTCTGTTTGGGCCCTAAGGCGCGGGACACACCGCCCAAAAAGGGCGGACTCCCGGCGCCTGTTTTTCCACCAGAGGGAAGTCACTAAACTGTGTGGCTTCCCGCCAGCGGAAAAACAACCCACAAAAGCTGTTTTTCTAAAGCAGCGGTGGCAGCATAACGAGTGAGCCACTGCCGCACTGGTTACGTAAGTGCCGTGCGGTGCCTTGCGAACGCCGCGTGGTGCTTACGTAACAGTGGCGGTGCCCATGTATACAGGGTGCTGCCATTGTCATGCCCTCGTCATGTGCAAGGGTTGCGGGGCGTGTGGGCCCATATGTACCTGGCCTAAGTTTTAAAGGAAGTCTTATCACACTCCTCAAATTATGAACCACCCCAAATTATGAAAACACTAACAATGCTAAACCTCAGGACTCTGCAGGATAGAACTAAAGGTATAGCTGTGGTCAGTTGGGACAAAATAAGGCTATTTCCCCCTCCAATAAGAATTCTGTCATCAGCAATCAAAATATCCTTCATTCCACAAATTTATAGCTTTACAGTACTTTTAGATTTCACCCAAGCAATTACAAATACAAAGAAAAGTGGCAGACAACATTTTGTTGTTGTTAACCATCCTCAGGTCAATCTCGGCTCACGGTGATCCTGTGGATGAGTCATCTCTGAGACTCCCTATCCTCCACTATTCTTCTAAGTTCTTGCAGATTCATACCTGTGACTTCTTTAATTGAGCCCATCCATCTCGCATGTGGTCTTCCTCTCTATTTCCCTCTATCTTTCCTAACATAGGCCCTGTACACACAGGCCAAAATAAAGCTGCTTCAAGTCACTTTGGAGGTATGGTGTTTCAATGATGCACGCGTCCTAAGAGTCTGGAAGCTGCAACAAAGCTGCACTCCACTCCTTAGGTGCAGTATCATTTAAACAGCATACCTCCAAAGTGACTCGAAGCAGCTTTATTTTGACCTGTCTGTATCAGGCCATAGTTGTCTTTTATAATGAGTCATACCTTCTCAAAATACGACAGCCGAGTAAAGACACACTGGGGTGTGTGTGTGTGTGGACCACACCAGGCAACACCCTAAAAGGCAGGTGGGGTAACACCACTGATCCTCAGTCACCTACATTTTTGCAGGAGCAGGCTGTGGCATTCATCTGCTTCCCTTTAAAATGCTTTAAGAGATGGTGGGAGGGAGGGAAAGCTCACTGGGGAGAGAAAGGAGTGCTACCAGAATTTTTCAAAATTAAAAATTTCAAATTTCAAAATTTTAATTTTTTTAATGAAAATTAAAAATGAAAATTTTGAAATGTTTATTCTTTTTAAATTTTCTTTAACAACATCACATTTAAACCAAATCTTCATTGTGTATTTGTAAATACATTTAGGTTGTGCATATGATACTGTAATTTGATGGTAGAATTTTAATTTTGCTAGTTGTTTATGTCAGAACTATTAAAATTACATTCAGGGTATATGGGAATTATGATTTACGAGTAACATTAGTACAAAAAAGCATTACTAAGGATTCGATGTGGTGTGACATGTTAGGAGATCAAAGGGGGGTGTGTGACACCATGATAGTGCCATCAATAATAATAATAACAGTTTCCTCTTGCCCTGTTCTGTTCTAAGAGTTTTCTCTTGTTCTTTATGAGGACTATCAGATGTGTTGTCTTCCTCTGTTTCCACTATCTTCCATAGCATTATTGTTTCTTCTAGGGAGTCCTGCCTTGAGAACAAGAGAAAGAGAGGAAGCCCCAGAGGCCCCCTACCTTTCCTAGGATCATTGTCTTTTCTAATGAGTCCTGCCTTCTCATGTTGTGACCAGTACACAAAACCCTCTATTTAATCATCTTGGCTTTCTGTGAGATTTCACGTTTGATCTCTTCCGGCACCCATTTGTTTGGCTTTTTGTTTGGCATGGACAGCCGTCCATGGCATCCTTTTTCTATGTATCTTCTTCTCATGTACGAGATGAGACCGCGGGACTTATTATTTATTATTATTATGCTTTATTTATATAGCACTGTATATTGACACAGCTGTACATACAAACAATAAGACAGATAATGTAAACCTGCCCATGGCGTACAAGCTAAGAAATAATAGCATGATACATAATACATAACAATACAGGAAAGGGTTCAATAAAGTAAAGCAGGCTACAAATTAAAAACATTAAATAGCAAATAATAGTCACACAATGCCTGGGAATGTTTCTCTGAACAGGATGGTCTTCAACTCAGTTTTGAAACTGGTTAAAGAAGTGATGACCCGTGTTCATGGGGGAAAGAGGTTCCAGGAGTGAGGGGCAGCAAGTGAAAAGGGACGAATCCAGAACAGGGCAGTGGAGATCCTAGGCTGGGACAGCAAACCTTGACTACTAGAACAGAGCATGAGTGGGAAGGTGAGGAGAAAGGAGGTCTGATAAATGAGGAGGGGCCAGCCCATGGAGGGCTTTAAAAATCAACAGGAGCTTATACATGGGTGCACTTTACGTGGCTTTCAGCATATGCTTAAAGCGACGCGGGGAGAAGGGGTGGCGCATCCCATAGGGATAAATGGGGGTCAAGCATAGGCTGTATTTATTTTACACAGGGGAGTCCGGAATGGATCCTCTGAGTAAAGAAAGGGTGAACTGTACTGAATGTGGAAAGGGAGGGGGAGCCAGTGAAGGGATGATAATAAAGGAGAGATCTGGTCAGAGCAGGGGGCAGATGTGATAATGCCTGCAGCTGAATGCTGGACAGAAATTAAAGGACGGAGGTGAGAAAGAGGAAGCCCAGCCAAAAGGATGTGACAGTCATCAAGTCATGAGACCACCAGGGCATGGGCCAGAATGGAGAGTGAGTGTGTCTACAACCATGTCTACCACCTTGTATTGATAAATAATAATTAATTAACCCATTCCGTGGAAAAAACATGGTAGAAAAGCTCTCCCACTAAACACCATGAGGGCCAGTGCGGCTGATGGTTTGAGCATTGGGGCTATGCCTCTGGAGACCTTGGGGAAGTCACACTCTCTCAGCCTCTTAACTGCCATGGTGCAATGCTATGGAATCCCGGGATCTGCAGTTCTGTGAGGCATTTAGCCTTTTGTGTCAGAGAGCCATGGCCTCACAACAAATCCCAGAATTCCATAGCACTGAGCCATGGGAGTTAAAGTGGGGTCAAACTGCATGACTCCTAATGAATGATGATGACCAAGGGGTCAACCTTCTGCGCAGGAGGAATGTCAAGATGCCCTCCCTCCATTTGGTGACATTTCCACGAGGGCTTTTAGCTTTAATTTGGATACGCCCTACGCTTCTGTGGCGCCTTGGTCACAGATTCAGGATGCAGCCTTAACCACAGAACCCTAGCGCTCCCAGGCGAGTCCCTTTCGGCCGTGCAGGAACGCACCCACTTCCAATGCCCTCATAAGGTGAAGTGCTGCTCATCATGGCAATTCCAAACACAGGCGGAAGAAAGCAGAGATGAGGAATCCTCCTGGAGTCTCCTCAGTCACTGCGCTCTCTCGAAGGGCCGTCCTTCTGACGAAGTTTGTCCCGCTCCCTTCGCCGTACAGACGCGCCTTCTTCTTCCGCCACTCTCTTTCTCTGATTGGCCGGCGCCGGGAAGCGTCACCCGGAAGCGAGAAGAGGCTGGTCACGTGGGGCGCTGGGCACGCGGGCTCCTCCTCGGCGGCAGCGGCGGCGATGGCGGCGCTTGGGCCTCGCTCTTCCTCCTTCGTCCCCGGTTGGGAAGCGGAGCCTGGAGCGTCCGACAGCGGCGGCGAGGAGGAGGAGGAGGCCTGGGAGGAGGAGGAGGGAGGCGAGGGGCCGGAGGGATCCGCCCGCGGGGCGCCCTGCCTTTTCTGCCCCAGGTGCGCAGGAGAGAGCTTTCTGGGGACTCCGTCCATGGCTCAGTGCTGTGGAATCCTGGGATTGCAGATAGCTGTGGCGCCCGAGAGAGAAGGACTAGAGGTCCCAGAATCCCACAGCACTCAGCCGTGGCAGTGGGGGCGGTGTGGAAGGGCAGGGCAGACCCCGCTTGTGTCTGTCGGGAGGAAGGAGAAGGAGTGCCCGCAGCAAGGGCCAAGGCGCCATTCCGTTCGCCAGTCTTCCAAAGGGCCTTCTGGAGGCACCCCCTTCCTCACATCTTGAAAGCCAGAATGTTAACCAGAAACCAGAAGGAGACCAAGGAGCTGAGAGGAAGCAGGTCCTTTTTCAAGGGCAGCATTCTTCCCAGCAGGAAATTCTTCCAAATTGCTGGGACCTTCATCCTGAAATAAACCAAGCTTTTATAGTGTTTTGAGCAAATCACACTTTCCTGGGTCACACTGAATTAAACATTTCTACACCTGTATATTCATTGGAAGCCCTAACATGCATCTCTCAGCCATCAGTCCTTCTTTCATCTCTGTGTTTTGTTCAACTCTCCTCAGACTGTTGATATGCAGTACTTCCTTTTATTTGGGACGGCAGCTTAAAACCTGGAGCCATTTGGAGTTGTTTACATCCCAAAGCAGAACATTTGACATGACCTAGAATAACAGCTTTTGCTCTGGTGCATTTCACATTTCAGCACCGAAATCCTCAGCTCCTGAGCATAAGTAATGTTCTGAGTTTTAACCACTCCGCCTCAATTTGTTTTCGTCCATCTATTCATTCATTTTTCATTAATAGCACATGTACATCTCTATGCGTCTGGCTTGCCATGGGTCTAGGAAGCTGTGTGGGGATATATGGAGAGAAGCAGACCTTCAATAAGATAATTGTGGGGTCTAAATCCCAGAATAACCCAGCCATTTAGTGGAGGTGCTGTTTAGGGACTCTGTGAATCCTGTTCCAAAAAAGTAACTATTCTGTTATCTTGGAAGATGAGAGAGGCTGCAGAAGTTTGCTTTTACCTGAGCCTAGTGTTTAGATGTTGGACTACAATGTGGGAGACCAAGATCTGAATCACTGCTTGGCCATGGAAACCCACAAGGCGACATTGGGCAAGGCACACACTCTCTCTCTCAGCAATGGAAACTCCTCTGTCCCCACCGAACAAGTCGAGCCATGAAAACCCCATGATAGCTTTGTCTTGGGATCTCCATAACTCAGAAATGATTTCAAGGCATACAGGAACAACTGGGAAATGCAAGTTTCCATTCCTTGATCTCTCCCCGCTTCGGAGTTAACCGAGGGCACACTGCTCTTGCACTTTGAACTCAGTTTTGCTGCAGTTGAAGTAAGCCAAAATGAAGGGGGAAGTGGGAGGAAGAGAGAGAAACCGGAACATTTTAAGAGCAGATGAAAACGCGGAGTGACAGAAGATTAATTGGGACAGTTGGGAGGTGTGCCTTTTTGGACTCTAGTCCGCATCTTCAGATGCCGGTTTTGGGTTTAAGAGCAGCTGCTTCTGCTCCACTGTCCAGTGCTGGTGTTACTATTTCTTGTGTCATAACTATAATAAAGGCCAGGAAATTTGGTTGGGACCCTGTTGGTTACTCAGTCAATTTGATGAATAGTAAGTCAACACATCCGTAAATTCCATTGATTCAGTGAGTTTACTGAAGTTAAACAGGATTCAGGGCTATATGCGTGTTTATAAGCTTTAAAACTCTTAAAGTATTTAAATCAGAAGAAATATTTTACAGTGTCAGGAACTGGCAACATAAAATACCCAAAAGCATTTTAAAACCAACAAAGTTCTTTTTAAGTAAGATGATATTGACAGATGGATTTGCTGTTGGTTTTGTTGTGTTTCTGACCTATTGGAATCCTCAGGTGAACTTGTCATGGGTTTTTCTTGGTATTTAATCAGAGTGGGTTTACCATTGCATTCCTCTGAGACTGACTTGTCTGAGGTCATCTAGAGGGTTTCCGTGGCAGAGCAGGGATATGAGCCCTTGTTTCCAGAATCCAACACTAAAACCACTACGCCACACTGGCTCTTCATTTATGGACCATCAAAACAAGCTTTTTAAAATCATCCATGACTGTTTGGAGTTGAAGAGGAACAACCTTCTCGATCACCTTGCTTAAAAACAGGAGGTGAATAGTCTGTAATAAATGTCCAAGGGATCTAGGGAGGGTTTTTTTCAGAAGTGGCTGTACCACCGCTTCTTTTAGACAAGAGATGCATTTATGATATGTCTTAAGTGACTCCTAAGTGCATCTGTTCCTTGGACGACCAGCCATGAAGGGCAGGGATCGAGTGGGCAAGTTGTCTTCTTCACACTTCCAAGGAGCTTGTCCATGTCCTCAGTACTCAGACTCAAACTGATCCAGTGTAATCCTGTTCACGGAGTTGCTGAACACCTCACTCACAGCCTCTACAGTAATATCGCCATCCAGGTTGGCTCTTATTTGAGAGATTTTGGTCTGGCATGATTTGTTTTTGAGAAACCTGTGTTGAGTCTTAATAATGACAGCATTGTTTTCTATGTAATTATAAATCGTCTGTTAAATGATCTGCTCTAGAGTCTTTCCAGATACTGATGTCAAGCTGAGTGGGTGATAATTATTTGAGTCCTCTTTTTCCCCCTTTTTGAAGACGTGACAACATTTGCCCTCTTGCAGTCTGTGGGGATTTCTCCTCTTCTCCAAGAATTCTCAAGGATTATTGTCTGTGGTTTTGAAATTACATCTGCGAGTTCTTTTAATATCCTTGAATGTAGCTCATCTGGCCCTGGAGACTTGAATTCCTGTGCTAATTCTTTACTTATTCTGTGCTGCATTTCCCCCACTATACCCCCCGATCTTCATTCCTCAGGGTGTGCACTATTTTCCTTTTTAGAGAAAACTGAGGCAGAGAAGGTGTTGAGTGGTTTTGCCTTTTCTCTATCCCCAGTTAGTACTTGGCCATCTTCTCCACACAGCGACCCTACTATTGCCTTGTTCTTTCTTTTGCTGCAGACGTAACTAGAAAACCCCTTTTATTGTTATTAATCTGTCTGGCAAGACTTAAGTTCATTCTGTGCTTTAGCTTTTCTTACTTTTCCCCTACATACTGTATAATGGCTATATGTTTGAATTTCTCTTTGTCACTTTCCCAATTTTTCCATTTCTTGTACTTGTTTTTTTTAACACTTAGCTGAACACTCAATACTCAAGAGTTGTTTTTTTACACTAAGCCCTTCTTGCTATGGGTTGGGAAAGGCCAATAGAAGTTTGCCTGTCTGAGCCATTCAGTTTTCAATCAACTCTCAGGCATCTCACCTTTAGCAGTAAGGAGGTGTCAGGGATTATTGTGCAGATAATCATGGGGCATCTTTGCAGCTTTAAAACTTGGGGAATTGCTGGCTGTTCATCGCACCTGTGTTAAGTGGATCTGTCAGAGTCTGTGCATAGCGATAAATAGGGATGACCATAAACAGTGGTGATGAACTTTGCAGCAGGGTTCTTTACATGAAGTGAAGAGTACAGCCAGCGAAGGGGATTTTGCATGCTTGGTTCTTTTTGAACTTATGTGTCAACCAGTACTTCTCTTTTCATTCTCCCTGATTTTTCTCTTATGTGGCAAAGTTTGTTCTTCACTATTGTGCTGAGCAGTGTTCCTGATTCCAGATTTTCATCTGTTTCCTTTGCATACTCCTGAAGTTAGTGCTATGTGTTGTTCCATAATTGTCCAAATACTTTCTTCTCACATGGAAGTTTTGCCCTAAATCTAGTTGCTTGTTCCAGCTAGAGTAACCATTGAATCAGTAAGAATTACTCAGTTGATGCCGTGGGTCTGCTGTAATTGGGAGTAGCAACTGGATTTAGGCTTATAGGGGCTTTGTATCTTTCTATTTCGTGATGCAGTTAGAAACTATTTTAAAACCGTATTAGCATATTAGCAGTGTATATATTAAAATCTTTCTACTTGTTTTTTCAAGGTCTTTCTGTTCAGCAGAAGATGTTTTTGGCCACTGTATGTTAGACCATGGGTTCAGTATTGGAACGGTGGTTCATAAACACAGTAAGTTTACCTCTGTACTTTATGTAGTTCCAGTATCTGGTTAGTTCCCCACAAGTTTACATTTTAAAGATCAAAGCTTAAGTTGAATATCATAAAATGTATGGTGGCCTACTTTTCCCGACAGTATTTGAAATATTGTTTATTGATAAAAGAAGACCATAAAGGGATGACAGCCAAAAAAAGCTGCTTCGAGTCACAGTGGAGGTATAGGTGTTCATCAATGATGCATGCGTCCTAAGAGTCCAGAAGCCATACCAAAGCCACGTTCCAGTCCTAGGGCTGGAGCATGGCTTTGGTGCGACTTCTGGACTCTTAGGAAGCATGCATCATTGAAACACCATACCTCCACTGTGACTCGAGCAGCTTATTTTGGCTGTCTGTAACCGGCATTACTTTATTTCTGGACCTAAAAAAACCCAAGAAGATAGAGCATGTCTGTATGTCAACACACCTGTGTGTGGTCTGTGTAGTTGGGACTAACAGTGGGATTTAATCCAGATTCCAAACATTATTAGATGCATCTAGTGCAATCTATAATTTATTGCACAAAAATACGTAAATGCTCTGTTGAAAAAGATTACTTGAAATTCAGAAGACATTTGGTGTCATGTGAGAGGGCTTTCTCAATGACCGCCACACTGAAGGCAGCTAAATGACCCCTCCCCACAACAACACAACCTTTCACCAGCATGCAAAGACTTTTGTATTCAGCAAGTCTTTGGCAACTGACTTCTTCCTATGAACAAGGTTTTCAGTAAAGGTTAGAAAGAAAGTTGGCTCTGTGTGCCTCCCAGATTTTGGACAAACATTTTTGTCTCCAACTGTCTGGGTAGCATTTTTATCCCCCCCCCCCAGCACCCAGCAGTTTAGGTTCTGTCAACAAGAATCACCTGGAAGTGATTTCCTGATCCTCCTTTTTTTTTTGGAAAAAAATCTCTTTGGCTAAAATGGCTCAGATAAGGCAAAAAACCATGGTTGAAATTGCCCCCCCCCATGTGTATTTGCTACAAACATCTCTCAATAGGTTTTCAGAAGAGAAACAATACGATGTGATCTCCCATATACCTTGCAGAGAACCAGCCCTGTAACCTGTCCACTTATTGTTTTGATGGATTTGCCAAAATTCTGAAGTTTAATTTTTTATTTATTGCTATCAAGATATTTCAAATTCGTAAAGGAAGAATATTAATAAAACCAATCAATAAATGTGAAATGTGAGGTGTAAATCAATTATATCAATCAATAAATGCAGACGTAAGCCTACCAAGCGTCAGTGGATTTAGGTTTGTGCATATTTTTGCAACTACTTTTAAAGTATGTGATGAAATAGTTCAACAATAAGATGTCCAGATACAAATAGCAAATATAGAAAAAAGTTAATCAACTTGTTTAAATGCAGTTCTGTTCTTTTCCTTCTCTCCTCTTTCAGGACTTGACTTCTACAATTACATCAAGCTAATAAACTTTATTAGGGCGGAAGTAAGTACTCAAATATTCTTGAAAACCTCAAGTTTATTAACAAGACTTGTATTAAAACTGTACTGTATTTTCAGAATTATGGACTGGAGAATTTGTCTGGGATTTAGTAATAGTTTCCTGAGAAACTACAGCATATACTCATTTTAAATATACCATAAGATTCCCTGGCTCTCAGACTTGTGACATATACTTTACAAAATGTATATACAGTGGGACCTTGGTGTCTGCGGGGAATCCATTCTGAAGTGCCCCCCCCCCCCCCCCGCCACCAAAATCTGTGGATGTTCAAGTCCCTTTTGTCCCCAGTGGTGGCACGTGCACATGTTTGCATTGCCATTGGGGACAGTGGGACTTCATGAAGTAGAAAGCCACGTCCAACCTGCTGCTGTTGCAGCTGCCACCGTTGCTCTCTTCCTCCTCCTCTTCCTCCTAGTAGTCCTCCTTGTCATCGTTCTTTTCTTCCTTGCAATCACTCCTACCACCTGAGAAAAGCAGCTTCTGCTGGATCAAGGCGAGTGCTCGAAGGGCTGTGCAGCCACCAGCAGAAGCTGCTCTTCTCAGGTGGCAGGAGCAATTACAAAGAGGAGAAGGAGGAAGAAAATGACGAGGAGGACAAATAGGAGGAGGAAGATAGCAGTGGCAACATCACCAGGTAGAACTTGGCTTTCTAGAAGTGGGACTTGCTGTTCTCGGTCAGTTGCACTGTGGCCCAGCGGGAGCCCCCTCAGCTGCCTGAGGGGGTGGTGATGGAGCTGGGATTGGTAGTTAATGGTGCAATTGGTAGTTAATGGTGGCGCTGCCATGTGCACATGCCACCATTGGTGACAATGGGTGCTTGCCTTCCATGGATGCTGAAATCTATGGATTACAAGCCCCCAGATAACGAGACCCCACTGTACATACCATTTATTAAGTTTGCGTGTGCATTATGAAACCTGTCCATAGTTATTCTCTTAGCTGCTTGCCACAGAGTTAAGCTTTGATCAGAGAGGAAATCTCAAAGTTTATTTTCTCTGCTATAAAGGTTTGTAAAGTCATGTGTTATAAAGGGGAGTAGTGATGTCCTCTCCTGGCTCAAACACTTATGGAAAATTGGGGTGGGTTGGACTATGAAGTGGCGAGTCTATTAGCAAACTCCCTGTTATAATGTATTTTACTTATATGCTGTGTATGTACTACTCTTTCTGTTATTTAATTTGTTGCTGTTGTTGATGATTTGCTTTTATACTGCCTATGGTTTGTTAACTGAAATAAAGGCATTCATTCATTCATTCAAAATTAAATTCAGAAGCTGTTGAAGAATGTACAAGAGCATCCACTATTACTGATATGCTATGGAAGCATATCAGTAAGCATGTCATGGTGGCTAGTATAAAACAACTCCTGCAACAAAGGGGAAAGATAGAACAGCCTGCAGTTTGTGCAGAGTTCATAAAGATCATGCTTTTGCAGAATAAATTACTATAAGAGTGTGTTGAAATGTACTACTTATTATCATGGATAAGCTTATTGTTTGAATTTGCTACATGGTTGCTAAGTTAGTAGTTTGGTGTTTTTTTGTTTTTGTGGTTTTTTTGTAATTGTGCCTGCCAGTGTTCCTTAAAGATGTTGGATTTACCAATCATGAGATGGGAATGGTTGTCTTGGAAATTCAAAGGGCAGTTACTGTGGCTTGGCACTAGGAGGGAAAATGTACTGTCACAAAAATTACCAGGCTTAAACAAACTGGAAAAGCAACTAGGAACTTGGCTATGGTAAGATTAAATTCACTGTTTCAGTATGCCCTGGATACAACCCAGTCACAGGTGGTTTCTGCATGCAATTCATATTATATTTGCATGTCATCTTAAATTTTAATAGCTTTCTACTTTCTTACAATTAATATAAATGAGTGTTGTCCACTCTGCAGGACTGCCAGTATTCTAATTCGTAGTTAATGTACAGATAGCAATAGTACAGACACAGCTTTTTACAGAACTCTTTTCTAAACAAATGTGACCAACTCTCATGATAGCACTGCTTTGAGTTAACATTGTCTTGTCTAGTCCTATTCAGTGGTCTCTATAAGGATGCTTTAGCATACTGAGTAGATTAAAAATGCTGAGAATGCTCATGTCCATTTTCTGTTCCAGAAACCAACAGCGGGGTATTTTAGTTCTGTGAGTTTTCCACTTCCTTGGGAAGAAGATAAATATTTGAAACCTGTGTTGGAAGATGACCTCTTACTTCAGTTTGGTAGGGTATCATTTAACTTCACATTCAAGTGACATCTTTAAGCAAAATAAGCAATTTCCATATGGATGAGGGTTAAAGTATTGGTTTGTTCTTTCTGAATAAGGTAGACATAATAGACGTACATAATAGACTTCTGTAACTTACAAAACTATAACAAGAATGTGGGTTGGTGAATCTGCCTAATGGCTTAAAGGACATAATTTCCATTTCAAACCTCCCTGGATTTTAAGATCTTTTGAGGAGGCCTTTTTCTTGGTCCCACAGCCTTCAGAGGCATGTTTGATGGAGATATAAATCAGATTCAATTACTATTTCCAAGTTCTGGAGCTCCTTCCAAGCGCAGGACTTTTTTCTTTCCTTTTCAGTGATATGTTTTAATTGTGTTTAATTTTGTTATGTTTGTTTTTTATTTGAATATTATTTCTAGCCACCATGAGTGCCTTGTTTGTTGAAAAAGCAAAATGGAAAATAACATGAATCTCTGTGAAGTCAAAGGCTTTCATGGCCAGCATCCATAGTTTTTTGTGGGTTTTTCAGGCTATGTGGCCATGTTCTGGAAGAATTTATTCCTGATGTTTCACCACCATCTGTGGCTGGCACAGATGCCAGCCACAGATGCTGGCAAAACATCAGAAATAAACTCTCCTAGAACATGGCCGCATAGCCCAAAAAAACCACAAAAACATGAATCTCTCTTATCACCTGTGCTCTGCTTGTATATATGAGGACCTGTGGTTTGAAAATTCTGCTGGAAGCTAGATCTGTTAAAATATCTGTTATCCAGGAGCTGGTTTTGGATAAGCATGGCATTCTGCCAAATGTAGTAGAGATCCTAATTACATTATCCAGGGATAAAGCCAGCTTTTTGGTCCTGCCACAGCTGAAAGCAGTTTTAAGGTGCTCTGGCGGCGTGTGGTGTCTAAATGTCGCGCCACTAGAGCGCCTGGAAGCCGGCCTGCATTTGGGCAGTCAGGTGGTGTGAAGCCAACTTCTGGGAATCTTGGAGGTGTGCATCATGTATACACCATACTTCCAAGCTGGCTTTTTATGCTGATCTGTTCTGGCCCTCAGTTATGTTCAACATTGAGGATAGAGATCCTGCTGATTTTCTTCTGCGTCTCCCCACTGTTTTCCTATATAGTTGGCCCTCCTTATCCACAGATTATTTTATCCACAGATTCAAACATCCATGACTTGAAAATATTCAAAAAAAGTATAAATTCCAAATAGCAAATCTTGATTTTGCCATTTTATATAAGGGACACCATTTTGCTATGCCTTTGCATTTAATGGGACTTGGGCATCCATGGATTTTGTTATCCATGGGGGATCCTGGAATCAAACCCCAGCAGATAACAAGGGGCCACTGTATGAGCTATCTGAATTGCTCTTGGGTGAGACTGAAATACCTTGCTTTGGGGCACTTCAGCATCCAAGTTGAGACACTCCTTTTGTTGATAACTCAGATGTTTGTGGCAATCATGGGTGTGTAGCACACATTCATCTGGTCCCATTTTTCTGCTTGTATTTTTGCTGAACAGGAGAAAGGTAATTTGAGGGTGGGGTCACCTAATGTGGAATATTCTTTCATTTAATATGTTTGACTTGTGCAGGTTGAGGATTGGGACAGAATCTTGGAAAAAGTAGCATGGAAAAATTTCTTCTTCTCAGCCTTTGGCAGGCTCTACATGTAGTAATGACTGCTCCTGCCAGAGGGGGTTTTTTCATGTTACTTTCTCCTGGTTCATGAATAATAATAATAATAATAATAATAATAATAATAATAATAATATTTATTTGTATCCCGCCTCTCCCTTTTGCGGATTGAGGAGGGTAACAGCAAAATCAAATATAATACAAAAGCATGAGTAGGACTTGAGCATTTATAAACATAGTTCAGAGTTCCCTTAGGCATACAGAAATCATACAGTTCTTTAGATCCTCAAGCCCCCATAAATCTTAATATTTGCATATTGTGTGGTAAATTTTATTGGTTCTTTTTCAGATATAGATGATCTTCTTCATTCCACCAGTGTGTCTTACCCTAATGGTCTAACTGAAGCTTCATCTCTCTCTGAACTTTTGAAACAAGCAGAGCAAAGAGCTGAACAGGCAGAAGATGCATTGGCCAGAGCCCAAGAGGATCTTCAAAAAATGAGGTATTGATTTTATTGAGTATTTTTTTCTCTTTCATAATCTTAGAAACAATTTTGAATGTATAATATTAAGCTAGGTTGATGGTAGTGTTGAAAAGTTTACTAGAAGTTCAACAATGTATTAATTTCACTGAATGGATTAGGGAGAAGATAGTAGGCTTTCTATAAAATTCAAATACATGACTTGCCATTAATTTACTGCCAAATCACATTTTGTAAGGTAATAGGCAGAGTTTACTATTTGGAAAAGTGAAGTTTTAAAATAACAATAGTTGCTGACATTATATTGTTTATCAACTTTACTATGTTGCTTTAAGCTTAGCCCATGCTTATTTAGAACCATTTGTGGACTTAAATAAGCCAAATGAAAATAAGCAAAAGGTTTTATTCACTGGACTGTAAGAGCAGTCATAGGCAGTTTTATTAACAGTGTGTGTGTGTATTGGCTAAACTTGGTACCAAGAGTGTCTTGGTCCTAAACGTACATAAACGATAAGCTGTGTGCTAAGTTGCAGTGAAGGGACTGAGCATGACTCTGTCCACCATACACTTAATTGTTTATTTAATTTATATTCCACCTTTCTCCCAGAATGGTCCAGTTTACAGCAACAGTTTTTTTTAAAGTACAGATAAAACTACATGCATTATAAAAAATTTAAAAAATAATATGCTGCCCCATTTAAAAAAACACTAGTTTAAAATAGTTTAAAAGAATTAAAACATAATGAAGATAAAAATAGAGCACCCCCATTAAAAGATCCTTCTGCAGTAATCAGTTAACATCTGAAGGCTTGCCTAAATAAAAAAAGGCTTGCTTTTATTAGTGGAAAGAGGGCAGAGAGGGACCAGTGTAATTACCCATGGGAGGGAATTCCATATTCTGGGAACAGTCACTAAGAAGACTCTGTCCTCAAGAATAGCTATGATGGTGATGGAACTGAGAGAAAACCCTCCCCTCAGGATCTTAAAACACGGATTAGCTCATGTAAAGGAGACAAATTTTTTAGATAGTCTGGACTTTGGTCATATTAATGATACCCTTTATGTAACATATGATGGAAGTGTATCAAAAATACAGTAGCTATGTAGTATTTTTCCAGTTTCTTTAGAGACAAAAAACCCCAGAAATGATGTAAGAGTGTTACAAATCAGTAGTCTATACGCTATACTTCTGATTCTTAAAAAGCATTATTTCAAAAGTTATTACTTCATAAAGGAGTTGAACAATTTGGTATCTCCATCCCTTGCTTCCCAGCTGTTTACATGTCTTCTAAAAGCACCTTTCAAAATAATTTTTTACATCTTCAATATGTTTGGAATTTCTGTGATTGAAGAAAGTGTCCATGAGTGGAAACTTTATCTTGAAGGCCTTTACCTTGAAGATTGCTCATAAAAACAGCTAGTCAGAATTCCCAGTCCAAGTTCTGTACAATCTGAATGATAGAAAAGTAACTGATATTGAGCTACCCAATACCAAAGTTTTAAGTACTATAGCAGGTTTCTGCTCAGCAGCCAGCAGAGGGAGCTTCAGCATGCTTTAGGCAGAAGATTATTCTATGAAACCAGTGCTTTGTCTCCACACATTCTCCTGCCTTTTTAATGGTCCCATCCCTGTATCTCAAGGGTATGTTTCAAACTGATTGCAGGCAATTTGCCCAGGATTTTGTGATGAACACAGAAGTCAGAAGTGGCTCATCAGTCAGCAGCATTGCGGACCTACGGGAGGATGAGGAGGATGTTTACTTCAGCTCATATGGGCACTATGGTATCCACGAAGAGATGATAAAGGTTAGAAAATGAAGAGAAGTATGTCTTTCTATCTGTAAAGATGGCAGCAAAGCTATCTGCTTTATGTGCTGCAGTGTAGCTGCATTTTTAACCCTGTCTGTGCTTGGTAGTTACTTTGGTGAAAGCTTTCATAAGAGACACAAGACAAACAGTGAGGGAAAAAATGATACACAAGAATAAATACCTTGACTAGGATTCAAAGGGTCATGCTCTGTCTGGCAGTACCTTCCAGTTTTTGGATAGTTAAAGGTTCACAGACAGCCATGTGTGATCCTAGTCCTACAGATGGGATGGGCTAGCTATGGAGCCTGAAATGGAGTGGGTTTGCCTCAATTTGAGCTTCTTTGAAGAGCCATAACATGCTATCACATCCACAGCTTTGGGCACCTGGAAGTAAAAGTTTGCCACTCCTAGCTGCTGTTCAGGCTTTTCTGGATTTAAAAAAATGTTTCAGAGTGTGGTCTCCTGCCAGCTTTTTAAAACCTTGCAAGATTGGCACAGATGGTAGTGTGTGGTTCTGATGCCAAGTCAAAACATCACTTTTTATCAAACCCTTTGAGGCCCTAATTAATTTTATCCAGTTTGCACATGTGCAATGGTCAGCACTACCTAGACATTAACAATTAAAATATATTTTCTCTCATTTTGATCTTGTTTGTGGACTATAGTCTATCTGTTATATTTATGAATGATGCATTGTGTAGTTTTGTCTTTTGACTTTAGTTACAGACATGACGGAAGGGCAAATTCTAGACAGCATTATATTTAAAATACACTGCTCCCTCGGGTTACGAAATTAATTCGTTCCGCGGCCGCTTTCGTAACCCGAAAAGCCTTCGTAAGCCGAAATGCCATAGGCGCTAATGGGGAAAAGCCGCGATTCCGTGTAAAATAGCGCCGAAAAGCACCAAAATTTTTTTCGTAACCCAAAAAAACATTCGTAACCCGGAACAATTATTTCCTATGGGATTTTTTCGTATCCCGGAAATTTCGTAACCTGGGTATTTCGTATCCCGAGGTACCACTGTACTTTGATATTAGATTTGGTTAGTTTAGATTAGTCCTGCATTCCTGAGGCAAGTGACTGAAGACGTTGTACAGTGTTACCCCGGGTTACGAAAATAATTCGTTCCGCCGCCGCTTTCGTAACCCGAAAGGCTTTCGCAAGCCGAAACCCCATAGGCGCTAATGGGGAAAAGCCGCGATTTGGTGCGAAAAAGCGCCGAAAAGCACCAAAATTTCTTTCGTAACCCGAAATAACCTTCGTAACCTGGAACAGTTTTTTTCAATTGGATTTTTTCGTAACCCGGAAATTTCGTAAGGCGGCGCATTCGTATCCCGGGGTAACACTGTACTTCCTATAGGAATAGACTGGTCATAATATTTGCTTTGTGACATCAGTTTACTTGGTTAATCTAATCACTCATGCATTCAACGATTCTTGGTGGAAGTAACAAGAAGCAATGCCTTAAGAAAGCTTAAGCACTTCCTGCACCAACCTAAGGCATTGTTTCTTGTTGCTTCCCTCAAGACTTGTTGTCTCTGGGTGAATAACCAAGAGGTCTTTTTTTAAAAGCAGGAAGTCAAGCACTGGTGTGGGGAGGTACTTGGAACCAAACTATTTCTTTTGCAGGTGAGATCTTTTGGGGTATTGAGTTGTGCCTTGATATATAAGGAACAAAACTGAACAAGAATTCATGGTTACATAGCCTCATGTACAGAGGGCGGCATCAAGGCAGAGAAAGGCTGACATCAGGGCGGGGTGGGGGCATGGCGTCTACACGATGCACGGCCTGACTCCACCCCCATACTGACGTGATGCCATGTGACCCACCATCTGGCCGGTGTCATGGTGTTCCTCTAGCGCTGCGTCCAGATGACACAGAGTGAAAAAGCCATGGCACTGGCAGCCATGGTACCCCTTTTTGCACTGCGGAAAGGCCAGATCAGGACTGCAACATGTAGTTGCCGTGGCCCTGATCCGGTGCTGAAAGGAGCGCTCTGTTCAGCCCCTGAGTGAGCATTGAAATCTTTGGTGGGGGGAACCTTGGCATACATACCAAAATCAGCATCATTTGCACTACAATATTTCTGCTGTGAATTTCATCTCCAAGAAAGGCTGGATATATAATTTCAATAAATAAATAAAACTGGGCTGTGTGGTGCTGGAGGAGAGTTCTGCAGATACCAAATAATAATAATAATAATAATAATAATAATAATAATAATAATAATAATAATAATAATTATTATTATTATTATTATTATTATTATTATTTGTATCCTGCTCTTTTCCCAGAACTGGGAACCAGAGTGGCTCACAGTTTTAAAAGATCAATATAATTAAAAACATAGAAAAGTGGTACATTAAAATAAAATTAGGTTGTTACAGTATTGAAATAGATTTCTTATTAAAAGAATAACAACTATTCATTTATATTCAGTTTTCCTAGCACTGCCTAGCAGACAGTGTTTGACTGTTAGCACTGTGTTGAAATAGAGAGTGCACTGATGTTGAAGGGTTGAAATGATTGGCACTTTCCTGAGCAACCGTGCATAGACTGAAGACAGCAGTTGAAAATCTGTTAAGTTAAGGCACCAAAAAGTGTGACGACAGAAGTCTGAATGCTTTGCAGCTGACTGCTTTTGTGACTAACAGAGAGACTTTTAATATTAGGTTACTGCATATTTAACAAAAAGGTACCTCCCATTAATCTTTTCATTAAGCAATATCATGACTCTTAAATCTAATTAAATGTTTATATCACCTACCCAGGTTGGCTCCAAAGGGTGGCTTTCATTTAGTATAATGCAACAATAATTAAATAATTAAAATTGATAAAGACTATGGTGAAATGTTAGAGGTTTGTGTGCAAGAGGTTCCAAGTTTGATCCCTGGCTATTTGATGTACAGTGAAAAAAGTCCTCTTGGAAGCCTGAGAGAGCTTTAGCTGGGCCATTGAACTAGCTAGACAGTTGGTCTAAGTTGGAACAAGGCAGCTGCCTATCAACTTAAAATCTAAAGTGCCTGAAGAATAATGCTGCAACTGCACATCCAAGCTGAGATATTTAAAATGGCCATCTGGACATGTCTAGTGAGGTGGATAGCTGGATCTCCCAGGAAAAGGCATTGTATAATCTTGACATTGCTGATGGAAAGGCAGAGCCCCCCCCCCCCCCCCCAGGTTGCTGTTTTCTGTGCCTCATAGGGCAGAAGGCAGCATAACAGAGTTATGCTGATGGTTGAAATGTTGAATGTTGAAATTTGTAAAATCATAGAATTGGAAGAGGCCACAAGGGCGATCCAGTCCAACCCCCTGCTTTGCATACTCATTTCGGGTTGATTTATCAATTTCTGTTTTTTAAATTTTAAGTATGGCAACCCTAAGGTGAACGTATTGTGTTTTCTTGGTGAATTTCTTCAGAGGGAGTTTGCCATTGCCATCCTCTGAGGCTGAAAGAGTGTGACTTGCCCAGGGTCACCCAGTAGATTTACATGGTTATGTAGCTTTCATTGTGACTTTATGTTTATGCCCTTAGGTTTTACAGTGCTAGCTGCTGCATAAAATTGTCCTAGCTGGTGCAGTGTCTAATTTGTATGCAAGCAGAAATTCTTACTTTTTAAAGAAGTTGTTCTCTTTGTGCTCTATCCTTTTTTTACCAGTGTCATGAAGAGCTAAAAATAAAGTCACGAGTACTGGCTTCCTTAGCTTTGCTGATTGGTTCTCTAGCTGTTTTGCGGGAATAGTCAAGCATATGGCTTGCTGACAGTTTGTCTCCCTGCCTGCGGGTATTAAAGGAATGATGTTGGTTGCTCAGCCAACTCACGTATAAATATACTACATCTGTTCAGGTGCGCAAATGGGAAAACCACAAGTACCTTTCTTGGCACACTCAGCACTGAAGACTTTTTCTGAATATAGTATTTTGTATGGTGGCTAACAAATCTTCATTGCAGATACCTGGCTTTGCATCTTTCCAGGTGTTTATGTGCTAGCTACCCATAAAGTTTGTTCTAGGATAGGCATGGGGAATGTGTGGTCCTACAGATGTTGCTGGACTAAAGGGGCTTAGCCAGCGGTGAGGAATGATGAGTATGCAGTACAGCAACATCTGGGGAGGTTCATGCAGTCTTCATTCATGTCCAAGAAACTGAGCAGCTTATCTTGTTCTGTAGACATGTTATAGTCATAAAAGTGAGAGCAGTAGTTATTATACCACAGTTATATCTGCAACCTAGATAAAAGAAGAATGCTGTTGAATCCATCTTGAAACATTTTGCTAATATGGTGCTTGAAATAAGGGACAACATAAAATCAGTGTTAGCAGTTAACCCTTTGCTTTTGAACTGACAGAAGAAAAAATAATCTTAAATGTACAGTATTACAAATTATTTATACTCAGTAATTTTGGTAATGCTGACTAATAGACTATATAGGAAGTTAATTCACCACTTCATGAACAAAATCTTTACTCTGGGAAGTGATCATGCTTGGAAAATCATTTTAAGAAATGGGATGGGGAATTTTTCAGTGGTAACTAAAATAACTCATGTTGAACATTTTTTCATTAGGATAAAGTACGCACAGAAAGTTATCGTGATTTCATATATGAAAATCCCCACATCTTCAGAGATAAGGTAAGTAGGCACACTTTTAAACTCTTGATGTTCTTATAGTTTGTGACCCAAGGTAATAAAAGCTTCTTGGAACGGGGCTTCTTTTCTAGAACTGGAAGAATAATGTTTTGACAAGCTTTGATTGAATGTACTGGAGTCCTATTGCACAGAGAACATTATGCAGCTGCTGGAGAGTGCAAAGTACTGATAAGGGAAAAGCTGATCAGCATTGCCACTGTGCAGTGTGCTATCTTGAGTGTTCATTAATTATGATGGCATGGTTTTATAGAACCTTCTCTTGTCTCCTTTTCTTACACAGCAGCTGATGTAGAGGTGTGGACACTTATTTACAGTAATTTACATTATTTCCTAACCTTTTCATTGTGTGATAAATGCTTCATGAAGAATTAGATTCAAATGCAGTTGCCTCCGGGAAACATGTCAAGTACTATTGTCTTGTTTTCACTGATGCCCATATATATTGAACATTTCCAACAGTTTATTTTACAAAACAAAACAAAACATCACTTTTTGGGGTAATTTATTTGTACTGGGCACTATATTCTACTGTTATATTTAGAGATGATGTATTTCTGGAAATTTAGAATTTTAAATCCCTCTAGGGTTTTTTTATTAGGAAAAATGAAATATATTCATTATTTATTTTCATATTAAACTTAGATTTATTTTACTGCTTCAGCAACATAAATTGCACCATGAATAGCTTAGTTACCAGCTAAAATTACACTACTTGGCATATTTATTAAATTTCAAAATATAAAAACCTTGGGTTTGTATAAGAAAATTGTGAGTATACCCTGTACTAAAAAGGCTATGTCAGACTGCTGCACCTTATCAGTTTCACCATATGTATCTTAGTTTTTGACATTTGAGAAGTGGGGTGGTGGTGGTGGTGGTGGTGGAATAAAACAAATAATAGATTTTGTAATAAAGTGTAGGAAAACACAGTTGCTGTGCGTATGAAGTCTGGAAAGTACCAACTGTGTATGAGAGGAATACAGAAACTAGATTAAAACTAGATTCACAGCTGATGATTGGGGCCTATTGATGCATATGGTTTGCAGTTAAATTTAGTGGAATGTGCATAATCAGAGATCCTAGTTTGTGGAGATACAGTTCCAGGAATACTACACCAATTTCCTTGTTCCTGTGTAGTTATGGGTTTGGCTTAATATGAAGGAAATTGTTTTTGGTTTGCTTCTCAATTGTTCTACAATGTATTCAATTGAGTATAAGAATCATTGGCTAACATTTTTAATAAAACCACGTTCAGTGAAATTTAAAATTTGTTTTTTGTGGGCTTCTCTTCAATTCCACATTTTGCAAGCAAAACATCTTTGTTGCGATTTGCATTTGTCTAATTATTTTTAAATTGCCCTGATTCAAGTCAGCACTAGGAATAATAACTTTGAAAACTGAACTAATAGCCTTGTTGGCTTGTATTATTTTGGAACTTTTTGATTTTCATACAAAAATGGACAGATTTATTTTTTAAATGTTGTCATACCAGCATGCGTCAAACAAAATAACATACCCAGTATTAGAATGTGATCATTTTTGAATGAAGGAATTCTGATCTTCTAGCAGTGGAAAAAAATGTAGTTGCTCCTGCCTCTCTTACATTGTTGCATCAAAATTTAAACATTCTTGAAGAAACTGTGATGTCCTACTTTTCTGCTATGAAGATCTGGCACAGTTCTTATTGTGTGCCTTCAAGCCTTTTCCAGCCTAGGGCGACCCTAAGATGAACTTATCACAGGGTTTTCTTGGTCAGATTTGTTCAGAGCTGGGTTGCCTTTCCTTTCCTCTGAGGCTGAAATTGTTTGAGACTTGCCCAACGTCACCCACTGGGTCTCCATGGTCAAGCAGGTATTTGAACTCTATTCTCCAGAGTTGTAGTCCAGTGCTCAAACCACTACCACCACACTGCACAGCATTATATCTCAATTGTTGATGAACAAACAGAAAGAAGAAGAAATGATTTATGGCAAATATTTCCTTGTAGTAAACAGTCAGTACAAATACAGACATACTTTAGTTAACAGAGCCTTTGAGATTAAGCTCTTTTTCACATCTGCCTACCCCCTTCTCATCTTTATCCTCCATCTAGCAGGAAGTTTTTAGTGACATTAGCATTGTGGGGATCGTAAAGGAGAACTGCAGAATACAGCCTTTGGCTGGGTGTTGCAGTGACATGTCTTCAGTAAAAAGTACAATCAGTAAAACGTAATTTGGGAAAGAATGGTATTTTCTTCTAGCCTATCTTGCTGTAGTTGCCTACAACAGGCAAGTTAAACAGCACTCTCTCTAGCATCCCTTACTGAGTATGCATGAAGAGCAAACAAGCAAAAAGAGGAGAGCAGACAAGCCTTCTTCACCAAATACCCCCAGTATATATTTTAAATTAATAGATCTGTAAGTTTGACTGCAAAAATGGAAATCATAAGAAAAGTGGAGGCTGGTGAAAGGAAGTCATCCTTACATTCATCTTAGAAAAAGCTTTCAAGTAGTCTCTGGAAAGTTCAGAATTTTTATTTATGCAAGACTTCCCTAAGCTGTTTTTTCCCTTTTCATTTCACATGTGCATATTATTAGTTCTGGGTAAAAGGTGTGCTTCAACATGTTGAACTGTTCTTTTTGTGCTGTAGGAACCTCTCCCTGTTCATTTTATTGTATATCTGCCTGTGGTACCTATCAAATTCTCTGTTACTGAAATGTAGTGTCCAGGAAAACATCTACTTCATTATGTATTGAACAGATGTTGTTGAAGATATGCAAGACTTGAGCATAGTTGTTTCTTAATGGTCCTGTGACACCCCTTCATTATTTTCACTCTTTCTGATAAGTAACACAGTTTGGTGTTCTAGCAAGTGCGAGTTAAGATGGAGAAGAAAAGTTACTGGTATGGGAAAGAGTTTTGCTTTTTTGCATTACGCAAAGTCATTTTAGCTACAGTATTTAGCAATTTCCCTCTTAGCTATTGTCTGTTGTCTTTATTGACTAGCAGTGGCTCTGCAGCATTTTAGGCTTAATTCTTTCCTTTTATTTTATTTTATATGCCACCTTTCTCCCCGAAGGCAGTTGAAGATTTAAAAAATATTACAATAAAATTTCACCTAAATCACCTAAAAGAATATAAAATTATATTAAAAATATAACGGAAGTTAAAAAGTAATGCACATGCTCAGTATAAAAACCACTGTGGCATGCTTATATTTTGAATACTTGCTTAATTAAAAGTGTCTTGGCCTGCCATTAAAAGGCCAGCAGGGAGGGGGCCAGCCTAACCTCATGTGGAAGGGAGTTCCAAAGAGTGGGAGCAGCCACTGAAAAGCCTTTCTCTTATGTCCTCACCAAGTGAGTCTGGGATGGTGATGGGATCAAGAGAAAGCCTTCCCCCGACGATCATAGTGTTCTGGCAGGTTCATATGGGGAGATACAGTTCTTCAAATAATTTGCACCTAAGCCGTATAGGGCTTTATAGATCATGACCAGCACTTTGAGTTGTGCCTGGAAACCAACCGGTAGCCAGTGAAGTTGTTCCAACAAGGAAGTTATATGCTCCCTGTAACTGGCTCCAGTCAGTGTTCTGGCTGCAGCATTATGAACTCACTGAAATTTCTGAACACTTTCACAAAGGCAGCCCTACATAGAGTGCATTGTAGTAGTCCAAACAGGATGTAATCAAGGCATGTATCACCATAGCCAGATCTGGCATTTCAAGAAATGGACGCAGCTGGAGCACAAGTTTTAGCTGTGCAAATGCTGTTAAGGAAAGTGCAACATGGGACATACAGTAAGAGAAATAATAACAATAACAATAACAATAATAATAATAATAATAGGTTTTATTTATATACCGCCCAATCACTGGGAATCCGAGCGGTTTACAATAGAGGGGATAACAGACAGTTCCCTGCCCACAGGCTTACAATCTAAAAGACATGACACAAAAGGAGAAGGGAATGGTGAGGGGGGGAGGGAATCAGGTCCAGCATTCTTCTCTCCCTCTGAGGCCTGGACCAAGGCAGATGGACCGGAGGGAGGGCTCTTCTTCTTCAGGCTAGCCTTTTCTCTCCCTCAGAGGCCGAACGATGACAGTTAGGGAGGGAGGAGCCTCTTTCTTCAGGCTAGCCCCTGATGGAACTGGGCCAGCCTACTCTCTCCCTCAGAGGCCGAAAGATGACAGTTAGGGAGGGAGGAGCCTCCTTCTTCAGGCTAGCCCCTGATGGAACTGGGCCAGCCTTCTCTCTCCCTCAGCATAAATAAATAAAACATGTATGTGAGAGTCACAGTGACTAAGCAAGAGCAATTAAGAAGCCACACAGGTGAAAAAGCTAATGTAATTTAGAAGGCTTGAATGCCAAGGACAGAATTATAGAGTGTACAATTGGAAACACCTGAGATTCATTAAGTGTACAAGGTGAAATGATGAAATTGTTAAGTATGGGTTGAACTATGTGAACCAATCAAATGAATGTACACGCCCACTGGGTGGAAACTGACTAAGTGGGTGGTGTTTAACAATGGCTATAATAATTGCTATGTTTGCCTATGTATTTTTTGGAGTAATTGGGTAGTTGGAGTAGATTGGAGTGTTTTGGAGATATTGGAGATTGTAGAGATTGTGAGGGCATATAGTATTTGTATATAGTAGAATAAAGTAGATCTTTTATATAAGACTACTGAGTTGTCTGGTGTCTTGAGTGAAGATACAAGAGCCAGCAGGATCCTGGAGAAGTTTGAAGACTTCTGAGGAAGAAGAGTGAGAAGACTTGGAGAGTTTGTCAGGGTCTTCAGCCTATTCTCTGAAACTCTGCTGCTTTGGAAGAAAAGCATTAACCACTGACCAAAGCTGGTCAGCTCCGCTGCATAACAAGGTGGTGAGTTAGAGCCAGAGGTGAAGAGCTACAACTCCCATCATCCCTGACAAATGCACTCCTGGCTACTGCTGAAACCTGGACATCCAGGCTCAGAGTGGAGGCCAGGAGCATGCCCAGACTGCAAGCCTGAGATTTTAAGGGGAGTGTAACACCATCCAGCACAGGCTGAATCCCTATTCTCTGATCTGCCTTAGGGCTGACCAGGAGCACCTACACTTGTTTGGAGGTGTCATGGATTGAACCCGATGTCTTCTCCATGCAGAATGTGTTTTCAACCACTGAGCTGTGGCCCAGGGCTACAGTGAATTATAGCCCTGAGCTAATTGTATTGCTACCAGTCATTTTGTTATGCAGTCTCAAACATACACTCTATTTTGTCTTTTCTGTTCATCCTTGAGCACAGTAGAAGTAATCCATGCCATTTCTTCCACTTTTCACATATAGTTGTGTTGACCTTACATAACAGATGGTTGAGTGAAAGGGTTTATTTGACTTTTGCGTGGTGATGTTATCAAGTTAGAAATACAGTTTTACATTATGATACTTGATGCAGAAGTGCTTGCTGGGAATCTGTAACCTCAAACAGCAAGAGACAGCAGTCCTATTTATATGTATTTATAGTGGTGTGAGAAAAACATAAAACAAATACACTGTCAGAGAACTAAACCAGCTGGGACATTTATGAATGCAGTAGTCATAATAACTAATGTAAATGTTTAGGTACTAGCAGATTTTTCAGTCCTTTTTCAGATTGTAAGTCTACACTTAAAAGTATGCTATTGTCACTAAGCCAACTTATTTTTCTCTCTTTGCTTTTCTTCTTGTGGATTTAAAAAAAAGTCCAGTTACAGACTTTGCTATGTTATGCTTGCACTTGAAACAAATTCCCGCAATGCAAAGAAAAATCACTGAAAGATCCATAATGTAAAAAGCTGATAGGCATTTAATTACAGAAACATAAATAATACCAATGGACTAAAATGAGAGTCTTCCATTAGATGTTACCAGTCTGAATAATTGCCGTATGCTTGAACCCTTGTTTCCAGTTTTTTGGCCTCCCCCCCACCTTTCTTCATACTTATCACCTTACCTTTACATAAATAATTATATGTAGGGGTTGCAAATAAAAAGTGTTTGTGTGCCAGTGTGATGTAATGGTCTGAGTCTTGGACTAAGACATTGGGAGACCAGTGTTCAAATTCTAGCTCATCCATGGAAACCCGTTGGTGACCTTGGGCAAATTATACTCTCCCAGCCACAAGAGGCAATACCAAGGCTCATCAAGAAAATATCATGAAAGATCACCATAAGTTGGAAACAACCTGAAGCTCCAAAAGAACAGCAATGTGCATGTTCAGTGACATTGATTCATTAGTAGATTATCAGTTTGGCCTACAAGGCTTCAATTTGTCGTAGGACTCAAGGAATAAGGTTTATTGTATTATCCTAGCAGTGCAGTTGCCCTTGCTGGGTTGTAGTCAAAGTCCAAATGTCCATAAATTGTGTCACAGCACAGCTCAGCAGCCAAAAATTATATCTTTAAGTCTATAAGACTATGCAAAAGCCTCTGGATGCAAGACGAGGCAGTTTAGTAAGTGGTAGGCAAGCTCTCAGATAGAATGAAGGGAAGGGGCTAATAACACAGATGACATTGGCCCAAATCCTGTTCAGTGCTGATGGAGTGTGAGTCTGGATGGTGGCAGCTGCTTCTTCCTAGGCAGTGCAGTAATCTTTGGATGGTGCCACGGGGTACTCCCTCAGAAAATCAGGACAGTGACAAAACAGGAATCCTGAAGAATTCTGACTGTAGATTTTGTACAGTTGCTGATTGGTTTCAGAAGCACATACTGACTTTTGTCAGGATTTCCCCAACCCTTTGGCCCTGAGCTAATAATAACCTCAATGTTTTCAGGATAGATTTCAGAACATTGAAAAAAATATTAATCATAGAATCGTAGATTTGGAAGAGACCACAAGGGCCATCCAGTCCAACCCCCTGCCATGCAGGAAATCCCAATCAAAGCATACCTGACAGATGGCCATCCAGCCTCTGCTTAAAGACCTCCAAAGAAGGAGACACCACCATTCTCCGAGGGAGTGTGTTCCACTGTCGAACAGCCCTTACTGTCAGGAAGTTCCTCCTAATGTTTAAGTGGAATCTCTTTTCCTGCAGCTTGCATCCATTGCTCTGGGTCCTGTTCTCTGGACCTGCAGAAAACAAGCTTGCTCCCTCCTCAATCATCCCTTCATTTGACATTTCAAGAGCTGTGTGTGTATATATATAGACTTGTAAGATGTATACTTGGTCCACTTTAGAATTTTTGCATTATGTTTCCTTGCTCCTTTTTTTCTGGGAAAGATTTACATTGATTTTTATAAGATGGTTGAGGGTTCAGTTGTAACATTACATTGCATCAGCTAAATTTGCTATTATAACTGCTCAATTTTTTTTTGTTTTGTTTTGTTAGGTTGTCCTAGATGTTGGTTGTGGAACTGGAATCCTCTCCATGTTTGCTGCCAAAGCAGGTGCAAGAAAGGTGATAGGGGTGGACCAGTCTGAAATTATCTATCAGGCTATGGACATTGTTAGGTAGGAGATTGTCATAGATCGTTTTAAAGTTGTAACAGTAGCGGGAGTAAGCACTGAATGCCTATGATTATGCATAGTGCTCACCTTAGATTGGCAGAGATAGGAAGAACTTATATGCACTATAACTTATATTCTACAACCTGTATTGTCCAGGTGGGCAACTTTGGAAGGCTAAGGAGTCACATTAGCTTTTTGAGAGACCTTGGGATGCTGCACACCCTTCAAATATATATATTTTTAAAATTGTCCCCTAATACCTTCTAGGGTGTAGGATACTTTGAGCCATTTTAGGCCCAGAAGAGGTGTGTTTTAATATAGAAAGGCACTTAGTGTTCACTTCCTGGTTTAGAAAAAGGGATGCCCACCCTCAGTCTTCATGTTGTGTATGTTTTGTTAAGCCCCTGCAGATTTCATTATTCTTTTAAAATAACTAGTTTTTATTACTAACAGATCCACTGCAGTTTCAATTCACTTATGTGTAAGAAGCTTAAGGCACACCACAATTAGTTTGTAAAATGTATTCTTTCTAAATACTTGGCAAAATGCAGTGTTGAAATCTGAGCAGGATGAAAGATACAAATATCTCACAGTTTGCCTGTGGTGCACTGCATGGACTCAGCATCTCATAGGTATGAATGTAAGTCACAGGTTTTTTTAGATTTCAGTAGCTCCCCCTATTATAAGAACTGAAATCAAGATTTAAGGCCAACAATTGAGTCAGCATGGACTCCAACTTGAGATCAGGGTTTGATTCTCTGCTCAGCCATAGAAACCCATTGGGTAGCTTTGGGCAAGTCCCACACTTTCAGCCTCAGAAAATATCTGGATAAGTTGCCGTAAGTCAGAAATGACTTGAAGGCACACAACAACAACAAACTGAGTTTTGGTCAATACTCTTGACCCAGAGCGTCTCCTTGGTTTCTTGTCCCATTGTTGTATGTCTCTACTCAACATGAGATACAGGGCTGGTGATTTTGCTATACAAATCATCCTAGAATCAGGAAGTATGGATTGTTGTGGATTTGTACCTCACACAGATGTATGCTGTCGCTTGAACATTTGTAGGACAATCTTAGAATAATGATGTTTTATTGTGTTGTGTTGCTCATTTAATATATTTTGGGGATGTATACTGCAACAGTGTTTCCATTAAAGGATTCTTCAGTGTTCTTCATGAGTGATAGAATTTAAATATAGAGCCATGTTATTCTGTGGAATCAGTATGTAGAGAGAACTTATAGCACCTTTGAAACTAACTGAAAGAAAGAAGTTGGAGCATGAGCTTTCGTAGACTTAAGTCTACTTCCTCAGATACATTTGGTGGAGTGGAAACCAGGGACAGACATATATATGCCATTGGTATACGAGAATGAGTGGTCTCCCAGGCTATAGTGTCATCTGGAATGGGGTGGGGGGTGGTGGGGTAACCAGGAAGGGCAGGGGTGGAGCTTCCAACCGGAAGGGCCGGGCTTCCATGAGGAAGTGGCCCTACCCCTCTTTGTCATTGCTTGGTTTTCTGTGGGAGAATGGAGTTGTGGCAAGGAGCTAGGCAAGCTGTGTGCTCACCTCCCAACCTTCCTTGCCGTGGCCCAGTTCTCCCCCTTGCTGCTGCTCAGTTTTCCTTGGGCAGGGTACACTCACTTGTGCACTCAGCCTAGATCCTTGTTGTGGCCCTTTTCTTCCAAGGCAAACCAAGCCGCAATAAGGAATTGGGCCAAGCATGTGTGCCCCCTGCCCCTACTTGCTGTGGCAAGGAGAGGCGTGCGCACGCGCACTTGGCCCAGCTCCTTGCTGCAGCCTGGTTCTCCTAAGGAAAACTGAACCATGGCAAGGAGGGGTGGGGAGGGGCGGGGGGCTCCAACTGAGCGTCATCCCTCCCTGGGTGTCACCTGGTGCACTCTGCACCCCCACACCCCCAGTGACACTACTGGTGAGCATGTCAATTCGGATTCAAAATGAACTTCAACAGGGAAAAATGTAAGATACTGCACTTAGGGCGGTAAAATGAAATGCACAGATATAGGATGGGGGATAACTGGCTGAATGAAACTACGTGTGAAAGGGATCTAGGAGTCCAAGTAGACTACAAGTTGAACATAAATCAACAGTGCGATGCGGCAGCTAAAAAGGCCAATGCAATTTTAGGCTGCATCAATAAAAGTATAGTGTCTAGATCAAGGGAAGTAATAGTGCCACTCTATTCTGCTTTGGTCAGACCCCACCTGGAATATTGTGTCCAGTACTGGACACCACAATTCAAAAAGGATATTAAGAAACTGGATCGTGTCCAAAGGAGGGCAACTAAAATAGTGAAGGGTCTGGAAACCATGCCCTATGAGGAATGACTTAGGGAGCTGGAGATGTTTAGCCTGGAGAAGAGAAGGTTAAGAGGTGATATAATAGCCCTGTTTAAATATTTGAAGGGATGTCATATTGAGGAGGGAGCAAGCATGTTTTCTGCTGCTCCAGAAAACAGGACCCAGAACAATGAATGCAAACTACAGGAAAAGAGATTCCACCTCAACAATACTAGGAACTTCCTGACAGTAAGGATTGTTCGACAGTGGAACACTCTTCCTCAGAGTGTAGTGAAGTCTCCTTCCTTGGAGGTTTTTAATCAGAGGCTGGATGGCCATCTGTCGGGGATGCTATAATTGTGATTTCCTGCATGGCCGGGGGTTGGACTGGATGGCCCTTGTGGTCTCTTCCAACTCTATGATTATAATTCTTTGTGTATGATAATGAAGTAGCAAGTCTAGTTTTAACAATATTCATTAGTGAACAAAGGCATTGGGAACTAGCCGTTGTGTATGGAAACAAAGTGTTTAGTTCCCAATGCCTTTGTTACTAGTGACCATTGTTAAAACTGGAATTGTTACTTCATTTCCAAACAGAAAGGATTTTGAATTTGAATTGACATTCTCACATAACAATAGCATATACAGTATATATGTCTGTTCCTGGTTTCCACTCCATCAAATGCATGTGAGAAAGTAGACTGAAGTTTACAAAAGCTCATGCTGCCAACTTCTTTCTTTCAGTTAGTCTCAAAGGTGCTACAAGATCTCTACATACTTCGTGAGACATCATTGTCCTCTACTTTTCTGTGCTTACTGAATTTGACCCATTTTAGAGTATGTATAAGGTAGTACTAATTGTCCTTTGTGTCTTTCCTGTCTTTTTTTAGAACAATATTGTTAGTTCCTTTTCTGTACTGTCATTAAAGCCTTTGTTTCAAGTCACTGATAAATCAAAGGCAACCATTCAGTGGATCCAGATCACTGAACACTGTTCACAAATTTCTAGTCTTTATTGTTAGTGGGAATAAGCAAACAGTGCAGGTGTGTTGCAGTTGTTTGAGTGCTTGGACTTGGAGAAACCGGAGTTGAAATTTCCACTCAGCTGTGGAAACCAACTGGATGAGCTTGGTGATGTCACACAACCTCTTTTGAATAAACATTGGCCAGAAAACAGTATGATAATTTACGCTTAAAGTAGTAAGACTAGCTGCCTTTCATAAGCAGCTGTTGTGTGGTGAAACAGCAATTAGATTTCAACATCCTCTTTCATATTTTTTCTATCAGTATTTTGGAGGTCCTGAGAAATTCCTCAAATATAAAGCTGTAATGGAATATATTGATAACATATGCCATCAAAATATCAAGTTGTTTACAGCCAGAATAATCAGTGTCATGATATCAGCATCATAATTTTTAGAACCCGAAACAATTGTAATTCTGTCACAAAACAGCACTTGCTAGAGACCTTGGTTTCATTTGTGTTTGCACTACAGCTGTTGCATTAGGAAACTGTTGAATTGATTATTTTTTTAAATTCCTTCATTAAGAGTAAAGGAAATTCTTCGCTATAATGGGAACTGGGTGACTTACGGAACAACCAGTCTTACACAACAGTTTTGGAGCATTGCATAACATGAGAGGTGAAAAGGAAGAGAGCTAAAAAGGAAGAGCAAAATCCTTTGGGCCTTATAACCTCCCAAATTTGACCTTCATACAAAAATAGTACATGTTAAACCTGGAAATGGCATGGCTGCATGACTTTATCCTCTGTGGTAAATAGTACCATTTAAACAGGTTTCCTGCATAGGTAGATAGGCTGGAGAAAATACACACACATACTTAACTCCTGGATATGAAGATGACAATTCAAATAGAACTGGCTTCCAAGCATTGTTAGCTCCTAATATGGTCCTTGAGAACTACAAGATGTCTTATCTCGTTGAACCGGCTTGGTTTTAAAAATACAACGGTGACACAGAATATGAAAACTTTCAAGCCATATTATTTTTTTATCCAAGCTACATAATAACTCCTTAGGGTTTGGTTTTTTTTTTTTTTTTGGCCTTTTATTCTATGGCATTTTGTGTGAGTTTGAGGATTGCTGTTTGTTAGGTTGGCTACCACACAACGGCTGCTTAAGAATGGTGCTTCTTCCCATATGCTGTGCTATTCATTTTTTTAATTAAAATTATAGATAAAAGGTGTGTTCAGGGATCCTGAAAGACATCTTTCCATTAAAATTTATGGTAGCTAAAACTGGGGGGTGTCTAGAGACAAAATCATGCTGGATATGTTCAACAAATGGGTGCCAAATCTTATGAAAGGTCAATCCAGAGTGTAAGCCTCTCACTCTGCTGTTATTATCTGCCATTTTCTCTATTAACCACAAGTCCCAGAGTCTAGTCCACCATCCTGCAATATTCAGCTTTCCAGTTTTCCAGTTCTTGGCTATCTTAAGCCTGGCAACAGCCAGAAGCAAAGTAATAAGTTCTTTATGCTGTTGGGCTTTATTTTCATTCATAAAAATGGAGAACAGGAGCAGGAGTGGGAATAATTGTATACTTTGTTTAGTGATCTTGGAGATCAGTTGTAAAATTTCTGTCCAATACTCATGCACTAAGGGACAATCCAGCCACATAGGTACAAAGGTTCCCCTACCTTCACAACCCCTCCAACATTTTGGATTAGCATTGGTAGACATACGAGCCAATTTGACTGGGGTGAGGTACCATTGATGGTACCTCACCCCAGTGATTGATAGTATTCTCTTTAATAGCAATGGACCTAGTTTTAAATGGTAAATGAGTCCATATATTTTCCCAGGTCTTACTATCAATTGAAAGGGAAAGTTCTGTTTCCCATCCTGCCTTATGAAGCGTTGGGTTCCCAAATGTTTCTTCTAGCAGACAATTATATATGCATGCTATGCTATAAATAACCATATAGCATATGTTGTTCTATTCACATGTGCCACCAGTGCTTATTTATACAAGTTCAGATGCCCTAGGATTCTTAGTGGAGAATTTATTTTTGTTCACCTTTGGTAATGTTCACTGTGTTTATTTGAGCTAGCCACCATGTTCAGATCATTTCATTCCTTGATATTTTTTGAAGAGTGCTAGTACTTCTAAGTATTCTTGGTTGCTAAATAATTCTGAGTGGTAAGTAATTCTAAGTATTATCAGAACATCCCTCTTGTTAAATATGGAACTGGTGAGTTCATGAAGCTTTTCACCCATATCTTGCTTTTGCAATACTGATTGTCCTCTGAGATATTAAAATTTTAATGAGATTACTGGGTTATGTTGGAAGTCAGATGTAGGGAGATTGTAGGAATAGCAAATGTTGAAGAAAGGGCACAGATAACAACTGTGGTAGAGAAATAAATTCCAGCAGTGTGAATAATTACTCTGTCCTCTCTAACATTAGCTGTCATTATAATGGCACATGAAACAAAGATTGATTTGGTGTGCTTCAGAGAAAGTAAATGCCATTAAAACTTGATCTCAGGTTTGTATATTAAATGGAAGTGCTGGATTTTTTTTTTTTTTAATGGAAAGATAGGTTGTCTTTGAGCCAAAATAATGCAGTTAATAACACAGGAGAGTGTCATGAGAAGCGCTACTGAATAAATTATTTCTTTCAGCCATAGTTGTGTTATGTGAGGAAAACATTTACTAACTTGACAAAAAAATTCATTAAATGATGTGTTGTTATCACAAAATAGTTTTGTTGGAAGTTATGCGTTGTATGACTTGAGTATTATCACAAGAAAAAAACAGATAAAGTGGCAAGACATCCCCCTAAATTCTGAAGGTTTGGCAGTCATCTTAAAAATGTTTGTTTTTAATCACATAACTACACATAGCACAAACATTTATTGTTGTTGTGTGCATCCAAGTAATTTCTTACTTACTAAGATAAACATATCACAGGATTATCTTGACAAAATTTGTTCAGAGAATTTTTACCTTTATTTTCCTCTGAGGCTGAGAGAGTGTGACTTCCTGAAGGAGAGCCAGTGGGTTTCCATGGCTGACCAGTGATTCAGGCCCTGGTCTCCAGAATTGTAGTCCAGTGCTTGAACTACTATATCATTATGGTTCTGTGAATCGATGGTGCATTAATAAAAATGAACGTTTCTTAGGGAACAGTAATCTTGGACTGGCATGTATGTGACCATTTTAGCAAGCCTGTAATTGGTATGCTGTGCAAAATGGAAATCCAGTGAGAAAGCAAAAATATGAGATCATGATATCTGAACATTTATAAATACCAGTCTGCTTGATTTTCTTTTATTTACATTTATAAAATAAATACCTTGAATGTCATGCTACAAGCTTTCTTTAAAAACAGCTATTCAGGGATTAATGCAGTTGTCACTTGGGGATGGAACTTGTAAATTCAGAGCATGTAATAGTTAGTGTTTTGGACTATGGTGCCTAGAATCACCCAACTGGTAGTAATTATAGTCCCCAAAAGTAACTAAACACTGCTCCTAGTTGTCTTGATTGCACAGAACTTTATGCTGCTAGCACTCCTTCCACATATCATTTACCCCATCTCCAGGCTGTAGTGGCAAAGCTATATATAGTGTCAAACTAGTCTCATGAAGTACTCATGGTATGAAATATTTCATTAATGATACTGTACTAACGGGTTTCCTTTATTTGGAATTCCAAAATCCAAAATATCCAGAACCCAAAATTATCCACTTGAGTGGCTGAGATAGTGACATTTTTACCTTCTGATGGTTCAGTTACACAAAGTTTGTTTCCTGTACAAAATTGTTTTATAATATTGTATAAAATTATCTTCTGGCTATATGTATAAGGTGTGCATGAAACATACATGAATTTTGTGTTTAGACTTGGGTCCCATCAGGGATGTACCTAGGATTTTAGGAAGGTGGGGGGTCCAGACTAAGTGCCACCATTATAATGGGGCTTGAGTGCGGCAGCGCAGCAGCACACACCATTCATTTTTCTAATGGAAGGGGGGGTCTGGACCCCAAGAACCCCCCCCCCTTGGCTACGTCCCTGGTCCCATATCCAAGAAATCTCATTATGTACTTTTATGCAAATACATGTATTCTAACCTCCCCCTCTCCCAAATAAGAAATCCAAAATGCTTCTGTTCCCAAGCATTTTGGAGAAAGGGGGACTGAACCTGTATTGGAATACCTAAGTGTAACCCATACCTAAGATGTGCATAATACCTCCTTACCACTGTGTTTTGCAGGCTCAATGGACTTGAAGATACTATTTCGCTGGTCAAAGGAAGAATTGAAGAAGTTGATTTGCCTGTTGAAAAAGTGGATGTAGTCATATCTGAATGGATGGTAAGGGCATAAATACTTGATGTATTAATGAAAATGAACCAGACTTTTATCAAAAGAACATGATATGAAATTTGTGAGCTCTGTCATTATATTAAAACTGTTTCATATGCATGGGAAGGAAAAATCAAGATTTTTATTTATTAATGGATTTATTAAAATATTTCTACATCACCTTACATAACAAAAAGATCTGAGTGGCTGACAAATAAATTGTTTATTCATGTGTTTAGATTTGACCTGTAGAATTATCCCAAGAGCCTGATGCAAAATATGTATAATAAAGATGTCAAGAAGATAGGAATGTGTGAGATCACATGCAAAATCAGATTCTAGATTTCCCTAGCAATCTGGTAAATTCTTCACAATGAGAAGAAGAGTTTATATTGAAGCATATATTGTTGACACTCTACTAGTGTTATCTCTTCTGAGAACATGTACAGCATTAACTTCTCAGGTTGAAATCCTGTGTGCATCTATTTGGGACAATGTCCCATGAAGCTAAGTAAAACTGACATGTGCACATATGATTACACTGTTAAGTGTCTATATTGGAAAACTGACAATAAACATGTATGCACTTTAATCACTCAAATACCTTTTTCCTTTAGTTCTCTGAAGGCGAGTATCTTGCCATCACAGCTGTTACTTGTTTGGAAATGGGAAGACAGATATGAAATTGCATTAATTAAAATACAGTAGCAATAGTAAAATTTCAATCTTGCATTTAAGGTAATACAAGTATTACACAGTTTAAGTACACTTGCCAGCAAGTAGGATTTAAAAGATCTAAGAAACTCTGTGTCTTTTACATGTCCATGTATTCGCTTGTTTGCATATTTGTCGCCAGCTGGAAGCTGAGAAATTTGTCTTGGGTATTGTGTTGCTACAGAGATGTGCTATATATCTAAGCGAGCATGCTTTGTGAACAAGATTGCGTTGTATGTAGGCAGAATTGTGCTTCTGTTCCCTTGAGGTACAGAATTTTAAGAGGTAATGATGTTTTACAGTAATTAGAGTAATTTTACATTCAGTAGTTAACTGTGAAATGAGAGCAGTTATGCACTGTGGTGTTGCTAGTTTTCGAGAACATTCTTTTTTTCCCCTGTAGAGGGAAATAATTTAGTGTGTAAATATACTTGGGATGAAGTACTTTGCCACATTTTTTTTATGTCTGGATTCTTTAGGTGTTCCTACAAGAATGAGAGACGGCAGATGGCAAGAAAAGCACACTAATCTAGAAAAGCTTTTCTCAACTTTCTTACCCTCAGGAACCCTTGAAATAGTTGCAGGAACTCCTGCAAAAAAAATTACATGTCTCAGAGAAATCTTGAATTTTTTTTTTACATCTACAGCTTTAAAAATAGTATTTTTTCCAGTCATTATCTCTTGTGGAACCCCTAGTGAACTCTAATGAAACCCTTGAGTTCCAGGGTTCTCTGAGTGAAAAACCCTGCTCTTGAGAATGAGCAGACTTATTCTTCTACTTTCTAGACTATCTTTATCATCTTGTGTTTGAAACTACCTTTCTCTTTATCAGCCCCATTTGAAGAGACAAAATAATTGCCTTCAGAAGAATTATTATATTTTCAGTAATCAAGAACGGATTGCAAATTCATTACAAGGAAATGTTTCTGTATTTCTTGTCAAATCTTAAAACATAGCAATAGCAAGTACATTTCTATACCGCTTATCAGTGCACTTAAGAACTCCCTAAGTGGTTTACAATGTGTAAGCTGATTGCCCCCAACAAGCTGGGTATTCATTTTAGCAATGTCAGGAGGATGCAAGCCTGAGTCAAGCTTGAGCCCCCTTTGCTGGTATTGAACTTGCAGTCTTGCGGTTTGTGAGTGAGTGGCTGCAGTACAGGCATTTAACCACTGCAGCACCATCTAAAAGACCAGTACCTCTTTGAGGACAGCCCTGAACAAAGTATCCTTGTGATCTCTCAAAGCAACTTTGCCATTGGGTGCTGGTATTGTCTGGCAACACAAATCCACCCTGGCCTCTACCCCTTAGTCTGATGCAGACAGGAGAAGCTTGTTGTGGGCAGGGGGACACCCACGACTACAGCAGTATTTACAGCTCTGTTTTCCCACAATACCTCTGAGCCCTTTATAGTGTTTGTTTGGAGGTGAGACCAGGATGCATTGGAAGTAACAGCTTTCACCTTGTCTGTTGCTTCTTTTGCCAGGTCCCAGCTCTATATTTAGAATATGAAGGAGTTCTGTACATACAAGCCACGATTAGCCTTGGCATTGGCCAAACATGTATGTGCTGATGCTGGGCCAGTAATGGATCAAGATACAAGGAGAACTGAAAGAAAAAGAAGAAGAGAAAGGTGGAGATTTCAAAGAAAACTCAAAGTAGTTCAGGATGAACTGTGTGTAGAATGATACTACAGTATTGGGAAGCATGACTAATACCCTGTTATTGGAAGAAAGAAAGTAGACAGAAAAGGAAGGTGTTCATATGGGTTAGGAGGTTGGAGGTTGGCATAGCGCTGCTAGATCTTGACTGACAAATTATGGCCTGGAACTGAAGGGAGAAAAAAAAAAGCATTTTATCCTGCTTTTTCCCAAAGTTGATCAAACCTCTGCTGCCTGCACAGCCCACTCCCAAGGCAGACCAAATGTGCACAGTCTGACTGCATGGTGCAGTGTCAGTCCATATTGCTGGGTAATTTTTTTGTTGCCTCCCTACCATATGTGCACTGTCGCACAAACACACCATCAGTGGCCCCCAGGTACCTCCTACGTCCGCCCAGGTGCCATCCCATTGGATGGCTGTTCGTTTGAATGGCCACACAGTTTCATGTGCAACGCTCCACCTGGACATCGGAGCATTGGTGTGTGAGCAATACACAGTCATGAAGGTCCACACTACACGCCCCCTTCATTCTTTCACCCCATGGCCTCCTTTGGACTGTCTGGTTTGTGTATGTTGTAATTAAATCCATTGGACTTGTCGCACTTTCCTTTCTTTGCTTTGCTGCAGCCCCGCACTTGCTTATATGCAGGAGCAAAGATTAACATCTTTTGTGCTAAGTTGAACTATCCCAGGTTCTATTTGCTCTGGTTTTTAGCCTTGGAGTGTGGCTTCAGTCCGGTTTCCACCTACTTTGGAGACATGTGTCATCTAATCGCCCCACCTTCAAAGCAGTTGGAAACTGCTTTATTTTTCCCATCTGTTTCACATTGTGTTATCCTTAAAAGATGTATAGCAGGGAAATTTCCCTCCTGTGACATCTGCTGGGTCAAGAAACAGGAACAGCATGAGAACTATTTGTTTGATTCATTTGTACACCACACTTAACCTGTTTGGATTTCAAGGTGATGATGTTCAATCAAAACTTGTATTACCATATAATCTACAGTAGTAAAACTGGAAATTCAGTATTTTAAAGGCAGAGTTAAAAGTAGTTCAGATATATTTGACCTAAGTAGCAAGCTATTCATATGTAGATTTTGATACAGTTGCTGTAAAATGATGTTTTTCCCCTTTTATTATGTAGGAAATAACTGGCTTATTTAAGAGATTTACTACTTGTAAAAGGCGTGAGATTCATATAGTGAGGCATGCTGGTGTTGCAGTTCAATAACAGTTGGAGGAACACATTAACATCATCCTTGCACTGTTGTAAATTGCACTTTCTAGAGGTCTAATTTTTTTGGAATATTTTGAAGTCATTGAAAAAAATTTCTAAGGGGGGGAATTATTAGCAGATTGAAACTCACTTTGTTCCTTTATCTATATAAAATACATTATATATAACTTGGTTTGATGTTAAATCATGCTTAATAGATGGAAATTAGATGTTATTCAAAATTACAAATTATATTCAGTTTACAAATTGAACTTCAAATATTTTTAAATTATAACAACAGCAACAATAATTAATTACAAATTATTTGCAAACGGAGTTACTGTTTACAAATGGAAAGTTACAAAGTTCTGAACTGTAAGTAACATCTGAACTATAAGGAACCTCTTTGGTTTTGCCAGTATGAAGAGCAGGCAAAGAAAACAGTGGAAAACATAACAAAACAGTGGAAATCATCAACATTAATAAAACAGATTTTGGATTTTTGTTTTTGTTTTTTGTCTTCACTAGTTCTCCATAGTGCAAAGCAGACACAACACACTTGTTTCTCAAAACTGAGTAAAGGAAACCAGGACCAGGGATTGTAACGATCTGCTACTGTGTCTATCTTTGTCTTACATGTTGTTGTTTTTAGAAATGATTTTGGGGCTGCAAATATGTAGACCTCTTATCTTAAACATTTTATTCATCATTCTAAAAGAAAATATAGTCAACCCTCCATATTTGCTGGGGTTAGGGATGCAGGACTCCATGAAAGTGGAAAGTGGGAAAACTGTGAATAACTCTACCCACCCAACCATATTTAACACACATGCAAAGTACAATCCGCAGATTCAACTCACTATGGATGCCTTCGAGGTGGTGGATTTCTTTCACAAGGCAGGAGCAGGGGGGCTGTCAGAGTTTGCCTCTGCTGCTGTCCTGTGCCATGTTTAATAGTGATTTACAAGGCTCTCTGCACATTCTCAGTCTTGATTAAAAATTGCACAGGCTAAAGAAAACAGAAGAAGACTAGGCCATGGAAGAGCAGGTATGAAAGAACTAGACAAGGTCCTAAAATGCAAAGACATAACACTGAATACTAAAATTGGGATCATCCAAACTGTTGTATTCCTCATCACCATGTACGGATGTGAGAACTGGACAGTGAAGAAAGCCAACAAAGAAAATCAGCTCATTTATGATGTGGTGCTGAAGTACAGTGCTGGAGATACTGTGGACAGCCAGAAAGACAAATGAGTCCTAGAACAGCTAAAGCATAATAATAATAATAATAATAATAATAATAATAATAATAATAAAGCTCAAACTTCCAGGAAGCCAAGAGGACTACAGTGAGGTTGTTGTACTTTGGCCACATCATGAGAAGGCATGACTCATTAGAAAAGTCAGTAATGCTAGGAAAGTTATAAGGCAGCTGAAAGAGAGGTAGTCTGCATGCCGGATGGCTAGACAGGGAGGCCATGGCCCTGAACTTGCAGGACCTGAGCAAACCAGTGGAGGACAGGGGGTCTTGGAGGTGTCTCATCCACAGGGTCACCATGAGTTGAGGTCGACTCGAGGGCAGCTAACAACAACAAAACAGAGATGGCAGCAAATAATCCATAAATAATCAAACTGGCAAAAGTCAAATTCACAAACATGAATTGCTTAATGCATTTTTCCAGGTTTTTTTTTTTTGGGGGGGGGAGCTTTTTAGGGGGGATGAAAAAGAACCCTTTTCCTTTCTGAATTTTCCCAGTTTTTTCCTTCCTTGTCCCTTAACATCTCAGCATCTCCAACATGAATGTTTACTTTGCCTTTGTGTCTTTTGACAGTTTAGCTTTTGAGGTTAAAAATGTACTACTGAAAAATAAACTTGGATCCAACAACATTTTGTTCATTAGCTAGAGGTGATTTCAGTTTCTTTGCTGCACAAAACAATTTCCACCACCTAGTCAAAGGAATGTGCCTCATACAGCCTTTGTAAATATGCTTCTGTAAGGAGTAAAACACCTTCCCTAGCTCATCAAACTATGTGAATATATAATTTGTATTAGTTTGGTTCCTCGCCTAAAACATTGATATTCTACTCACAAGTCGGTGCTGAACCCTTTGCTGTAATTAATTTTGAAGGTGCTAATGCAAGGATTTTTGAGTGTTTCCCCCAAATATTTGAACCTTTTCAGTGGTTAAGCAGCAGAGTCCTAGAGTATCACAAGAATAGATGTCAGGTATAATTCTCTCACCAGATGGCACACCTACAGGTGATGCACTAGCCTGTGAAATTACATTCTAAATTGCATCAGAAATGAGCACCACACACAAAGAGCAGTGAGCCCCACACAAAGAGCAAAGCATTCACAGATTGGTAATAAATGCCTTGATTCAGTAAGAGGAACAGTTTCTTCTTCGTGGTCTCTGCGAATCATACAAATGGGTTTCACTGCGCCTGCGCAGTGCTTATGACATGTGTTCTTCTTTTGTCTCTCACTGTCACAGGGCTGATTTTCTTCTCTTGTGGAGTGCGATGGCTGGGATGTCAGTCATTTATGGCAGGGCAAGTACCTGGAGGGGCAAGAAGGCTCAGTGTGGGTGAGTCTGGCTTTAGTATGGGTGGGGGGTGGTGGGGGGCGCTTGGCGTGAGGTTGGGAAATGAGAAGGGAGTGGGTTGATGGGAGGGTTTCTGGTGTATGGCATGGGACTAAGAAGTTCTGTAGACGGTGAAGAGTGAGTAAGAAGGGTGTGGTTTCCATCATTTGAAGCTCCAAGGCATTTGTGTTCATGGTATGGGTAATACAGAAGCATTAATGGGATATTTGGGCTTTAAATGAATAGCATTTTCAAGAACAACGTTGACTTTAAAAATAATTGAAGAATAATCCTTGAAAGTTATTATACCAACTTTTTTCAGTTAATAACAAGGCATGAGGAAAGAACATGGCTAAAAGAAGAGGAAGAAACATTAATAAAAGGATTTTGAAAAGACTGATCTAACCTACCCTGATAATTATAGTTTAGGTCATTTCTAAGAGTGAAAGCCAGTGAGACAAAATGGAATCTCTGTTCACAGTCAGACACATCCCTTCTCCTTCCTTACCATGAGCTTCATTTGCCCTCCCAGATCGGCCTGGTGGATCACCCAAACCCTCCAGAATAGATTTCATGGGTCTGTTGACTGCAGGATGTTTTCCATTAACAGATGTCATTCCATGTGGTGTGTGGACACAATTGGAATTGCACCCCAGGTTCATTAAAAGTTTAGTAGCAATGAACATATATGGAATGAAGATGGAAAGACCATGAGGGCTAGGTTAATTCATTTTTTGAGAAATCTAAAAAAGAAAATTTGTCATGGTTTGTAAAATGCTTTTATGATACCTTTTTTTTGTGTTTGTGAACCAAGACCTCATATCTCACATGTTGTTTCATTTGAACTAAGCTTGGAGCAGGAATCATGTGGAATTTTTCTGGTTCTCCATGTGTTTGTATTTTAAGATACTAATATTATTTTAAATCATTATAGAAGGATATAAAATCTTAAATTTTGGGAACTAGACAACTAGGTATATTATTCTGTAGTGGGTGGGGGGAAATGTCCCCTGCTCTCCACTAACACTGAAGCATCTGTGTTGTTGTTGTTTATTAGATTTGACCTTCCAAATGCCCAACCCTAGCATCAAGAAAGAAAACCTAGCACATACCCAAAAAAATAAATAAAAATAAATAATTCTAATTCTGTGATTTATTTCCTTGGACATATGATGTTATAACATGGCATTCTTGGCAAAGCTTTGGAAAGAGTGTAAGGTCAACGTTAGAGGTTTCCTTAATGCTGTGCAGTTTCCATAAATTAGATGCTTCATATGCAGTATTACTTACTTTAAAGGAGTTGTGTCCATTGCATTTACATGTACTGTATTCGTAATACTCTACTCTAGTTTTTAAATTCTTAAGAGGTATGCTGGCAAACTCTTGTGACAGCTAGTGTCACTGGAATTAATCCTTGTTGACTGCTCAGTCACCTATGAGTGTTCTAGTGTCTTTCTTGCCTCACAATTTGTGGAAATTTTATTATCACTCCCTTTACAGTGGCTTCTTTTCAGTGCCTAATAGAAATAACACAGGCCTTTATAACATGGGGAATCTGGATGTCATTGAATGGTGCGGTCTTTTTCGGGTCATTGCCTGCAGAAAAAGTGGGGTATTAAATAAATAAAAAATAAATTTGGGGGGGGGAACGAATGAGAATGTATGTGTTATATTGCAAAACAGGAGGGCTGGATAATATGTTATATTGTGTGTTCCTTTTACCCTTGACTAGTTGTCTTACTCTTTAAATTATAGACAGCAGTAGGAAAAGAGTAAGAGTGCAATACAGATGGAATCAGTCAGGGAAGTTATGACCCTAAGTTTCAAGACTCTTGTAGGATTGTTAATAACATGAATCTGGGAGGTCTGTCATTCATAGGGTGGCCAAAAATCAAAGCTGATTTGAGGGTATAACAACAAGAAGAACAAGTGATAGGAAATAAGGTCACAAGGTTTGAATATCTGGTGATTCTTGGCTGAGTTGATGCAGCTCAAGCCTTCGCTACCCGCCATGTTTTTCTTACTAGCACAAGGAACAAAATAATCAGTGGAAGCTGAACCAGAGCTCCTAACTGGACCCATTGCAATCAGGATAATAGGCAAGGGCTGTTTCTAGGCTTACAGATTTGAGTAAGTCAGCATCCCAAGCACTGCAAGTTTCCCCTTTGTGGTTAGTTTGGTCATTCACCTGAGGCTGAATGGGGGAACAAATGATTTCATTTATAGTAAGAAGCTTGCATTCCCATCCAGTTTAAATGTAACTGGTTTACCCAAGTGTATTTTCACTCCTCCTACTGTTTACAGAATTAGATTGTGGAACATCTAATTTTGACGTTTGGTAATGGGGAAGTGCTGAGTCGTCGGTGCTCACTGATCCACTGCTAGCTATGTGCACAGTGGGTAGCTTATTAAAAACGCTGCTTAGCCAGGGGAGAAAGTAGGACATTTTCAAGACAGACTGTGAATTTAAAACACCCTGAGAAAGTTATAATCCTTTGCGGATTATAACAATATAAAGCCAAATATTGCCATGTTTGTTTTGCTTGACTCTTGCCCAAAATAATTACGGTAAGAGATGTACTTATCATTTGTATTGCACCTAAAACAATAGGAAGTTATTTACAGGAGAAATACCATATTAAACTGAGATCTTTCTGTTTTTAAATCGTATCTGGTGGGTGGGGGGGGAGTAGTAATTTGAGTTTCCCAACAGAGAAAGTTTGAGATCTACAGAATAGAATTATTTCTGCTTGCTTTCCCCTTGGGTGTAGTATGGTTTTGGAAAGCTTGCTGAGAACACTTCTTGTTCTCCGTGCAAGTAGTAGTAGTTGTGGTAATTTCAGATTTTCCATCTGCAGATTTTTGATGCAAAGGGCTAAACCTGTACACCCAGGAGGTAAATATTTTAATTGCCTGTCTAAAACAGGACTAGGCAATCAATTCAACAAATCTGACATCTTGAAAGTGTTATCACTTGGAAGACCTGTATCTTTTTGCTGTTCTGTTTCAAGGAGCAGTGGAGGAGTAGAGAAAGGAACAAGAGGCATGCAGTAGTGGATGGTGGGTATGGATAGATGCTCTAGGCATGCAGCATTTGTATATGCCATATCTGTCGCCTTTGTCTTTATCATAGTCCTTTTCCGCAAGCAGCTGAACAGTTAATGTCTTCTGAAGAATATTCCTAGGGAATCAAATGGAGAATATTAAGCAGTCCAGGCTACTCTTAAAGGTGGCTGAGAGCTCACTAACCAACCAGTGGGAAAATGAAAATACAAGTCAGTTGTCTTTTTTTGGTAAGCTTGGAAGTTAGAAATGGGGCAGGTGGGGGTATAATTTCTTGATATGGAAGCTTTGCTAGATGTGGTTCAGGTTGACTCAAACTGTTGAATCATGGGGTATCCAGACCGGCACTTTGCGCGTGGCCTGGATATATGCTAGGGTTGCTTCAGGGCATCCTACAGACACCCCTCAACCCAAGCCAGTACTACTGCGGTGTGGTAATGGCGGCACCCTGTCTACATGGGTGCCGCCATACAACGTCACAACCATGCCGCCTCCAAACGGAACGGCGGGGCATGAGGCTCGCACGCCGCTGCAGGCGCGTGGGGCGCCCTTTTAGCGGCCCGGAAGGAGCTCCAAAACGGAGGTCCTTCCCTGCTTGTACACTGGCACAGCTTTACACGGCTGCACCAGTGATACAAAAGAAAGGGGTCAGCGGCCCCTTTCTCTCTTTCCCTGCCGCTGTCGGGGTGTCCTTGGGGCATGAAGCTCCAAGGACACCCCTTTCCAGGCCGTGGGGAAGGCGGCTTTTGTGCCGCTTCCCTGAGGCCTTGAAAAGTGGTGGATCTGGGCTTCTGGTGCGGCAGCTGTGGCAGCTCAGGCCCTGATCCGTCGGGGAAAGGGACGGGTGCAGGCTGCCCAAGGGGCTGTCAGTATCCCGCCATAGTCTGGATTTTTACCTATTGCTGAAGGACAATCTTGAAAGCCTATTAATTAAGGCTAATTAATGAAAGCAGATAGTTCTTGTTTGGAATGAGATATTGACATGCCATTGAATTTAGGCTGGAACATGACTGTTTAGTATGAGAGGAAGAACAGATGAAGTTGAAAGACAGGAACTTAGTACATTGTCTAAACTTTTCTTCCCTCCCAATAGAGTAAGAACATAATAGTACTCAAGCTTGATTGTTCAGTTCATTTAGAGGCTTTGGAATAGATTGCTTATGCCTTCAGGCATTTGTAACTGATGCACTTCTGCCAGTAGGTTTAGAAGGTTAATGACACTCAGTGTAGGTGGTTTCTCACATTTCTTTGCTCCATAAATCAGCCAGCAGGTGGGGTTAAAGCAGCAGAAGACCTCATGGCACATGAAGCTCTTTTTCTGTGAAGTGTAGGCAGTAGATGGATGATTCTGTCACACACAAAATGAGATAAAAATATGCGACATTAATAGTTTAGTTGGAATGTTTTCAAGACTTAAGCAAGAGGTCTGGCAACCTCTTGAGCTAAGGAGAGGTGAAAATTTCTAATGAATATGTGTTGATCATAGTGTATACTGTTTTATTCACAAACCGGTTTGTTGCCACAAGGTCTGGTGTACCTTGAGTAACAGAAATATACTGATTGTATCCTTACTTTCTTCACTGTACTGTTGTGTACATACAAAGTTTTCCGTCACAGACCTAATAGACCAGTGATGGCAAACCTGTTAGGTTTCGCGTGCCAGGGGGTGGGCTTCTGTCCCCTGGGATGGGCTGCTGGGGATGGGGCTTGGCAGGGCCACTTGGATGGGCGCCCTGGCCTCCCTCCCCATGGTGCAGGCTTTCCTGGCCCTCCGAAGTTGCCCTAACGGGAGGGTACTTGGAGGCGCAGGGAAAGGTAAGTGGGAGGAAAGAGGGAGATGGGGAGGCCCCTGCCTCCCTCCCCGCGGAGCTTCCCTGCTTCCAGCTGTCTGGCAGGCAAAGCTCCCTGAGGAGGAGCACTGGTGCACCGGTGCACTCCCTCCTCTCCCGCCCCTTTTCCTGCCTCTAGCTCTCTTGAAGAGGCATCTGGGGGCTGGAAGATGTGAGAAGGAGAGAAGAGGCGCGCTCCTCTGGCCCTTCTCCGGAGCGCCCTTTTTCTGGCTTGCAGCTGTCTCTGAGAGACAGCGGGGGGCCAGAAAAGGCAGGGAGGGGTAGGAATGGGCACGCTCATGCCTCTCCCGCCTCTCCCTCACCCTGCCCGAAGAAAGGGCCCAAAGTGCCACTTCGGCACGCGTGGCAGTGGTTCGCATCACTGTAAGAGACGTCGTTTCAAAGCAAGGCGATAAATAGAAAAATAAGTTACAGAAGCTCTAAATTATGAACTTTGTAGCAACTCTGCCAACTATTAGTGCCTGAGGGGGCAAGTGGATAAAAGTATGTACTCAAGATAAACTAGCTGTCAAATTTGCATATTTTTATAAGATATAAGATATAAATTGCTCATTAACATGCCACTAGCCGAATTGCGCAGCTCATATAACAGGACTTGACTCATAAATGAAACATTTCCTCAGGTGTTTGTAACTTGCAAGCTTTTGCAAACCAGTTTGAAACAATTGTTCGACTACCTAACCATAATTTTATCCTTCCAGGAAGGTTAAAATTAAATGATTCTGAAACTTAATTTCATGAGGACACTTGATTTACAGTTGGAAGTTGTGTTAATATTTCATACACCAGTATAGTATATTACAGCCCCTGTATTCATGGACCTGTTTCACTATCTGTGAACTGAGTTTATATATGTTCAAGTTCCATTGTGAGCCGGACTTCATTTATGTAAACTGAGGACTACAGTTATGAGAATAACAGTGCAGGTCAAAGGGGACATTAAAAAGTGAATAGAGAACAGTCAGTGGACATCAAGTTATCACGGTTGGTATTGATGCTAATGTTGTCTTATTGAAAAAATGTTTTGCCTTTATTCAGTGTAATGCTTGCCAGTTTTATATGAGTATGTATCTGCGGAGTGTGCCCCCCCCCTTTTTTTTCCCTGGTAAATACTGTTTTTCATGGTTTCATTTACCTTCCAAGTAGTTTGGCTTTTTATTATAACACTTGTGTTTGGATGTGTATGACTTTCTTTAGGGTGGCAGAATGCAAATTTTACAAGTACCCATTCCTGCTGTCCGTGTTGCTGTTGTTATCAGTTTGTTGCTTTGCGTTCGTTTTCATAGAATCATACAGTTGGAAGAGACTGCAAGGGCCATCCAGTCCAAACCCTGCCATGGCAGGAAATCTCAATCAAGCATCCCGACAGTGCCATCCAGCCTCTGTTTTGTAGCTACTTTAACTAGTTTAATACATGTTTTCATTGATTCAAGTAGTGGCTCTGTTTTGAATGGGATTATTTATATGTAGTTATAATATGGGAGAAAAACTGGCAAACCAACTCTGATTATTCCTTCCTAAGAAAACCCGATGAATTCATGGGATCACCATAAGTTTACAGATGATTGCAAGGCACATGCACACACCAAACATACAACATATGCTAGGGCAGAAATGGCCACTTGTGTCTGTCAAGATGTTGTTTGGCCTGTACTTACATTAGCCTAACCAGCATAACCTGGTGAGGCATTTATCAGGTGTAGCCTGAAAGCCATCTGACATCCTGGGTCTGAGGATGGTGTATCCTCTATACTTTTTTTTAAACCATGACCTTGTAAAATATATCAAGCAGTGATCGCTGTAGAAAGAAGCTTCAGCCTTAATTGCACTCATACCTTATTCCATCATAATAATACTATATACTATATATACTATACCAGTATAGGTATACTAGCAGTGAAAAGAAGAGAGTTGCAGGTGGCAGAGGCGGTGGAAAAGAGTAAGACATTGGAGAAGTAGAAGAATTTGTCTGCTGGCTGTGCAACCTCGAAAAAAGTGGTGTAGTGCACGAAAAAGTGATAGTAGCTGCAAACAGGATTTTGGCTTTCCATACAAAATGAAACAAATAAATGAGATGACAATTGGTTATACTGGTTTTCCTGTCTTCATCACTCATTGAATTAAAACTGATGCTTCTAACCCTAGTAAGACACAGTATTACCCTTTTTGAATCCTTACATTTGTGAGGCATTGCTACGGGATTAAAGATTCCTGTCATACTTTGCACTCAGTATGAGCTGTTACTAATGACAGATGATTTGGGGGGCAGTGAGTCGAGAGGACACAGATGACAAATCCAGGAATTTCTAATCATGCTGCAGTGAGATATTGTCTGATCGGCAGTTTAATACTACTACTGTGATGAGAAATAAGCGATAAAACAAAATGTACACAATATGTGGAATTGGAATTAGATGTGCTGACGTAGGAATGGCTTTGCTCTTGTCTTAGCAAGGATAGAATCAAAATCGTGATCCAGTACTATGGTGGATCTAAAAATAAAATAATGCCCCAAACCATTTCCTGTTTCCATTTTTCTAATTAAGTGCAGGAAATAATTTTCAGTACTTGTTTTGGGATCTTTTCTTCCCTACAGCTGTGATTTAGACATGATTACTGTGAGAGAATGTAAATGACTTGAAGGCACAACAACAATAACAGATGGAAACATATTATTTCTTCAGCATCAAAATGTGACCCCCCAGTAATAATAAGTCACAATTGTCAATTTAATTCTGAATTGTCACTGTCTTGATCAACATGAGTTGGCTAAGAGCAGTTCTGGTACTAGTGTTAGAGGAGTCACACCAGAGCTTCTTTCAGTCATACTAGTCTACATGAGAAGAACACCAAGAAACCTTCACCTTTATCCATGGAGCACATAACAATCCATAATTTTGGCCTCAAACTGCCTTTCATGTATACATGAGGCCAACTATATTTGAACAATAAGTGAGGCTGGATGGCACTTGTCAGGGATGCTTTTGATTTGGATTTCCTGCATGGCAGGGGGTTGGACTGGATGGCCCTAGTGGTCCTTTCCAACTCTATGAGATGCTGATCTATGATTCCTATATATGGTGTATCAGGCTTGCTAATATGAAAAGCAAAAAGGCAAAAACTAGAGAGTATTGTCTGAATCCACAAAGATAAATCTTATACTCTGCTGATTTGATTTTGAGTCATTGTGAACAGGACAGAGATAATGTGCAATGTACAGTGATAATATGACCAAGTAAATAGTTGTCTTTTTGGATTTCATTTAGTCCCCCTGAGAAGGCCCTAAGAGTACCCACAGCTTTTGTACTGATGAAGTCAATCTTGAACCATGGCCTGTTACAGACTGCCGAAAATAAAGCGGCTTCGGGTCTCTTTGGAGGATGCTATTTAAATGATGCATGCATCCTAAGAATCCAGAAGCTGCACCAAAAGCTGCACTCCGGTGCTTAGGAATGGAGTGTGGGCTTTGGTGCGTACCTCCGGACTCTTAGGACCCATGCATCATTTAAATAGCATACCTCCAAGAGACCGGAAGCAGCTTTATTTGGCAGTCTGTAACAGGCCCTGTCTCCCCTTGCCCTTGTAAAATGACTGAATAGAATTCATAGTGATTTTGTTTATATGTACTTACTTGCATGTATAAGATTTAGTTCTTGTTCAATTGAATGCATAGCCTATTTAAAAACCAAGACTCTAATTACTAGGGCTATATGCTTCGTTCACAAAGCACAAGAGAGCATTAAGGGTACAGATCATATCCTTACTCAGACCTGAGCATGAGTATTCTGGTCTGTTTTTTTCACTCTTCATATTTCGTTGGTTGTGTAATTGTGGAAACACATTTGCCACAGCAGACACGTATCAATTGTCAGTTTTCCTTTTCATACCTTCTATTTAAATTTTGAACATGTTACATCAAGGAATCCAAGTGCATATGCGAAACCATTGTATTTAGTCTATTCTATTCATCTCTTACATTTGGTTTTTGCATCAAGCCTTCTGTTTTCATGTCCCATTTAAGAGCTGGATATTCAGTGACATGATATTGAAATTGAAACAAACCTGTACCATTTCAGGATTTAAAATGCACAAACCAGCAAATGTTCTAGTACATGAACAGCAAGTAATAGAATCATAGAGCTGGAAGAGACAACAGGGCATTGAGTCCAACCCCTGTCTTACTATCTTGGATGAAGGTTAAAATATGGCTGTGCAAAGTGCTATAATACCAGTTTATATGAGAAGTATATTTTGAGTAAAGCGCTGATTTCAAACTTAGCCCCACCTAGAAAATGGTGTTGAGCACTGGGACTAGGGTGGAAGATACTGTAGATTGGATTATGAAATGGAAATTGTAAATGGAGGGAGGGGGGCATATAAAAATGATATATGATGGGAAACATATATGGAAAAACAAATACAAGTGACCTAATGGAGTGAGCAGCCTGTAAAACGAGAAGAAGGGTGAAGTTGAGATGAAAACAGAATGGGTGATATCCAGGAAACACTTCCAGTGGAATAGAAATGAGTTGATTTGATAACAACCAGTGTGAGGTCAAGAATTAATAGTGTTGGTAGGCTATTATTGTATGGATGAAGAGAAAGGCAAGAGTTAAATTAAAATGAAATTGAAGGGTGGTGTCTGGTTAAAATTGGGTTAACAAATCTGGTTACAGGATAAATGTGCAAGTTGATAAACTATGGAAAATAGATGGTTTATATTGAATGTTATATATAACAGATTTAGTTGTAACTAGGAAGATACATTACATTTAAGTGACAAGACATTGTTGTAAGGAGGAGAAAATTCCACATTGCTTAATATATATAATGGCTTAAATGTTGATATCATTAAGAAAGATACATGGTGTGATGCGTTAATGTTAGATCTATTACCCTAGGGAAGAAAGAGAAATTATACTGATAGTAGCATCTGTTAAAGCAAAGATCTTTCATTTATTTCTTTACTCGAATTATACGTAAGATTTTATTGTATCTAGTCCTCAAGAATCTACTTCACAGACACAGCAAATGAAATGCAATCATAATTAAAATGTTATATTTGTCTTCTATATATAATAGTAAGTACCTGAGGACTGAGTTTTCCTTACTGGAGAGAAACAGTGTTCTCCTGCACAATCATTTTTTCAAATGATTTTTGCAGTGTATCCTGATATCTCACCATTAGCCTGGTGGCTGTAGGTGATCCCAGTAAAACATGCTGAGAGATTAGCTTTCTGGGATGATGTGGTATGGCTTCCGCAGGTCCTGTAATGAAGAACGGCTGTAATTCCTGAAGCTGGGTAGAAGTGCTTAGATTCCAGCACACTTATATCTGAAGCATGTCATTAAGGTACTGTAACAATTAGATGTAAACTTATTTAAAAGAATTCATAATTGTTCATTCCGCTATATTGTTCAGATAGAGAAAAATCAAGTATTAGCTGTTTAGCTTTGTAAAACATATGGGGTTTATGGTACTTTACATTTTTGGAACTTGACCTGAACTGTATGGAGTTTCTGGTCTTTTCATAAGTGTGTAAGTTACTTTTAAAAGTTAGGTTATTGTTGTACATCTCAGTTACATTAGTTATATCTCTTTACTTTCATGTGTGTCTAAAAATACCGAAATTGTACTTGAGGAAGAGATTTTAATGTACAAACTCTGAACTGTGGTACAAAACATATTAGTTCTGTGTATCTAATTGTGCTTCATCATCTACAACAGAGCACAAGGCACAACTATGAGGCAGTATTTGACCATGTGGTATTCTTTTTCTAGCATTTAGTGAGAGAAAACACATTGGAACCATAAAATTAATTAGAAGTTTGAGTGTAACTGCAAAAGGAAAGAAGTTAACCTTTGCTTATGCAGGGATACTGTTGTTATTGGCGAATACTAATTACAAGTAACTGTTTGTAATAAGTTACTTCAGGCTGTGCTTTTCATAGTTTATAATTCTCCTTCTTCCCCCTCTTCATGAAAAAAACTCATAAAAACAACAACAATACGATGTACTACTACGCCACATTGATATTTCTTGACTTGTATGTCAAAACTTAACATATAGTGCTCATAGACAACGAGAATTATTCCTAACAATCCAAAGTGTGGTTTGATAGTTTTGCAGACTTTGAAGACACATCTAATTATACTATTCTCAGAAGTCGTTGACTTTTTCATATATTCCTGTTGGCACATGTGTACTCTACCAACTCGACTACTTTAATGAGTGGTAGCATTAAAAAAAATCCTTAGTGTGAACAACTTGCAGTGAAACAGGTGTTGGGACAGGCACTTAGTATCAGAAAAAGGTCCTATCCAGGCCAGCTGCTTGTGCCCTGGATATGTACTAGGGTTGGGCGTCAGGCATTTTTACATACGCCCGCACAACCCTAACATTGAGCTGTGGCGGCATAATGGCAGCACCCTGGATACACGGACACCGTCATTATGATGTCATGGCGCGCACTGCGTCCAAACAGGCAGTGCGGCATGGCGGAGTGTTCAACGCGCGTCAGGCTGCTGTGGCAGCTAATACAGGGCACGGAAGGACGCTCCCTGCTCCCAGAGGGTGCCTTGTTCCCACGGCAACTAGATGGCCACGGGAACGGTGCCAGGGAGAAAGGGCTGAGCGGCACCTTTCAACTCTGGCTGCAGCAGCCCAAGGGTGTCCTGGGGCATAAAGCCCAAGGACACCCTTTCGATCAGGAGAAGTGGCATTTTGCACTTCTCCCTGGTCCGGAAAAGCACCAGATTGGGGCTTCTGGGCTGCCGCTGTGGCTGCCTGGCCCCAAACGTGGTGTAGAGGGGCGGCTGCAGGCTGCCCAAATGGGCAGTCGTGATCCCACCTACGTCGCAACAGAATATTTTGGAGTTTTGAGAAAACTCAGTAAATACTGTCATTTGTTGTAGATGTGGGCATAGCTGAAAGTGTTGTGAAAAGAGTCCTGGCCCTCCCTGCTCAGTTTTTTGTGGTGATGTAGGGAAGAACAAGAATACTGTTTGCCATTTGTTAGCATATTGCAGTGTTAAATTACATATTTTTCAGTTCCCTGATAAGGAGTCATTGACATAGAGGTGAGAGAATTGGAAATGTCCTGTCATCTCTGGCCTGGGAGTGAGTGAAAAGGCTGGCTCATTCCCACAGGGCTAGCCTCAAGAAGAAGAGTGTGATTTTATTTTATGTATTTTTATATTTGATGTATTTTTATTGCGGTAACCCGCCAGATTCCTTGTGATGGGCAGATATTAATAATCATTTATTATGTGTTTTGTTGTTGGTTGTTGTATTATTTAGTTTTGTTTTGATCACATCAAAATATACTATTTGTTCTCAAAATGGAAGATACTATTTCAGGAGAGTTCGTCTTCATGTAAGGTATTCACACCAGAATACTGTAAAACTTAAAGTTTGAACAGCTTCCAAATTGCTTTCTCTGAAAAAAAAAAGTGACAAACCTGCCTGTAAAGCCAGTTTACATTTACATCCTGCTGGTAGGGTGAGTGACAGGAGGAGGAACAAACTTAAAACGCATACTTGAGTGGTATCAGTAAGCCAACCTTCGTAAATCATCTTTCTAGCATTTGACACAAAGCTTGTTTTCCTGTACAAAACATGCAGTCAAGAATGAATTGGACTAAGAATGTCAGCTTACGACTAAACAACCAAAAATCATTCCTCGGGTCTGTAAAATGGATGGCTTTAAATATTATTGGAGGAAATTATAAAATGTCACCTAATTAATCACACAATGGACCAAGATGTTGGTTTCTCTTCTGGATTGGGTTTTTTCAATGAGAAGTTAGTGACTTTTGCCTAGAAGCTTTCATACTTTAAATTGATGCAATTACTATTGCATTAATTGTTGACACAACTAAATCTGTACACATAGTAGACATGTTCCTACTTGAAAGAAGCGTTAAGAGGAACTCAGTGTGCTGTCGATTCAGGCAGGATGATTCTTAAGTTGGCCGCCACGAAATATTTTGCATTGGATGTCTGGTCAGTTTTTTTTTTTCAATAACATCTGCTGAAAGGAAGGAGATTTTTTAGTATCCCTAGCTATTTGCTCGTTCGAGCCCTTCATCCACTAACTATTTAGAACTGAGTAATGTTGTCTCTACATCTCTATAACTGATCTCCCTTGCGTTTATAATGGCCTAGGTAGTAGGTTTTAAATTGTTACCGTGTATTGGTCTCTGGACTTGTTTTCAAAATATTAGGAACTATAACCACTTCTCCTCCCTGTTTCATTTTTTTCTCCAGACCAGTTGGTCTCAACTAGAGGGGTACCCTCGCCCAGCCAGCACTTGCAAACATAAGAAATCCGCATGTTTAGCCCTCAAACTGCTGGTCGTGTCTAGTTGAGAAGTACTGTGTTAATTTTCTTCTGTAAGATCTCAGAGGATGTTCTTTTCTACACTTTTTAAACATAATAGCACTCTCCTTGGAAATAATGCGGACATTTTACACCTGCAAGTGCCCAAGGGAACCATTCCATGTGACATCAGAAGCAAACATTTTTAGCTTGGCAATACAGCTAATAATGGTTTGTATGCCATTGTGTCATATTCCAGTTTCATATTATGATTATCACACTTTTTGTCAGTGGGCTGGTTGAGATTAGATAGCAGAATGTGCAGGGACAGTGGGGTCACCAATACCTGCTCACTCTGCAGCCGTCAGCTCTCTGAAAATATCTTGTTCGCAAGCTTTGGTGGAAGCCAGAGGCTTCGCTAGGACAGTGATTAAAATCGCTTTTCATCAGTGAGCAGAAGAAATTTCATGCTAATTGATCTGGCCTATTGTATGCGTTTTATGTTAACATTATATGTTAAGTAATGTGTTGCCCCACATTTCCACTAGGAATTCTCTAAGCAACTACCATATATACTTATCTTAAGTTGAGAAATTTATGCCAAAAATTGACCCCTAAATCCCAGGTTGACGTATTTAATGGGGTCAGTTGGTAATGTGATAGGCAGCTCATTCAGATTCTCCATACGTCAGGAGAGCAGTGTCTTTCTCTTTTGACACAAAAGCAAGGAAAGTCTTAAATCAGTAATACAGAACCTTGTTAAAGCAGTATTGGTACATAACTATAGCTTCCCAGGTAATTGTTGTGCTTCCTTCCTAATTACTGCAGCATGAGATTGTCCTCCATTGTCTTGCACGGATGATTGCGCATTGCTACAATCAGTTTTCAGTTTCATCAGAACTGGATTTTTCATCAGACTTCACCATGAAAATGAAAAAGACTTCGGTTTGTCGGTAATGAATGTGTATTGGCAGTATTTTCTAGGATTAATGGCTTCAGTTTGGGATGTTTTGGTCTAGATAAAAAAGCTTCTTCACTTTGGCAAATGAATTCCACTTATCAAGTTTGGCAGGATGAACAATTGATACATACGCACAGCCGTCAGCTGTTTGATCCTCTGAGCAGCCAGTTCGCAGTGTTTCCAGCTTGACCAATATATAATATTTCTAATGAGAACTTCTCTCGCTCATGTTTGTTTTAAAACCCATCCTTGTTTTTGACCTGTTACAAGTTTTTTTTCCTCCGTTGGGTTTGGTTAGGACTTTGAAACAGTTTTCACTAGTATAGAGGAAAGAACGGTGATCTATTTGATAGGAGTGATACCCCCGTTTACCTACTCGTTAAAGCAAAACCGTTGCCGATGCTGAGGGCTTTACAGAAAACATACTTCATTTTTCTGTTTAGTTGAGATTTAGGAAGTGTGGTTGCATCTTCATTTTAAGACTGATAAGTGTATTTGCCTCGCGTCTTAATCTCAAATGTATGATACAGCTGAAATGTGTGGTTTGGGTGTTATTAGTTTTTAAGTCAAAGATTTTTAGTGTTTGCAAAAACAAAGGCACATCACCAAATAATACACAGGTCATCATGTCCTGTGACCAGAATTCCACTCCGTTTATGATAGAAGTATTGCGAAGTTGAGTTAGGAGCCTGACAGTCCATCCCCATCAGAATCAGGCTGCCTAACCTTGCAGGTAAATGAAAAAAGTCCATTATTAGTATTGGGTTTGAAGAGGTTTAAAGGTGTAAGGCTTTGGTTGGGCCAGATTTTTTCTTGACTTTTTATAGGAATTTTGATTTGGGTTAGATAGGAGCCATATGCCTTGCTTGTTGCCTTGTCACGTTTTCTTCCTGAAACAAAATACAGCTAATAAAAGTACATGTAACAAGAGAGTCGATGGTCCTAAATCCTATTGCTGAGTAAAGTAAGCTATCAAGACATAAAATCCCATTGTTCATGGATCTGCTCTATTGGGATATGAGCAAGTGGATTTACTTGTGAAGACAGCTCAAGTGTATGAATAATTTACTGAGAAATGCAGGGCACACCATGTGATATAACGCTGCGCACATTTCCAGCTTCCTATGCTGGAAGCTGCACGGAAGAAGAGCAAGTGACAGAAGGAACATGGTGTGGGGCTCCCACTTGAGCATCCGTGTTTTTTTTTTAATAATAATAATAATAATAATAATAATAATAATAATAATAATAGTTCATTTATATTTCCCACCTCTCCCTAAGGACTGAGGCAGACTTACAATAATAAAAATGGAACACCAATTTACATATATAAAATACATCTTAAAATCAAGACAGCACATTAAAATTCATATATCAACATATCATTCACATACTCAGAGTGGGATGTTCTTCAGTTTTATAAAAGATCAGGGGGATAAGTCCACTGGAAAAGGTCCGTTTTAATAGCTTTCTTAAAAGCTTCTAGAGTATCAGTTGGATCTCTACCGGTAAAGCATTCCACAGTTTAGGGGCCATGACAGTAAATGATTTGTGGGAAGTTGACAATAATCTGGTATTTGGATAATCCAAAAGATTCTTCCCGGATGTTCTGAGAGTGCGGGGCGAATTAGATAGGGAGAAGCGTTCCCTCAAGTAACTCAGGCCCAAGCCATATAGGGCTTTAAAGGTTATGACCAACACTTTGTACTGTGCCCGGAAGCTGATTGGCAACCAGTGAAGGGATTTTAATATAGGTGTTAGGTCAGATCTAGGTGTTCCGGTGACCAATCTAGCAGCCGCATTTTGAACCAGTTGAAGCTTCCGAACTTGGTACAAAGGTAGTCCCATGTAGAGCGTGTTGCCTAAATCAAGACGAGAGATTACCAGTGCAAGTACCACTGCTTCAAGGTCCTTTCGGTCCAGGTAGGGACACAGTTGGCATATCAGCCGAAGCTGATGCCAGGCACTTTTGGCCATCACATCTACCTGAGATGATAACTGTAGAGATGGATCCAAAAGTACCTCCAAACTGCGTACTTCATCCTTTAGGGGAAGTGTGATCCCGTCCAGGACAGGTTGACAAATCTCCATCCCTGGACTTGGGGAACCTATCGCTAGTACCTCTGTTTTCCCTGTATTCAACTTGAGTTTGTTTTCCCTCATCCAGCCCATTACTGACCCAAGGCAGGCATCAAGGGGAGAGATGCCTTCCTTAGTCACTTCATCAGTCAGAGACATAGAGAAGTGTATTTGGGTGTCATCAGTATACTGATAACACTGTGCCCCATGTCTCTGGATGATCTCTCCCAGTGGTTTCATGTAAATGTTAAACAGCATGGGGGACAGACTGGCACCCTATGGAATGACAGATGTCAGCTCTCTTTTTGCAGAGCAGCTGCCCCCCAGTTCCATCATCTGGGATCTACCTGAGAGGTAGGATCGGAACCACTGAAGCGCAGTGCCCCAGATACCTAACCCCCTCATGTGTTCCAGAAGGATACCATAGTCGATGGTATCGAAAGCCGCTGAGATGTCCAAGAGCACCAACAAGGTCACCCTTCCCCTGTCGATGCCCAGACGGAGATCATTGACTAAGGCGACCATGGCCGTCTCAATTCCGTATCCTGCCCTGAAGCCGGTTTGAAATGGGTCCAGATAATCTGCTTCATCCAAGACAGCTTGGAGTTGGAGGGCCATGCCCTCTCGATCATTTTACCCGAGTTGTTTCTCAGCAGGGGATCTAGAGAGGCTTTCTTTAAAAGTGGTTTCACTATTGCTTGTTTTAGGTGCTTTCTGCACCGCCATTTGGGACATCCTCTGGACGTCCCATTTTAAAAAAGGGGCGTCTCTTACAGACGCCCCTGGGCCTAGTACGGACTCTGTCCGTACAAGATGGCGCCGGCCCTTCTACATGGCCGGCGCCATCTTTGCGTATCGGACGCTGAGCGTCCGTACGTGTCGCGCCGCTTGTGATGTAGCGAGCGCGCCCCTGGCGCCTCGCTACGTCGCAAACGCGACGGAAAAAGAAGCTCCATTTTGGAGCTTCTTTTTCGGTCCGCGCGGGAGTCGGGCCGTGTGAAGGCTCCGGCTCCCCCGCGGACCTACTGGCGGCGGCGGCAGATACCCCGCCTTAGTTTTGTTGGAAATACTCCTTCCTTTAGGGATGCATAAAGTTTTTGTTGCATCCCCTCCCGCCCCCCGCCCGCTCGAGCAGTCAGCCATGATGGGCAAGGATCAAGAGAGCACGTCGTCCTCCTTACGCTTCCAAAGAGCTTGTCCACTTCATGGTTTACATGGGTATTAAAAATATTTAAGGGTTTTACATAACAAGAGACATCACCATGTTAGCCTGGAATATCATTACACTGAGCCTGCGCCATATGCGGGCTTCCCATACACAGCTTTCAGCATATGCTGAAGCCATAGCACAATATAATGAATGGTGCAAGCCACATACACATGGTCCATTATTTTCAATGGGGCGCGAGCATACATGATTTTCCCCTTACACAGTGGGGTCCAGAACGGATCCCCCACATAAGGAAAGGAAAGACTGGATGCAAAGGGATCTTGTAGAACCTTTGGGACTAAGTGAGCAAAAGAAGTTGTGGCATAAGCTTTTGTAACCAAGCCAATTAAAGCTTATGCATCTGAGGAAGTCCTGACAGTGAGCAAAATATGTCCTGACAGTAGAACACTAGTGTGTGCTTATGACATTGTCTTCTTTTGTCTCTCACTTCACAGGGCTATTTTCTTCTCTTTGAGTCGATGCTGGATTCAGTCATTTATGCAAGGGACAAGTACCTGGCAAAAGAAGGCTCAGGTTAGTCTGCTTTAATAAATGGTTCAGCTCTGAGGGGAAATAAAGATTTAGATTCTGTTATGCATGACTAAGAAAGTTCTTACCTGAAATGAAAAATGTTTCCATCATTTGAAGCTCCAAGGCATTTGTTTCATGGTATGGGTAATACAGAAGCATTAATGGGATATTTGGGCTTTAAATGAATAGCATTTTCAAGAACATGTTGACTTTTAAAAAATAATTGAAGAATAATCCTTGAAAGTTATTATACCAACTTTTTTCAGTTAATAACAAGGCATGAGGAAAGAACATTGCTAAAAGAAGGAGGAAAGAACATTAATAAAAGGATTTAGAAAAGACTGATCTAACTCTACCTGATAATTAACTAGTTTAGGTCATTTCTAAGAGTGAAAGCCAGTGAGACAAAAGTGAATCTCTGTTCACAGTTTGAACATCCCTTCTCCTTCCTTACCATGAGCTTCATTTGCCCTCCCAGATCTGCTCTGGTGGATCACCCAACCCTCCAGAATAGATTTCATGGGTCTGTTGACTGCAGGATGTTTTTCCATTAACAGATGTCATTCCATTGGTGTGTGGACACAATTGAATTGCAGCCCAAAGGTTCATTAAAAGTTTAGTAGCAATGAACATTATATGGAATGAAGATATGAAAGACCATGAGGGCTAGGTTAATTCATTTTTTGAAGAATCTAAAAAAGAAAAATTTGTCATGGTTGTAAAATGCTTTTATGATACCTTTTTTTGTGTTTGTGAACCAAGACCTCATATCTCACTATGTTGTTCATTTGAACTAAGCTTGGAGCAGGAAATCATGTGGAATTATTTCCTGGTTTCTCCATGTGTTTGTATTTTAAAGATACTAATATTATTTTAAATTCATTATCAGAAGGACTATAAAATCTTAAATTTTGGGAACTAGACAACTAGGTATATTATTCTGTAGTGGGGTGGGGGAAAATGTCCCCTGCTCTCCACTAACACTGAAGCATCTGTGTTGTTGTTGTTTAATTAGATTTGACCTTCCAAATGCCCAACCCTAGCATCAAGAAAGAAAACCCTAGCACCAAAAAAATAAATAAAAATAAATTAATTCTAATTCTGTGATTTATTTCCTTGGACATATGACATGGCATTCTTGGCAAAGCTTTGGAAAGATGGTAAGGTCAACGTTAGAGGTTTCCTTAATGCTGCAGTTTCCATAAATTAGATGCTTCATTATGCAGTATTACTTACTTTAAAGGAGTTGTGTCCATTGCTATTTACATGTACTGTATTCGTAATACTTACATCTAGTTTTAAATGTCTTAAGAAGTATGCTGGCAAACTCTTTGAACATCTAGTGTCACTGGAATTAATCCTTGTTGACTGCTGCAGTCACCTATGAGTGTTCTAGTGTCTTTCTTGCCTCACAATTTTGGAATTTTATTATCACTCCTTTACAGTGGCTTCTTTTCAGTGCCTAATATTAAATACACACAGGCCTTTATAACATTGGAATCTGGATGTCATTGAATTGTGGTCTTTTCGGGTCCTTGCCTGCAGAAAAAGTGGGGTATTAAATAAATAAATAAATAAATTTGGGGAGGGGGAACTACTGAGAATGTATGTGTTATATTGCAAAACAGGAGGCTGGATAATATGTTATATTGTGTGTCCTTTTACCCTTGACTAGTTTGTCTTACTCTTTTAATTATAGACAGCAGTAGGAAAAGAGTAAGAGTGCAATACAGATGGAATCAGTCAGGGAAGTTATGACCCTAAGTTCTCAAGACTCTTTGTAGGATTGTTAATAACATGATATCTGGGAGGTCTGTCATTCATAGGGTTGCCAAAAATCAAAGCTGATTTGATGGTATATAACAACAAGAAGAACAAGTGATAGGAAATAAGGGTCACAAGGTTTGAATATCTGGTGATTCTTGGCTGAGTTGATGCATGCAAGCCTTTCGCTACCCGCCATGTTTTTCTTACTAGCACAAGGAACTAAAATTAATCAGTGGAAAGCTGAACCAGAGCTCCTAACTGGACCCATTGCAATTCAGGATCATAAGGCAGGGCTGTTTCTAGGCTTACAGATTTGAGTAAGTCAGCATCCCAAGCACTGCAAGTTTTCCCTTTGTGGTTAGTTTGGTCATTCACCTGAGGCTGAATGGGGGAACAAATGATTTCATTTATAGTAAGAAGCTTGCATTCCCATCCAGTTTAAATGTAACTGGTTTACCCAAGTGTATTTTCACTCCTCCTTACTGTTTACAGAATTAGATTGTGGAACATCTAATTTTGACGTTTGGTAATGGGAAGTGCTGAGTCGTCTGTGCTCACTGATCCACTTGCTAGCTATGTGCACAGCTGGGTAGCTTAATTAAAAACGCTGCTTAGCCAGGGGAGAAAGTAGGACATTTTCAAGACAGACTGTAGAATTTAAAACACCCTGAGAAAGTTATAATCCTTTGTCGGATTATAACAATATAAAGCCAAATATTGCCATGTTTTGTATTTTGCTTGACTCTTGCCCAAAATAATTATGGTAAGAGATGTACTTATCATTTGTATTGCACCTAAAACAATAGGAAGTTATTTACAGGAGAAATACCTATTTTAAACTGAGATCTTTCTGTTTTTAAATCGTTATCTGGGTGGGTGGGTGGGGGGAGTAGTAATTTGAGTTTCCCAACAGAGAAAGTTTGAGATCTAACAGAATAGAATTATTTTCTGCTTGCTTTTCCCCTTGGGTGTAGTATGTGGTTTTGGAAAGCTTGCTGAGAACACTTCTTGTTCTCCGTGCAAGTAGTATAGTTGTGTAATTTCAGATTTTCCATCTGCAGATTTTTGATGCAAAGGGCTAAACCTGTACACCCAGGAGGTAAATATTTTAATTGCCTGTCTAAAACAGGACTAGGCAATCAATTCAACAAATCTGACATCTTGAAAGTGTTATCACTTGGAAGACCTGTATCTTTTTGCTGTTCTGTTTCAAGGAGCAGTGGAGGAGTAGAGAAAGGAAGCAAGAGGCATGCAGTAGTGGATGGTGGGTATGGATAGATGCTCTAGGCATGCAGCATTTGTATATGCCATACTCTGTCGCCTTTGTCTTTATCATAGTCCTTTTCCGCAAGCAGCTGAACAGTTAATGTCTTCTGAAGAATATTCCTAGGGAAATCAAATGGAGAATATTAAGCAGTCCAGCTACTCTTAAATGTTGCCTGAGAGCTCACTAACCAACCAGTGGGAAAATGAAAATACAAGTCAGTTGTCTTTTTTTGGTAAGCTTGGAAGTTAGAAAATGGGGCAGGTGGGGGTATAATTTCTTGATATGGAAGCTTTGCTAGATGTGGTTCAGGTTGACTCAAACTGTTGAATCATGGCGGTATCCAGACCGGCACTTTGCGCTGGCCTGGATATATGCTAGGGTTGCTTCAGGGCATCCTTTACAGACACCCCTCAACCCAAGCACGTAACTGCGGTGTGGTAATGGCGGCACCCTGTCTACATGGGTGCCGCCATTACAACGTCACAACCATGCCGCCTCCAAACGGAACGGCGGGGCATGAGGCTCGCACGCCGCTGCAGGGCGCTTGTGGCGCCCTTTTAGCGGCCCGGAAGGAGCTCCAAAACGGAGGTCCTTCCTCTGCTTGTATCACTGGCACAGCCTTTACACGGCTGCACCAGTGATACAAAAGAGAAAGGGGTCAAGCGGCCCCTTTCTCTCTTTCCCTGCCGCTGTCGGGGTGTCCTTGGGGCATGAAGCTCCAAGGACACCCCTTTCCAGGCCGTGGGGAAGCGGCTTTTTGCCGCTTCCCTGAGGCCTTGAAAAGTGGTGGATCTGGGCTTCTGGTGCTGCAGCTGTGGCAGCTCAGGCCCTGATCCGTCGGGGAAAGGGACGGGTGCAGGCTGCCCCAAAGGGGCTGTCAGTATCCCGCCATAGTCTGGATTTTTACCTATTGCTGAATGACAATCTTGAAAGCTCTATTAATTAAGGCTAATTAATGAAAGCAGATAGTTCTTGTTTGGAATGAGATATTGACATGCCATTGAAATTTAGCTGGAACATGACTGTTTAGTATGAGAGGAAGAACAGATGAAGTTGAAAGACAGGAACTTAGTACATTGTCTAAACTTTTCTCCCTCCCAATAGAGTAGAACATTAATAGTACTCAAGCTTGATTGTTCAGTTCATTTAGAGGCCTTTGGAATAGATTGCTTATGCCTTCAGGCATTTGTAACTGATGCACTTCTGCCAGTAAGTTTAGAAGGTTAATGACACTCAATGTAGGTGGTTTCTCACATTTCTCCATAAATCAGCCAGCAGGTGGGGTTAAAGCAGCAGAAGACCTCATGGCACATGAAGCTCTTTTTCTGTGAAGTGTAGCAGTAGATGGATGATTCTGTCACACACAAATGAGATAAAAATATGCTACATTAATATTTAGTTGGAATGTTTTCAAGACTTAAGCAAGAGGTCTGGCAACCTTCTTGACTAAGGAGAGGGTGAAAATTTCTAATGAATATGTGTTGATATAGTGTATACTGTTTTATTCACAACCTTTTTGCCACAATGTCTGTGTACCTTGAGTAACAGAAATATACTGATGTAATTCCTTACTTTTCTTCACTGTCTTTTTGTGTACATACATATATTTTCCTCCTACAGGACATAATAGACCAGTGATGGCAAACCTTTTTAGGTTCGCGTGCCAGGGGGTGGGGCTTCTGTCCCCTGGGATGGGGCTGCATGCTGGGGCGGGGCTTCTGGCCCAGGGGTGTGGCTTCCACCCTCTATGGGCGGAGCTTCCACCCTCGGGGTGGGGCTCTTCCCCTGCCCCCAGCTGTCTCTCAGAGACAGCTGGAGTTCAGCAAAGGCCCGTGAGGGGGAGGAGCCATGGGCAAGGCCCCAGTCCTCCTCTTCCCGGACCTTTCTTCACCCTAAAGGGCTCTCTAAAGCCCTTTGGGGGTGAGGAAAGGAGAAAAGGGAAGAATAGGAATGGCAGGGCTCCTGCCTCCCTCCCCACAGACCTTTCCCTGCCCTCTAGGTGCCCCGTTTGGGGCACTTGGAAGGCAGGGAAAGGTAAGTGGGGGAGGAAGGAGGGAGATGGGGAGGGCCCCTGCCTCCCTCCCCATGGAGCTTTCCCTGCCCTCCAAGTGCCCCAAACGGGGTACTTGGAGGGCAGGGAAAGGTAAGTGGGGAAGGAAAGAGGGAGATGGGGAGGGCCCCTGCCTCCCTCCCCGCGGAGCTTTCCCTGCTTCCAGCTGTCTGGCAGGCAAAGCTCCCTGAGGAGGAGGCACTGGTGCACGCCGGTCACTCCTCCTCTCCCCGCCCTTTTCCTGGCCTCTAGCTCTCTTGAAGAGGCATCTGGGGGCTGGAAAAAGGCTGTGAGAAGGAGCCAGAGGCGCGCTCCTCTGGCTCCTTCTCCGGAGTGCCCTTTTCTGGCTTGCAGCTGTCTCTGAGAGACAGCTGGGGGCCAAGAAAAGGCAGGGAGGGGTAGGAATGGGCACGCTCATGCCTCTTCCGCCTTCTCCCTCGCCCCGTGCCCGAAGAAATGGCCCAAAGTGCCACTTCCGGCACGCGTGCAGTGGGTTCGCCATCACTGTAATAGACTGTCTTCAAAGCAAGGCGATAAATAGAAAAAATAAGTTACAGAAGCCTCTAAAATTATGAACTTTGTAGCAACTCTGCCAAACTGTTATTGCCTGAGGGGCAAGTAGGATAAAAGTATGTACTCAAGATAAACTAGCTGTCAAATTTGCATATTTTTATAAGATATAAGATATAAATTGCTCATTACAATGCCACTAGCCGAATTGCGCAGCTCATATAACAGGACTTGACTCATAAATGAAACATTTCCTTCAGGTGTTTGTAACTTGCAAGCTTTTGCAAACCAGTTTGAAACAATTGTTCAGACTACCTAACTTCATAATTTTCATTCCTTTCCAGGAAGGTTAAAATATAAATGATTCTGAAACTTAATTTCATGAGGACACTTGATTTACAGTTTGAAGTTGTGTTAATATTTCATACACCAGTATAGTATATTACAGCCCCTGTATTCATGGGACCTGTTTCACTATCTGTGAACTGAGTTTATATATGTTCAAGTTTCCATTGTGAGCCGGAACTTCATTTATGTAAACTGAGGACTACAAGTTCTGAGAATAACAGTGCAGGTTCAAAGGGGACATTAAAAAGTGAATATAGAACAGTCAGTGGAATCAAGTTATCACTGTTGGTATGTGATGCTATAATGTTGTCTTATTGAAAAAATGTTTTGCCTTTATTCATGTGTGTAATGCTTGCCAGTTTTTATATTATGTATCTGGCTGAGTGTGCCCCCCCCTTTTTTTTTTCCCTGGTAAATACTGTTTTCATGTTTCATTTACCTTCCAAAGTAGTTGGCTTTTTTATTATAACACTGTGTTTGGATGTGTATGACTTTCTTAGGGTGGCAGAAATGCAAATTTTACAAGTACCCATTCCTGCTTCCGTGTTGCTGTTGTTATCATTGTTGTTGCTGCTTTCGTTTTCATAGAATCATACAGTTGGAAGAGACTGCAAGGGCCATCCAGTCCAAACCCTGCCATGCAGGAAATCTCAATCAAAGCATCCCCGACAGATGCCATCCAGCCTCTGTTTTGTAGCTACTTTAATATTTTATACATGTTTTCATTTATTCAAGTAGTGGCTCTGTTTGAATTTGATTATTTATATGTAGTTATAATATGGGAGAAAAACTGGCAAAACCAACTCTGATTATTCCTTCCTTAAGAAAACCCATGAAATTCATGGGATCACCATAAGTTTACAGATGATTTCAAGGCACATGCACACACACAAACATACAACATATGCTAGGGCAGAAATGGCCACTTGTGTCTGTCAAGATGTTTTTGGCCTGTACCTTACATTAGCCCTAACCAGCATAACCTGGTGAGGCATTTATCAGGTGTAGCCTGAAAGCCATATGAAGGCATCCTGGGTCTGAGGATGGTGTATCCTTCTATACATTTTTTTTTAAACCATGACCTGTAAAATATATCAAGCAGTGATCTGTAGAAAGAAGCTTCAGCCTTAATTGCACTCATACCTTATTCCATCATAATATATACTATATACTATATATACTATACCAGTATAGGTACTAGCAGTGAAAAGAAGAGAGTTGCAGGTGCAGAGGCGGTGAAAAGAGTAAGACATTGGAGAAGTAGAAGAATTTGTCTGCTGGCTGTGCAACTCTAGAAAAAGTGGTGTAGTGCACGAAAAAGTGATATAGCATGCAAACAGGATTTTGGCTTTCCATACAAATGAAAACAAATAAATGAGATGACAATTGGTTATACTTGGTTTCCTGTCTTCATCAGCTCATTGAATTAAAACTATGCTTCTAACCCTATAGTTACTACAGTATTACCCTTTTTGAATCCTTACATTTGTGAGGCATTGCTAAGGGATTAAAGATTTCCTGTCATACTTTGCACTCAGTATGAGCTGTTACTAATGACAGATGATTTGGGGGCAGTGAGTCGAGAAGGACACAGATGACAAATCCATGAATTTCTAAATCATGCTGCAGTGAGATATGTCTGATCGGCAGTTTAATACTACCTGTGATGAGAAATAATCAGATAAAAACAAAATGACAACAATATGTAGGAATTGGGAATTAGATGTTCTGACGTAGGAATTGCTTTGCTCTTGTTCTTAGCAAGGATTATGAATCAAAATCTGATCCAGTACTAATGTGGATCATTAAAATAAAAATAATGCCCCAAACCTTTCCTGTTCCATTTTCTAATTAAGTGCAGGAAATAATTTCAGTACTTGTTTTGGATCTTTTCTGCCCTACAGCTGTGATTTAGACATGATTACTTGGAGACATGTAAATGACTTGAAGGCACAACAACAATAACAGATGGAAACATATTATTTCTTTCAGCATCAAAATAGTGACCCCCCAGTATAATAAGTCACAATTGTCAATTTAATTCTGAATGTCAACTGTCTTGATCAACATGAGTTGGCTGAAGAGCAGTTCTGGTACTAGTGTTAGAGGAGTCACACCAGAGCTTCTTTCAGTACAGTACTAGTCTTACATTGAGAAGAACACCAAGAACCTTCACCTTATCCATGGAGCACATAACAATCCATAATTTTGGCCTCAAAACTTGCCTTTCATGTATACATGAGGCCAACTTATATTTGAACATATAAGTTGAGGCTGGATGGCCATCTGTCAGGGATGCTTTGATTTGGATTTCCTGCATGGCAGGGGGTTGGACTGGATGGCCCTAGTGGTCTCTTCCAACTCTATGATTCTATGATTCTATATATGGTGTATCAGGCTTGCTAATAAGAAAATGCAAAAAGGCTAAAAACTAGAGAGTATGTCCTGAAATCCACAAGATAAATCTTATAACTCTGCTGATTTGATTTTGAGTCATTGTGAACAGGACAGAGATAATGTGCAAATGTAACAGTGATTTAATATGACAAGTAAATAGGTTGTCTTTTTTGGATTTATTATTTAGTCCCCTGGAAGAAGGCCCTAAGAGTACCACAGCTTTTTAACTGATGAAGTCAATCTTGAACCATGGCCTGTTACAGACTGCCAAATAAAGCGTGCTTCGGGTCTCTTTGGAGGTAGGCTATTTAAATGATGCATGCATCCTAAGAATCCAGAAGCTGCACCAAAGCTGCCCTCCGGTGCTTAGGAATGGAGTGTTGGCTTTGGCGTGACCTCCGGACTCTTAGGACCCATGCATCATTTAAATAGCATACCTCCAAAGAGACCCGAAGCACCTTTATTTTGCAGTTCCTGTAACAGGCCCATGTCTCCCTTTCCTCTTGTAAAATGACTGCATAGAATTCCATAGTGATTTTGTTTATATGTTACTTGCATGTATAAGATTTAGTTCTTGTTCAATTGAATGCATAGCCTATTTAAAAACCAGACTCTAATACTATGGCTAATATGCTTCGTTCACAAAGCACAAGAGAGCATTAAGGGTACAGATCATATCCTTACTCAGACCTTGAGCATGATTATTCTGGTCTGTTTTTTTACTCTTCATATTTCATTGGGTTGTGTAATTTGGAAACACATTTGCCACAGCAGACACGTATCATTTGTCAGTTTCCTTTTCAGTACCTTCTATTTAAATTTGAACATGTTACATCAAGGAATCCAAGTGCATATGCTAAACCATTGTATTTAATCTATTCTATTCATCTCTTACATTTTGGTTTTTGCATCAAGCCTTCTGTTTCATGTCCCATTTAAGAGCTGGATATTCAGTGACATGATATTGAAAATTGAAACAAACCTGTACCAGTTCAGGATTTAAAATGCACAAACCAGCAAATGTTCTAGTAACATGAACAAGCAAGTAATAGAATCATAGAGCTGGAAGAGACAACAGGGGCCATTGAGTCCAACCCCTGTCTTACATATCTGGATGAAGGTTAAAATATGGCTGTTGCAAAGTGCTATAATACCAGTTTATATGAGAAGTCTATTTTGAGTAAAGCTGCTGATTTCAAACTTAGCCCCACCTAAAATGTGGTTGGAGCACTGGACTAGGGTTGAAGATACTGTATATTGGATTATGAAATGGAAATTGTAAATGGAGGGGAGGGGGGGGGCTAATATAAAAATGATATATATGGGAAACATATATGGAAAAACAAATACAAGTTGACCTAATGGAGTGAGCAGCCTGTAAAAACGAGAAGAAGGGTGAAGTTGAGATGAAAACAGAATGTGTGATATCCCAGGAAACTACTTCCAGTGGAATAGAAATGAGATTGATATAACAACCAGTGTGAGGTCAAGAATGTAATAGTGTTGGTAGGCTATTATTTGTATGGATGAAGAGAAAGGCAAGAGTTAAATTTAAAATGAAATTGAAGGGATGGTGTCTGGTTAAAATTGGGTTAACAAATCTGGTTACAGGATAAATGTGCAAGTTGATAAAACTATGGAAAATAGATTGTTTATATTGATGTTTTATTATATAACAGATTTATAGTTGTAACTAGGAAGATTAACATTACATAATTATGTGACTAAGACATTGTTGGTAAAGGAGGAGAAAATTCACATTGCTTAATATTATATAATGGCTTAAATGCTTGATATCATTATAGAAAGATAATGGGTGATGCTTTAATGTTAGATCTATTACCCTAGGGAAGAAAGAGAATATTATAAGATAGTAGCTATCTGTTAAAGCATAAGATCTTTCATTTATTTCTTTACTCTACATTATATACTTAAGATTTATTTGTATCTAGTCCTCAAGAATCTTACTTCACAGACACAGCAAATGAAAATGCAATCATAATTAAATGTTATATTTGTCTTCTATATGATTAATAGTAAAGTCTGGACTGAGTTTTTCTTACTGGAGAGAAACAGTGTTCTCCTGCACAATCATTATTTTCAAATGATTTATTTGCAGTGTATCCTGATATCTGCACCATTAGCCTGGTGGCTGTAGGTGATCCCAGTAAACATGCTGAGAGATTAGCTTTCTGGGATGATGTGTATGGCTTCCGCATGTCCTGTATGAAGACGGCTGTAATTCCTGAAGCTGTGGTAGAAGTCTTAGATTCCAGCACACTTATATCTGAAGCTTATGTCATTAAGGTACTGTAACAATTAATGTAAACTTATTTAAAAGAATACATAATTGTTCATTCCAGCTATATGTTCAGATAGAGAAAAATCAAGTATTAGCTGTTTAGCTTTGTAAAACAATATGGGGTTTATGGTACTTAACATTTTTGGAACTTGGACCTGAACTGTATGGATTTTGCAGTCTTTTCATCAAAGTGTGTAAGTTACTTTTAAAAATAGTTAGGTTATTGTTACATCTCAGTTACATTAGTTATATCTCTTTACTTTCATGTGTCTAAAAATACCGAAATTTGTACTTGAGGAAGAGATTTTAATGCTACAAACCTCTGAACTGTGGTACAAAACATATTATTTTCTTGTGTATCTAATTGTGCTTCATCATCTACAACAGAGCACAAGGCACACTATGAGGCAGTATTTGAACCATGTGGTATTCTTTTTCTAGCATTTAGTGAGAGAAAACACATTGGAACCATAAAATTAATTAAGAAGTTGTTAGTGTACTGCAAAAGGAAAGAAGTTAACCTTTGCTTATGCAGGGATACTGTTGTTATTGGCGAATGAACTAATTACAAGTAACTGTTTGTAATAAGTTACTTTCAGGCTGTGCTTTTCATAGTTTATAACATTCTCCTTCTTTCCACTCTCTTCATGAAAAAACTCATAAAAACAACAACAATAAGATGTACTACTGCCCACTTGATATTTCTTGACTGTATGTCAAAATTAACATATAGTTCTCATACAGGACAAAGAATTATCCTAACAATCCAAATTGTTGTTTGATATGTTTGCAGACTTTGAAGACACATTAATTATACTATTCTCAGAAGTCCTTGACTTTTCATATATTCCTGTTTGCACATTTGGTACTCTACCAACTCTGACTACTTAATGAGTGGTAGCATTAAAAAAAAATCCTAGTTGAACAACTTTCAGTTGAAACAGGTGTTGGGACAGTCACTTAGTATCATAAAAAGGTCCTATCCAGACCAGCGCTTTGTGCCAGCCTGGATATGTACTAGGGTTGCCTCAGGGCATTTTTTACATACGCCCCACAACCCTAACATGTAGCTGTGGCGGCATAATGGCAGCACCCTGGATACACGGACACCGTCATTATGATGTCATGGCCGCACTGCGTCCAAACAGCGCAGTGCGGGCATGGCGTGATGTGTTCACGCCGCGTCAGGCTGCTTGTGGCAGCCTAACAGTGGCACTGGAAGGACCTCCTTCCCAGAGGGTGCCTTGTTCCCACGGCAACTAGATTGCCACGGGAACGGTGCCAGGGAGAAAGGGCTGAGCGGCACCTTTCAACTCTGGCTGCAGCTCCCAGGGTGTCCTGGGGCATAAAGCCCCAAGGACACCCCTTTTCGGGATCAGGGAGAAGTGGCATTTTGCCACTTCTCCCTGGTCCTGAAAAGCACCAGATTGGGGCTTCTGGGCTGCCGCTGTGGCTGCCCTGGCCCCAATACGTGGTGTAAAGGGGCGGCTGCAGGCTGCCCCAAATGGGCAGTCTGTATCCCACCTACGTCTGCAACAGAATATTTTTGAGTTTTGAGAAAACTCAGTAAATACTGTCATTTGTTGTAGATGTGGGCATAGCTGAAAGGTTTGAAAAGAGTCCTGCCCTCTCCTGCTCAGTTTTGTGGTGATGTAGGGAAGATACAAGATACTGTTTGCCATTTGTATAGCATATTGCAGTGTTAAATTACATATTTTTCAGTTCCCTGATAATGAGTCATTGACATAGAGGTGAGATAGATTGGAAATGTCCTGTCATCTTCTGGCCTGGGAGTGAGTGAAAAGGCTGGCTCATTTCCATCAGGGCTAGCCTCAAGAAGAAGAGTGTATTTTTATTTTTATGTATTTTATATTTATGTATTTTTATTGCTGTAACCCGCCCAGATTCCTTGTGATTGGGCAGGATATTAATAAATCATTTATTATTGTTGTTGTTGTTGTTGTTGTTATTATTATTGTGTTTTGATCACTATCAAAATATACTATTTCGTTCTCAAAATGGAAGATACTATTTCAGTATAGTTTCTGTAAGATTTCACACCAAATACTGTAAAACTTAAAGTTTAACAGCTTCAAATTGCTTTCTCTGAAAAAAAAAAGTGACAAACCTGCCTGTAAAGCAGTTACTTTACATCCTGCTGGTAGGGAGTGAAAGGAGGAAAAATAAAAAGATACTTGAGTGGTATCAGTAAGCAACCTTCTAAATCATCTTTATCATTTGAACAAAGCTGTTTTCCTGTACAACATGCAATCAAATGAATGAATTGACTAAGAATGTCAGCTACGACTAAACAACCAAAAATCAATTCCTGTTCTGTAAAATGGATGGCTTTAAAATATTTAGGAAATTATAAAAATGTACCTAATTAATCACACAATGACCAAGAATGTTGGTTTCCTTCTGAATTGGGTTTTTAATGAGAAGTAGTGACTTTGCCATAGAACTTTCATACTTTAAATTGAGCAATTACTAATCATAATTTGAACACAACTAAATCTGTACAATAGTAGAATGTCTACTTGAAAGAACATAAGAGAACTCATAGTCTTAGTATTAGGCAGGATATCTTAAGTGCCCCAAAATATTTTGCATTGGATGTCTGGTCAGTTTTTTTTAATAACATCTAAAGAAGGATTTAGATCCCTAGCTATTTGCTCGTTACGAGCCCTTCATGCACTAAATATTAGAACTGTAAATGTTGTCTCTACATCTATAACTGATCTCCATTGCTTTATGCCTAGGTAGTAGGTTAAATTGTTACCTGTTTGGTCTTGACTGTTTTAAATATTATGAACTATAACACACTTTCTCCTCCTCCTGTTCATGTTTTTCTCCAGACCAGTTGTTCTCAACTATAGGGGTACCTCAGCCCAGCCAGCACTGCAAAACATAAGAGACTCCGCATGTTAGCCCTCAAACTTCTGGTGCTTGTCTAGTTGAGAATTACTGTTTTATTTCTTCTGTAAGATCTCAGAGGATGTTCTTTCTACATCTTTTAACATAATAGCACTCTTCCTTTGAAATAATGCTGACATTTTTACCCTCAAGTGCCCCAATGGAACACATTCCATGTGACATCTCAGAAGCAACCTTTTGTATCTTGGCAAATACAGCTAATAATGGTTTGGTGCCATTGTGTCATATTCCATTTTCATATTATGATTATCACACTTTTTTGTCAGTGGGCTGGTTGAGATTATATAAGCAGAATGTGCAGGGACAGTGGGGTCACCAATACCTGCTCACCTGCTGCAGGCCTTCATCTCTCTTGAAAATCTCTTGTTCCAGCTGTTGGTGAAGGCCAGAGGCTTCTGCTAGGACAGTGATTAAAATCCTTTTCAGTGAGCAGAAGAAATTTCATGCTAATTGATCTTGCCTATTGTATTCTTTTTATGTTTAACATTATATGTTAAGTTAATGTGTTGCCCACATTTCCACTAGAATTCTCTAAGCAACTACCATATATACTTATCTATAAGTTGAGAAATTTATGCCCAAAAATTGACCCCTAAATCCCAGGTTGACGTATTTATGGGTCAGTATGGTAATGTGATAGCAGCTCTTTCAGATTTCTCCATACAGTCAGGAGAGCAGTTTCTTTCTCTTTTGAGCCAAGCAGAAAGTCTTAAATCAATAATACAGAACTTGTTAAAGTAGTATTGTACATAACTATAGCTTCCATGTAATTGTTTGCTTCCTAAACTCACATGAGATTTTCTCCACTGTCTTGCAGCGGATAGATTGCCATGCTACATCAGTTTCAGAACTGGATTTTTCATCAGACTTCACCCTGAAAATGACAAAGACTTCTGTTTGTACGGTAATGATGTTTATTGGAGTATTTCTAGGGATTAATGCTTCAGTTTGGGATTTTTTGGTCTAGGATAAAAAGCTTCTTTCACTTTGCAAATGAATTCCACTTATCAGTTTGCAGGATTACAATTTGATACATACGCACACTGCCTCAGCTGTTGACCTCTGACAGCCATTTCAGCAGTGTTTCCAATCTTTGACCAATATATAATATTTCTAATGAGAACTTCTCTCTCTCTTGTTTGTTTTACCCATCCTTGTTTTTGACCTGTTACAAGTTTTTTTTCCTCTTTGGGTTTGTTAGCCTTTGAACAGTTTTCACTAAGTATATATGAAAGAACGTTTATCTTATTTGATAGGAGTTATACCCTGTTTACCTACTCTTTTAACAAAACCGTTTGCCTATGTTGAGTGTCTTTACATAAAACCATACTTCATTTTTCTGTTTAGTTGAGATTTAGGAGTGTGGATTGCATCTTCATTTTAAGACTGATAAGTGTATTTGCCTCTCTTCTCTAATCTCAAATGTAGTGATACAGCTGAAATGTTTGGTTGGGTGTTATTAATTTTTAGTCAAAGATTTGTAGTGTTTTGCAAAAACAAAGTCACATCACCAAATAATACACACTTCATCATGTCCTGTGACCAGAATTTCCACTCCTTTTATGATAGAGTATGGCAGTTTAGTTAGAGCCTGACAGTCCATCCATCATATCAGGCTGCCTAACCTTGCAGTAAATGAACAATAAAGTCCATTATTAGTATTGGGGATTTTGAAGATGGTTTAAAGGTGTAAGGCTTTGGTTGGCCATATTTTTTCTTGACTTTTTTAAATATGAATTTTTGATTTGGTTTAAGATAGGAGGCCATATGCTTGCTTGTTGCCTTGTCACTTTTTCTTCCTGAAACAAAATACAGCTAATAAAAGTTACATGTGAACAAGAAAGTCTATGGTCTAAATCCTATTGCTGAGTAGTAAGCTATCAAATACATAAATCCCATTGATTCAGTGGATCTGCTCTAGTTGGAATGAGCAAGTGGATTTTACTTGTGAAGACAGCTCAAGTGTATTAATATTTACTGAGAAATACAGTGCACCCATGTTATACGCTGCTTCCAGCTTCCATATGCTGGAAGCTGCACGGAAAGAAAGGAGCCAAGTGACAGAAGGAAACAATGGTGTGTGCTCCCACTTGAGCATCCGTGTTTTTTCCCTTCTTCTTCGTGGTCTCTGCGAATCATACAAATGGGTTTCACTGCGCCTGCGCAGTGCTGCTCGGAACCTACTGGAATCACTGGGCAAAGTTAACTTTGCAACATATAGAAACTTTTTGGCGGTAACTCCGCCCACCTGTTATAAGGCCCCTGCCTTCCCGCTCTTTTCCCCAGTTCCTTTTTTCCGCCGCGCTAGCTGCTTCCGGGAACTTCGCTCGCTTTAGCTTGCACTTGGAATCACTTTCGCTTTTGACCTCGGACCGTCTCTTGACCATTCTTTGTCTCCCGCCCCTGGTAACTTCAAACTCTCGGACTGTTGACCTCGTTTCTGCACTTTCCATTTCATCTTGTCGACTTCGGAAAATGCCAGCTCCATTTAAGAAGTGTGATGTCTGCGGGGGCAAGGTGCCTGTCCAGGACCCGCACTCCTCCTGTCTGCTCTGCCTTGGCAAGGACCATGACGCCAAGGCTTGCCCGCTCTGCAAGTCCCTCTCGGCGCAAGCCCGGAAAAACCGTGAGTCCTGGCTCACTTCGGCCATTGCCCTGGGCAAGGTCATCCATCCCGCCTTCCACTCCACCGGCTTCATCCTCCAGAGCCAGCGTGTCCAGCGTGACATCTGTCAGGGCCAGTGTGTACAGTGTGGTGTCTGTCCCGGCCGGGACAGTGGCTCCCACCACCTCCGATGTGGCCCGTGGCTCAAAACCGCCCAGTGCCACCGACGAACCCTCCAAGTGCCCCCATAAATCATCGGGGACCGAGGGTCTCGAGCCCAGACCAAAATCTGGAAGGAAACCGGAGGGCTCGCATGCGATGGAACGGACGGAGAAGGAGGTCCTGCTCGCTTCGCCTTCGTCCTCCAAGGCGTCCAAGTCATCCCGACACGCCTCCAAGCCGAGGGAGCCGGCTTCGCCTTTGGGAGCGACGAGCACCCAACCCCCCGAGAGGGCTAAGTCTCCAAGGCAGCTTTCGGGAGGGCTGTGTTAGTTTCAGGGTTGCATTGATTGCACTACTGATGATTTGTGTTTCGGAGTTTATGTACATAATGCTACTGTTTCCATCGGATTTGGCTTCCATCACACCCTCCTCCAGAGAACAATGGCTAGCGTCGTTTAGTGCCAATTAGTCTTGCAATCGATGGCTTCTCCGACTACACGCCATGACTTAGGGGCCTCAGACCTCATCCCAGCGTCAATCTGCCCATCAATACATGGCCTCTTGATTGGACCTTTCTATTCCAAATGCCGAAAACTACACCCTCCTTAACAGAATTCAGAATAAGGCCTGGTTAGTGTGGCGAAGAATGCATGGGAATTGTCCTCCGCACCCGTCGCGCCATTCCTGAAGGCGTGCATGCGCCACGTGGCACCACACGGTACCATCCAGGTGAGCCTTGCTCCCAGGATCGGCAGTCCAGGCAGCCGTGCTCCCATCACTACTGGCCAGCTAAACCTAGAACCCTCATGCAACCGACTAACCACTCTCATTCTATCGCTCCTACCTCGACATCGCCTCTGGGTGCCCTTCTCAACTTCCCACTTCCCGCCTCGTTACCGTAAGTCCCGAGAATGCATGACAACCGACCAGGGAAAGAATAGATCCGGAAAGAGACTCACGCGCTTTCGTCGCCCCCCGTTCGCCCCTCGTTCTTTTTTGGACATCCTTAAGGCCTTTTGGTTAACACCATGGGCCTCAATAAATAACATCGGACCCCGTGGGTTCTCACATCTCCGAGGGTATAACGCCGCGGGTTTCCAAGGGCTCCCTCCACCTGAGCCTTCATGCCAACCCCGCCCACTACCCCCCCCCCCCCCCCTCGACAACCCTTCTCAATGAAAGTGCGCACCTTTCCTTGGAAAGGGGGCAATTATCCTTTCTTAGAGCACCACCGCCCGACCAATGTTCTAGGGCCATTATTTATCCTTCTCCAGGTACGATCATGGTACCTAGAAACGATGGGGGCATCAGCCCCCATCCTGACATTGAAACAGTTTGAATGTGTGGTCCTTGAAGACCCGTCGCTTTCGAATGGGAACCCTTGGCTTCCATTCTGACATCTGCTTCTTTCCACCAGGCCGTGTTCGACGACCTGTCGACCTGAAGGACGCCCTACTTCCACATCGGGGATCCTGGAGGTCCACCTGAGATTCCTCGCCTTCGCCCGTCGGCCCACCCTTCATACCACTAAACAACGTGCTATTCCTTGCGGCCTTGTCCAAGGCACACTACGAGTTTTCACAAAAGTGCAATGCACCGTAGTTGCATACCTTCATCAACGGACGGGCTTCAAGGGGTCCTTTTCCCTGTACGCTGGGAAAATTGGCTGTTTGACGACGAAATCCATCCCAGCAGAACTGGCAGGAGGCAGTCGCTTCGCATTTGCCTCTTGGACGCCTCGGACTGGTTATCAAACCGGTAAAGGTCCCATTTCTCACACCGACCAGCAGGTCAATTTATCGGGGGCCATCCTCGACTCCGAAAGATGCTCCCCGTTTCTCCCTCCAGAAAACCGTTTCCCCCGCGGCTTTGCAGGCAAGAAGCCGTCGCTCAGGCCCTCGAATCTGCCCACGAGAAAGGTGAGTGCCAGAGAATGTTGTCAAGTTGCCCTTGGGCCACTGGCAAATCAACGACGTTTTGTCCGCCATGGGGGCAAGTACTTCGCCTCGGACCTCTGCAGTCCCTGGTTACTTCTCGTCTTCGCTCCTATGGAGGACCTCCGTCCAAGTGGCCTCACGATACCGAGACCTTAGCTGCTTCCCTGAGATGGTGGTTGCCTGCCTCAACGTTTGCCACCGGGGATGCCCTTCCCATCACCTCAACCCCAACGGAACTCTGACAACAGATGCTCCCTGGAGGGGATGGGGACGCCCCACTGCTCGACCTGGTCGTAAAAGGACAGGTTGGTCTGCCCAGGACAAAGGGATTCTTTCGTCCAAATCAATGCTCTGGGAGATGCTGGCAGTGGGTGAAAAGCACTGAAGGGCAGTCGAATGGCCGCTTCGCAGTCAAGTGTGGTGCCCTCCTCAGAAATTACAACACCACCTGAATGTATTCATCAACAAACAGGGAGGGGCAAACCAGGATCCAGCCCTGCTCGACCTACCTGTTGCATCTGGGACGGTGGCAATCCAGAGGACGGTTCCTCCTCCAGCGATTCTCCTCCCCGGAGAGGGACAAAAACGAATTGTCGGATCGCCTCAGCATAATCTCCGCTTCAGGTGGTGTCCGACGGAATGGAGACTCCAACTCCGAGAAGACGGTCCAGCGACGGCTCTTCTCGATCGGATTGGGTACCCCCGATCACCCTCTGTCATCGAACCCGTTGGAACAGCCCTTGTCCCCAGTTTTCTGACTCCAGACAGCGGAATGGACGGATCCCCCCTCGGATATACATTCACCTTCCACTGGGACGAGGGAGCTCCGGCTACGCCTCCCTAATCCTTCCCTCCTCATCATCAGGGTTGTTCCAAGATTACAACGACCACCGCAATGGCGATGCCAGATCACCCCGTGGGGGCTGAGACAGCCTGGTTCGCGTCCCTTCTCCATCTCTCCCAAGAGATGCTTCCGCCGCCGTCATCCCCGCCGCGGTACTGCTGGTCGATCCAGGACGGAACGGATTCTTCCAGATCCGGACAGCGAGACCGACCTCTGGTGCCGCCTGAGGATAAACAGCCCTAGCGCCCTATGAAATCCCGGAGTCGGGAATGGTGGCAGTTAGGTCCTGGCTGCAAGGGAAAACCTTCCACTCAAGGTCCTACGCCAGAAGTGAGGAGTTTAGGCCTCTTTGTGTCCTTGAACCGAAAGGGCTTGTCCACGGCGCAAGTGTCCACGGCCCAGTGGTGCTAGAGGTTTTTTGGTGGCGCTTTTGGATGAGGGCCTGTACCTCGCATCCGTTAAGTCTATTTGTTCTGCCATTTTGTTGCCAAGTTAACCAATTCGGGGGAAGGGCTTGCTTTTTTCAGGGAATCCCCTTGGTGAAGGGGTTCCTTAGGGGATGGTGTCCAACATGGCTTGGAGCTTGGAGCGGTACTATGTTCCCACTCCAATGCCAAGCCCTTTGAACCGATGGCAACAGCGGACTTGAGACATTATTGGACTTAAGATCCGCGGTCCTTGTGGCCAATCAACCTGGCCCGCCGTTTTTGCTGAGCCGAACGCCCTGGCCTTACGAAGGGAACGCAGCCCTTCTAAAGTTTCAACAAGGACAAGTGGTCCTTCGGACAGAACCATTTTTTTTTGCCTAAGGGTTTTGTCGCTTTCGCAACATGTGACCAACATGTGTGGCCTAACCCTCCCTCCAATCCACCTCGGATGCGGAGCGAGCCTGCACTCCTGGATTCATAGACCTGCTTTTAACCTGGACAGAAAACTGCTGCCTCCAGTCGGTGCCAGAGACTGTTTCCAATGCTCACTTAACCTTTGCTACTCGGAACCGAAGGACAGGGTTTGCCTGTGTTGCTGCAGAGACAAAAGAGCGTGGCACTCTAAAATTTCACAAATGGGTGGCGCCGGTAGACCAATCCCACACTCTGCTGACCGCAACCCTGTTTGGGCAAACCTCTCCCTGCGCAGGGTCGTGTCCCACATCCCGTAAGGCGAACTGTTCAACAACCTCAGGCATTCCGGGCAGGGGATTCCCTGAGAGGATTGTGCAACGAGCGATGCTGCATGGTCCCAACACGCTGACCTGTATTAAGCATGAGAAATAAGGTTGGACACCCAAGAGGCCATCCACGACGCAAGCCGGAGAGGGCAAGCTTACGCGTGGCGCGCAGGACGCGCTTTGCTGCCGTGTCCATCCACGCCCCAGCCTTACGCAACCCGCGCGTCTTCGCCGGCCGGGATTGCCCGATGCCACTACAGCTCCCACGACTGATTTGGCTGAGTTCCGGCACAGTTTATGTACATCAATGCGTACTGTTTACATGAACTTCTGTTGAATGTTTGGTTTTGCACAAATTCTATGGACGGGTCCCTGGCACGAACACCCGTTGTTGTCCCCTCTCATGTTTTGCAAATGTTATGTGGCTGTGTTCGAGTGTTGAATCACAGGAACAAAAAGGACTGACTCGTCTTATGGTTCAAGGGTGTGTTATTGATTGGGTACAATAAACTATACCCGTGTGGTTTAGCCATAGCTGTTGGTTTCAGGACCACCCGCCGCCCGGCCATACCTAAGCTTTTCCAGTCCTAAAAACCCTTTTGTATGATCTTCGCAGAGACCACAAAGAGAAGAAAGGCAGTTGCTACACCTGTAAACAGTACGTTCTTCGAGTGGTCAGCAATAGCGAATGCAGAACAATCCCAACCACGCCCTTCCCAGCGCCTCCACTGCCCCTCAGATGGTCCATGCTCTTTATGTGCTCTTCCCATCGCCTGGGCGGAATGGAAAAAAAAGAAAAAAGGGCGAAGGGCGTTTGCGGAAACGGTGGGAAAAGAGCGGAAGGGGGGATGAGCGAGGAAGGCAGGGGCCTGTATAACGGTGGTGGGTGGAGTTAAACGCCAACCCTGCCAAAAAGTGTTCTATGAATGTGTGCAAGTTAACTTGCCCAGGGCCAGTGATTCCAGTAGGGGTCCGAGCGCAGCACGAGCAAGCTGCGCAGATGACGGCAGGTGAAACCAAGCATTGGCTGTAATTTATGTCAGCGCAACAGCATGACAAACACTCACTCGAAGAGGAATGACGGGATAGTTAGCAGGTGAGCAACCTGGGCCTTGACAATACACAGTGTAGGGTGGGTTGGTGCCCAGCAAACGGATCCACCCGTGGGTAAGGGAAGGACCGACTGTAAAAAGCCGAGACGTCCGTACCCACGTTCATAGGCCACGATTGAGCACGTTCAAGGAACACCTCTAATAATGAGATGGGCGATGTAGTCTGGACACTTAAAATTTCTCTTTCATTTCTAAAGTGTCTAAGCAGGATAAGTACTCCAAGCCTCCACTATGCCAGATGCCTCAGTGTTTTTAACCCAATGTTACAGTACCACTGTCGCAATGGAACTGGCCAGCCGCTCGGCAATCCAGTGCTCCCCCTCCCCAACACGAAAATCTTTTTACGACAAAGCATCCTATGTGCCGTGAATCAGACGAAGCGAGACAGTAAAATGGTGAGGTCCTTCAGATGTTGTTAAACAGCAACTCTGAAACACTCCTTCCACCACTGTTATGCCACGCGGGGCTGCTAGGAGTTGTAATTTCAATAAAAATCAGGATTACAACACACAGCATTCTCACGGAGAACGGGAGAGTAACAAACTGTATATTTTATCTCTTTTAATGTTCAGGGGTATAACGTCAAAGGTGGCAGGCTTGTTTCCTGATGTTTCTGATGGCAAGAAGCACACACACGAGTTTCAGTCTTATGAAAAGAATACTTGGAACGTAGAGGCATTTGCCCAAACGGGTGGCGGATGTACTTCTCAGATAATATATCATATGGGTTGGGGTCGGTGTCACCTCTGGCTCCGGGTGGGATCTAAAAGTAAAGCACGACACATAGACGTGGGATGATCTGCAAAGTAAATATTTTCCATAGTGACACTGTGGTTGTTGGTGCAAAACACGGAGTTTGAAGTATGTAAATTCATCATCGGCACTTATATAGATACTTCACAGAGCCTACTTGTTATGGTTCCTTTTCTTTCCTGACAAGAATTATGCCGCAGTGACTATGCTTATAGAGGTGCATAAACAGACACTGTGAATCAGGCCCAGTTTCGTTATGTCAAAGGTGGAGATATCCATATCATACAAACATGTAGAAACATGTATCCAGAGAAAGACCAAAGCGAGCACACCCCCCACGTAGTCAACAACAAGACAAGAGGGGGAAGAAAGAAGTACCAAAACAGAGAAGATAGAGACCCTTCTAAAAAAAGGCAAAGAAACATACAAGCCCCCTTAATAGCTGTGACTGGTAACGTCATGTAATAACTGAAGAGTCCACTTCTTGCATGGACATCTCAGCAAGCTTTGAAAATCAATTCAGTTGTTTGGGTCATGGTGTAAGGCTTTTCTGTTTCTTTGATGGGACACGCCTAAATCTGAACAATATTGAATTCATATTGTGTCTAGTTTTGGTAGATATCATTAAGCTAACAAAACTGAGTAATAAAATTAAACCTAAAGTTCTAACAGGACTCCCTGAACCAAACACAACCACCGGGCTATGATGAAAAAATCCGTGTACTGCAGCCACTCACTTCAAACCATAAGGTTGTGGAGTTCAATCCCACCTAAGGGGGCTCAAGCTTGATTCGGCTTGCATCCTTCTCAGTGTTGCTAAAGTGAGTACCCGATTATTGGAGGCAATTAGCTTACAGTTGTAAACCACTTAGACACTGTTAGTTTCAGGTATGAAGCGAGATATAAATTAAAACTGTTTGTGTTTATATGTAAAATACTTTTTGAGCAGCATCCACAGAAAAAAGGTAAGCAAAAATTACTGATGAGGTTATTTATATCATTTATTTCTTCCTGAGGTTAGCGAGTGAGCTAAACTGTTACATGTTATGTAACTTCCATGTTGCGTCCCTAACCTCGTACCACTTTCAAGACGTGGAAATTATCATCAAATAAATAGAATGGGATAGAAACAGCCACAGATGCTGGTGAAACATCAGGAATAACTCTTCTAGAACATGGCCACATAGCTGAAAAACCCACAAAAAATGATTGCAACTGTAATTTTTTTTGGAAAAAAATCTCTTTAAAAGTCCAGTCAGAAACTAATGGTGATTCTACTGTTTGTGAACAATTTTTTTGTAAAAGGAAGACCATGCACACACAAAAATAAACACACTACCTGCTCATCACTCTAGGTCAGTTGGAAGAAGAAGAGAAAAAGAGAGAAATAAATTACTGTACCCACTCATGTGTAAGTCTATAAATTTTAGTCAAAAATTAACCCCCAAAACCTGATTGATTTACCTGGGTCAGCGAAGTCCAATGTACGTAATGCTTATAAAAAAGGAACCATCATCTAGTGCATTGGTTCTCAACCTTCCATGCGCGACCCTTTAATAGACAGTTTACTCATGTTGTGGGCAACCCAAACCAATGAAATTATTTTGTGTTGCATTTCATATTAAATAGGTGTTTTCAAGTGTCTTTAGCGACCCCCTTGAAAGGATCATTCGACCTCAAAGTGGGGTCCCGACCCATAGGTGGGAACCCCTGCTCTAGTGAAAGGCAAGTATGTAATCTGTCTGGAAGCATGACAACACACAAACCCCTTATCCATCTAGCCAGGTGTAGGCAACCTGCGGCCCGCGGGCCGATGCAGCCCAGCGCAGGCCTTGGGACCGGCCCAGCCCGTACTGCCGCGGGGCTGGGGGCCTTGGGGGGGCAATTGTCCTATAGAAACCTCAGAAACATGCATTTATATTAAATTTTTAAAAAATCAGCAAATTTTTTCACATGTCCTCCATTTTTTTAAAAAAAGTCTTCCATTTGAAAAAATTTTGTCCTACATTTGTCCTGGTTATTTTTATATATTTTAATTTTTTAAAAATTATTTAATTATTTATTTTTTTGGCTTCGCTCCCCCCCCCCCCCCCCCAGTGTTCGAGGGACAGCAACCCGGACCCCTGGCTCAAAAAGGTTGCCTACCCCTGATCTAGCCTTTAGGTGGAGCACAAACAGTAATGGCCACTGGAATTTTGTAAGTTATTTGCACATTTTCTCTTGCTTCATCTTTTGTTTTAATCCTTCATTACATGTCCTAGGTTTTACCCTCAACTATTTTTGTGACTCATATCAAAATCCATAATTTTGGTCCCCCAAATCTGCTGAATTTATACAGAATGTCAATTTAATTCAAGTATATAATGGTAACTTGCTTGAAAGTCTTCAAAACTTACAGTTAAGGGGGGGGGGGGATTGGGGTTGGCCCAAAGCAGAATATTCAACTCTGCTGCCCACTGTTTTTCTCTCCAAACTCCACACACCAAAAAAAGGAGATGTGAGTAAATCCTCTTACATACATTGTGCTGTTTTCATTCATCAGCTTGGCTTCCAATTCACTTTACAGCATGAGTAGAGAACTGCATCCCACCATATTTTTGTCATACAAGATTTCAGGAAAGGCATGTGCAGTTTGGAAAAAAAAAAAACTTTTAATTTGTGAAAATAGAAAAAAAATATGTCCATTACTCCTCTTAGACATATTTAAATAGCATATAAAATGGTATCAGTGTATGGAGCCACATGGTAATAGATGCAGGGGTAGGCAACCTGCGGCCCGGGCCCAGAGCGGCCGCAAGGCACTTGGGACTGGCCCCAAGCCCAGTCCTGCCGCCGATTGCCGCCCGGGCCTTGGGGGCAATTGTCTATAGAAGCCGCAGAAACATGCATTTTATATTAACATTTTAAAAAATCAGCAAATTTTTTCACATGTCCTCCATTTTTTTAAAAAAAGTGTCTCCATTTGAAAATTTTGTCCTACAATTTGTCCTGGTTTGTTTTAATATTTAATTTTTTTAAAATTTTTAATTTTTAATTTTTTGGCTTCAGCCCCCCCATTTGTCTGAGGGACAGCAACCTGGTCCCCGGCTCAAAAAGTTTGCCTACCCCTGGTATAGTGTTTGAGCATTGGACTACAACTGAAATATAGGGTTGAATCCCACTTGGCCATGAAATGTACGGAGTGACCCT
>NC_056522.1:292399772-292465244 GCF_019175285.1 Sceloporus undulatus | reverse complement strand
GACCCTGGGCTCGTCCTACTTTCTTTCAGTCTCAGAGGAAGGCATAGGTAGACACCCACCTCTGAACAAATCTTGCTAAGAAAACCCCATGATAGGTTTGCCTTACGGTTGCCATAAGTTAGAAAAGACTTGAAGGCACACAGCAACACAACAAAATAATGTGCTGTAAATCTATGACCATAACTTGATCTTTATCTCTGAGTTGCGCTGCTATGTAAAATTTGTTGTGTATGAATGATTCCACTGCACCCCCATCAAACCTGCTGTTCCTTCAGCACCAGAACTTACTTTCCTCCCCTAAATTTGCCAATGCTCTTTTATTTTTGGTTGCTATATTTCAAATGTGAAATATAATTGTTGTGTGAAAAAAGTCCCACAGAAGGCATGAGGTTTTTGTTGTCACCAAAAAGGGATTGGGGTTTAAAAGGTTGAGAAACACCACTATTGAAGTTGGTGCTATCAGACAGTTGGGTAATATCTCCAGTAGTCTTCAGCACTAGATAAGCAGAAAACTATTCACCCAGCTCCAGAGCTCAGCAGTCTCACACATTTTTTGGCATTTCAGTGAGTGGAATTTCCCAATGATTGCACCTCCATTATTCTTTGCAAGCCCTTGTATGGAACAAATAAAAATGAAGTGAGTGCAATGTTAAGTGTTGGCCCCAAGAATGAAAAGCATATCTGTTTTAGCTGATGAGAGACAACTTTGCATTAGTCATAGGAATTGCAGCAGCATAAATTGAAAATAAATGCAATTTATATTTTAGTCAGAAGACACACTTCAAATAATATGATCCACATTGTGCTACAAGCAAAGTAAATTTTCTTTGAACCCCCATGGGAAGAAAGGATTTGCCAAATTATTTTCATTTAATAAATACCATTTTAAAAATTGAAATAGTATTTGTGCTGTAGGAACATAGTGATCGTCTGTCTCTCCCTCCCTCTGCTGTGTGGCTTACAAGCATTTCATCTCCATGGTTGGATAAACTCCATCAAAAGCACATTATCCTCCTACTTCTGTGGCCAGCTGCCTAATTGTATCTGTTCTAGCTGCATGCTGCTGGAACATGATACTGACGAGAAACAAAAATGATAAATTGCTCCCTGAAGCTGATAGCAATGATGGTAACTTTTAATTTCCTTTCTTTTAAGTGAATTGGTCAGATTCCTTTTAATTGTTTTCATGCATTTGTATAAATCAGTTGGGGATTTACCGTGTTAGACAGAAGTGTTTTCTTTAAGAGGAGGCAGAGGTAAATTTGGAAGCAGATATGACTAGTGCTTCAGTTTGTCATTTAAAAAAAATAACCCTGCAATACAATTTACTCAATACAACTATTGAGTAAACTGCATGACTTTGCAGTGAATTTTTTCCCCAAGTGCTAAATTTTGTGATGTCCTTTTTAGCAGTAGAACTGTTAGCAGTAGAATCTGTTTCACAAAGCAGCAAATATTTGACTTGTATAAGAAATAATACTGATCCCCCCCCCCACCCGTCTTGATCTTTTGTTTGTAGCTCCTTAATTTGGCAGTGTTGTGCCTACTGATGGTGATTATGTACATGTTCCCTGTAATCGACTTGGACAGGTTTCTAGATTGAGCCAAGTAGCCTAGCCTATATATTTCAGCTTCAGCTTGGTCTGTGAATTGGTTTCACAGAACCATATAAAGGTTTTATGATCACATTTGCAGCTCTGGTGCTCCCCATTTTTCCTCTTGTGTAGCCAACGTGGTTTATGAGCAAAGGAAATTTGTGTGTGTGTGTGTGTGTTCACATCTCATTAACCTATTGGCTGTTTTTTATTTGCCTACATTTCAAAACGAACCCTTTCCCTTCTACATATACACTGGATTTGTCTGTTGATGAGATGATGAGAACAGAAGGCACAATAATTACTCTGCCGCAGTGTGTTTTTTAATATAAGTGCCCACCCCCCTCAGTGTGCCTATCAGGCCAGAGCTTCAGTTGCATATGATCATTCCCATTGTGTTCACTTTCAGTTTCCTGACAGGTACTGTTCAGGGAGACATGTTCAAATGACTGGAGCAGAAATGGTGGAGTCCATCACGAAGATGACTCTGGGGATCTGTAGATGTGCTGTCAGGAAATGGGATAGTGAAGGAGAAAAGCACAGGCCATAAGCATAGAAAAAACAAGCAAAGTATCTTGTATGCAAAAATAAGAAATCTCCATATGAATTCATGAAAGCCAACTGTTTTTCAGTTTGATATCATTCAGTTTTATATCATTTTTATTTCCTTTGAGGTTCAGCTCTTATAAATTGACATAGGTCTAATGTATTTAACATTATGACAATTACTAAGATAATAAGAATTAGTTATACAATCCAAGTTAACATACTTTGCAACATCATATTTTGTAGAACCATCTAAATAGCCATACTATTCTTAATGAATGCTAGATTGCATTGCAGTTTATAGTGTATGGACATATTTTTTTAAAATGGTTTGCCTTATTTTATATCTAGGATTCAAGGGAGATTACAAAATATTTTGAAATTAAAGCAGAAAGTTTATTTAAAAACAACAAGATTTTAATTGTACACAGTTGGAATGTGAAAGTAATTGGCAATACAGAATATAATATATAGCATAGACTTTAATATATTTCAGAATATATACTTCCTACCTTTCCAGTAAAGAACTGAAAATGCTGTTCACATTTTGTTTTGGTGCTATTTAAGATAAGCTGTGAAAGTAAGGATTCCAGTGGTATAGGGCAGGGATGGGGGGGGGGACTTTTTGTCTCTTGACCCACAGATGCATCCATTGAAGTTATACTCCTCTCCTTGAAAGCCCTTGCCACTTCATTGATGATCTGCAGCTAAGAAAGTGTTCCCCTGGGTTTTATTTGTCTAGGAAAGCAAAGACTGCTCATTGGGTTGCTGCTCATTGAGATAACACTTCCCTCAGTCTTTACCCATTTCATAGCCTTCCTAGTTTGAGATGTTGTGGTTAGCAAACTGAGGCCCTGTACACAGTGCCAACAAGCGGCATACCGGCGCCGATAATAGCGTTAGGGACCGTGTGGCAACTGTGCGTCCCTAATCCTAGTATGCAGTGGCGCCATAATGGTGGTGTCCTGTCCATACGGGCACTGCCATTATGATGTAATGGATGCATAGCATCCACACGCCACGCCAGTTACGTCACGAATGCACCATTGGCACACTTGCGATGTAACTATGGCACAAAAATAACCTGGTTTTCCCAGGTTCTTTTTACTCCAGAGTGACAGCACACAGTTTGGGGGCTGCGCCGTTGGTCCGGAGTAAAAACAGGTGCCGGCAGGCTGCCGTTTCTTGGCGGTCTGTACTTTGCCTCAGTTCCCAAGTAGGCAAATCTTTTGCCTTTATCGCTGGCACACAGAGACAAGGAAAGCACTCCTGAAACCTTAAAGCAGCAGCTTCCAAAATCAAAACATGAGGGATTCTGGTTCAGGGTGTCAACTTGAGTGTGTCTTGGCAAATATGTCACGGGAAGTGCATGCTAGTAGTGGGATGCTCCTATCCAATTTGGACTGCGATCATATCCTCTCCAGGTGTCTGACACCCAGCACAATTCAGACTCCCCCCCCCCCAAAAAAAAATTCCCTGCCTTGGGTTTACCCAGTTCATTGAACACACAGTGAGGTGTGCCAACTCACTGACTTGAAGTTAGGGAGAACAAGTATATATTTTTTCCTGATTCCCAGTTCTCTTCAAAAGTGGAACAAATAAAACTCACAGAAATAAACTTAAAATAAAATTGCACACTGCGTGCAATATATATAGATGCCCACCTTTTAAAAAAAACATTAAAAGAGGTCAAGGGAGATCAGCCTTAAATGTCTGTGAAGTGGGACAATAAAGCAATTGAACTTGTGCCCTTTTCATGATCTTATCAGCTCTTTATGGGTGATGGCATCCAAACCTCCAATTTATTTCTGAACCACATTTAAAGTGCTAGTTATCACCTTTAAAGCCAGGTTACCTTAAATAATGGTCAGGATTGTTTTAGAGCAGTACACCAGTATAGATGTACTATCAGTGGTGCTTTTTTCAAGTTTTCGTAAGGAGATATCCTATGTCTCTTTACACAAGGAGTTTCTCATTCACCCAAAGCACAAGAGGCTGGTTGGTGTCTGAGCACAGTTTGAACTCCTCATGATTAAAATGGCCTTTGATTGCCCACAGTGTAGGCTGGGAATCTGTCAGTCAAATTGCCACTTTCAAGCTAGCTGCTTCTGTCATCCATATGTGAATATGCCAGTGGTTCATTATGCTCCCTGAGTTTTAAGCAGGATGGTAACAAATAGTTCTTCTCAAATTAGTTCTTAGGTATGGGATTTTTTTTTTTTGCATATTTCTTATTAATAGGACTTAACTATTGCTGTGTGAGACATTGTAAAGGATTGTTATATTTATATTATCAACCTGTAAGCTTTTCTCAGCATCTTTAGTTAAAGTACTTTGAATTACTAAACCATTAACTGTTCCAGCCAGAAACTTGACGAAGCACAAAGCAAACTATATTAACCATCAGATACTGCCTATGTTAAACTATTCAAGTTAATTCTACATTGTTTATTTATTGCTGTGTTTTGCTCCTGACTTTTCCAGAGGAAAATATGTGTTCATCAGTTTTAAAAACCAGATGATTAAACAGAGGAGAAAGATATGTTTATTTAGTTATATAGTGTGAAAGTAGGTGAAGATGCATAGCCTCATAATATTTTTTTCCTTTCAGATTCAAACAGTTGGCCTCACATTATTAAAGCAGCACATGCAATTTTATAAGAGATATCCATCTTATGTTAAGCATACTTGTCCGGCATTAGCTGGTAAAATATGAAACATAAGCTGGGATTTCTTTTTTAAAATTCTCCAAACTTAATTCTGTTTGGAGAGGATGAGAAGTTCACCTATCCTTCACCCATCCAACTCCAACTACATTTGTTACAGAAAGGCTGAGTTGAGCAGGGATTTAGATACAGAGAAACTATGAAGTGGGGAAAGAGAGCCTGGAAATACATGGTGAGGAGAAAAAGGAGTAGGGTGGGGAGGATGTAACAAATGAGGAGGTTTCCACCCCACCTGTGATACAATTGGCCCGTGTGAGTAAAATTTTGTTGTAGCATTTCCTTTTATCATTTAATAAGTATGCAGTTGCTTCTCCAAGAGTTTTACAATTTAGGGTAGAATAAGGGCCTAAAACCCCTAACGATCCAGATCCCATTTTATCTTAGAGAAAACTCTATGAAGTTCTTGGTGTCAACAGGAGACTTGAAAGCACATACATTCTTACACTAGTGGTAACAATTTCTAATAAGAGTGGGTGGTTGTTATTACTAGTCATGTAACTCACTAGCTGACATTAGACCAGTCACGTTCTTTCAACCTGGCATACAGCAGAGATCTCTTGTTAAGGATAACATTAAAAAGAGGTGAGCCATGCTTACCTAGCTTCTTCTCCTGGGAGGAAAACCTGGGTGTGAATGAAATTGATGAATAAATAATAAATAGCAAGCATTTCAGTGTACGTATATTGAAAGATAGAACTTTTATGACACAAAAGGAGAAAGGACTGGAAAGGGGAGGGGGGAAGCATTCAAACAAAAACTTTCTTCAGTTGATGGATAGAGCCAGATCACTCTTTTTGCCATGATTTATGAGTGACAGGGAGTGTATCTAAAACAAAGTGGGCGTACATGAACTGGCTTTTTTGCGAACCCCCCCCCCCCCCCACACCTCATTTTCTGAAGAGTCCCCCTGAAGAGCTACATATGATGTTATAATACTTTGAGATACAGGCTAAAGACTTTTCTATTTGCATTCACATTTTTAAGAGTTATGCTAAAAGAGTACAAGCAACTTTGTAGTTTCTTGTTGTTTGTCAGTCTATAAAAATAGTAAACGATATTGATTTATTGAATCTGTTTTGTTTAACTAATTTTAATGGCTGCTGTGTGTAGAATCTATTGGATGAAGGAGAGTTAAATATTTAAAAGAAAGAAACAAAAGTTCGATTTTTTATAAGAAAACACAGATGACCTTTTATTGGAAAGGAACCTTGATATGCATCTTCACAGTCTTTTGTACATGTTCTTTCACGGGGAAAGACCCAAGAAAATGCACTTCTCATGTAGAAGCTGGTTTCTGTATGAAAGCCATGTCTGTATTACGCCATGGCTACCAGCCTTATGTTGCCTTCTTGTCATGACTCTTTGAAGAAAGATTAGTGTGTGTGCATGTGCGCGCACACACACATACATTAGGGCTTGGCAACTGCAAAGGGCACATGAGCCAATTTCCTTCTGTGCTCTCCTGGTGGACTCCACAAGTTGCCTCAAAATTGGTCATGAAGTGCCTAAGAATAAAACCAGTCTAAGGAATAGTTTTTCTTTGTCAGGATAGTGAGTTGGCAATGTTCTGACCATATCCATCATTGTTGCGGAAGCGGCTTTTCTCCAGTTTCAGACAATTGGCCCGGTGTCTTTAGAGACATTGGGTGGAGGAATGCAAGGGGGGGGGGGGAATTCTAGAGGCCACATGAATGCACATCAACTGTGCTATGGAGTTTGTGAGGGTAGCAATGTGGCAGCTCTGAGATAGCTTGCTTCAGTATAGTTCTGTGTATTAGAGGCAAAAGTTCTTAGAAGTAAGTAGACAAACATGCCATGAACAAATATTTTTCTTTTGCTTTGTAAATGTTCTTTATGCTTTGGTTCTGAAAAATATATGAACTGCAGCTTCCTGTTTTTCATAACTTTGAAACTAATTGAACATCACTGCCATGGTAGTAATAGGAATTCAAAGACATGACTTAATTCAGGGGTGGGTAACTGCAATGAGGTGGGAGGCATATAAGTTGAAGCATCTGGAACGACTTGGGGTCCAAACCTTTTTTTAAAAAAAACTTTAATTTACTATACACACACACACACACTGTTAGCTATGTATATCCATAGATTCTTTATCCACGGACTCAACCATCCATGGCTTGAAAATAATTTTTAAAATATAATTTCCAAAAATCAAACCTTGATTTTTTGCCATTTTATATAAAGGATACCATTCTACTATGCCATTGTATTTAATGGGACTTGAGCATCCACAGATTTTGACATTCATTTATATGAGGACTGGCTGAGGGGGATGGAAAACACTTGCCAATGTGGTATGAGATTTTAAACCAGGACTAAAGTGTTTGCGAGCAAGGGATGAGAATTTAAGCCAGGATTGGAGTGAATGGGGAAAATTGAAGGAGGGGATGGGACTGGCAGCATTTACATGGAGATTTTAAGCCAGGACTGAAGGGGGAATGGGTGATTGAAGAAGAGTATGGGAGTGTTTCCACCAGGGACTGGAGTGAGTGAGGAAGATGTAAGGAGAGGGATTGAGTTTGCATAACATTTATTTGCTGCTTGGCTTGTTGTTGCCAAGGCACAGAAAGCTGAATTAGCTGTTTAAAGTATCAGGTTTCTCTCCACTTTGCAGTAGTGGCTCCAGAGTCTTGGGGGGCTGCACTTATGGGTCATAGAGGCCACATGTGGCCCATGGGGCACACATTGCCAACACCTGCTTTAACTGAAAAAAAGATTTATTGTTTTAAATCTGAGTATTCTTTGGTCCTTGAGGAACATTTGCTTCAGTCTTTATATACAGGGTATAGGAATATTGTCTTTATTTGTTTTGAACACCTCTGATTATGCCATAGGTGGTGCTAATTAAATGATTATTCCAACTTTCATGTCAATGACCTCAAAAATATTTTAAATGTCCTAGATGGTGGGTTATAGAACTAAGTGGTGTAGACCTTTCTGCCAAAAGAGTGACTTTTGGGCCCATACAGACAGGCCAAAATAAAGCTGCTTCAGGCCACTTTGGAGGTATACTGTTTAAATGATGCATGTGTCCTAAAAGTCCGGAAGCTGCACCAAAGGTGCACTCCAGTCCTTAGGACTGGATTGTGACTTTGGCATGGCATCCGGCCTCTTAGGACACATGCATCATTTAAACTGCATACCTACAAAGTGGCCCGAAGCAGCTTTATTTTGGCCTGTCTGTATGGGGCCTTTTGTTAGCAGGATGAGGCGAGGGAAGCCACAGATGAGACTTGTGGGAATGAAGGGGGGGGGGAATCCTGTCAGATGATCAAAAGACCTTTCTCTTATCTTGGCCAGGAAGTGTGAAGACTACTGACATTCCCGGTTTTGTCTGTTTTTGTTTTCAATCCAGGCAATTGCTGGATATTTTGATATATATTTTGAGAAGAATTGCAGCAAACAAGTGAGTACTTGAATGTTACATGCTTCTACTTAATTGTTCTAGTATATTTTGTCAGCTTTTTGCCTTAAGGTGTTTGGGAATAAGCTACTTCAGCTGTTACAGGTATTTAATGTCTGTGTGTTTGTCTAGTATATTAATGTAGCATGTTATTACATCTTGTACTTCATCTCAGATTTCTGAATTCTGTTACTGCAGGTATGGTTTTCAACTAGTCCCTCTTGTGCCAAAACGCACTGGAAACAGACAGCATTTTTTCTGGAAAACCCAATTTCTGTAGAAAAAGGTACAGTATTTGTTTAGATAAATAGATTTTCTGTATTTCTAGTTGTCACTAGACATATCTTCAAAATTATTTCAAGTGATAAAATACATACCTGCAATTTTCTATATACGATAAAAATACTTTTGATCACCAGCATTTCTTTTCTTCTTTGGACTATACCAATTTGGTTTAAATTACTGTCTCCATATTCAACAAATTGATGCAATGACCTTAACAGGATTCTACCCCTTTATACCATATGCAGGATTAAACATTCTCCCTCTTGTATCATTTTGCCTACATCCATCTACGTCTGCACATAGTTAAGCAGAGCAATGTGTTCAGATGTGTTCAAAACAATGTCTTTTTTTAAAAGTGTCCCTCATGTGCTCATTTCTTACATAGAAATATTCTAAGCTACTTCTCATCTTGAAGTGTATAGCCTAGAAAATGCTATTGATTGAGTAAATCGGGGTGGACAGCTGTGGGAGACTATCGGTTTACATTAGCCTCCAAGTATCCCATGCAAGGCCGTTCCTCCCTGCCACATCCCTAAAAAACAAAACCACAAGCCCTCTATAAACTTTGGGGGACATATTTGTCATGATTTTAGGCCTTCCAGGAAATTTTAGTCCCAGGAGAGTTCTTTCTTAACCACAGGAATTGATTTCATGTTTAGTTGCTTTTTAAAAACATAATGAAAATAAAATAAAGGCTACTCCTGGGTCTAAAATGTTCCACCCCACCCTCCCCCCATGCTGAAGAAATGCCCCACACCACACCCCAAAAGGGCATTTTGAGGCAAAAAGAAATTTGAATAAAATCTTTTTCCAAGGCTGCTTTAGCTGAAATTATTTATAATAGTTATTGCTATACCACTGGTGTGTATGATAAAACAATAACAAAAAATAGCCAACTTTGCCAAATGTGTATGGTCTAAAATACATGTATTCAAACATGTAGGGCAAGGAAGGAGTAATATAAATATAAAGCAATACAAATGTAAAATTAATGCAGTGCAAATATAAAACAAATTATCCAGGTAGAAATGCAAAAACCAATATAGTATAATATAAAGCAAACTGACAAATACAGGTTGATTCTACATGGGTGGCTGAGATAGTGTGAATATGAAAATTATAATATTAAAATGTAAAAATATGTAAATTATAATGTAGCATATTTTGATTTCAGTAAGTTTGGTGGATTTGTAATTGCTTGACCTACCAAACCCAAAGGATGTTCACCAATGCCTCCATCATGGAGAGGAGTGACTAGCGGGGTGCCACAGGATTTTGTCCTGAGCCTAGTGCTATTCAACATTTTCATGAGTGGCTTGCATAAACAAATAGAGGGTATGCTTATTGAATTTGCAGATGACACCAAATTAAGAGGGTTTGCCAATACTATTGAGGACAGGATCTGAAATCAAAATGAGCTTAACAGAGTAGAGAATTGGACCAAAACTTAACAAAGTAAATTTCAGTAAGGAGAAATATAAGACACTACGCCAGAAAAAAATGAAATGCACACTATAAGATGGGTGACACTTCCTTGACAACAGTAGATATGAAAGGGATCTTGGAGTCTTAGTGGACTACGAGCTAAACGAGTCTGTTCTACAGTGTGATGTGGCAGCTAAAAAAGGGGCCGTGAGATTCCAGGCTGATGTAGTATAGTGTCTACATTAGGGGAAGTAATAGTGTCATTCTATTCTGCTTTGGTCAGACCTCACCTGGAATACTGTGTATAGTTCTGGGCACCACAGTTCAGGAAGGATACAGATGAACTTGAATATTCCAAAGGAGTGCAGGCCAAATGGTAACAGCTGGATATGTTTAGCCTAGAGAAAAGAAAGTTAAGAGGGGACATGATAGCCACGTTTAAATATTTGAATGGATGCCATGTAGAAGATGGTTTAAGCTTGTTTTCTGCTGCTCCAAGAGCTAGAACATGGAGGAAAAGAGACTTCCACTTGAACATTAGGAAGAATTTCTTCACAGTAAGAGATGTTCAACAGTGGGATGTGCCTTGGAGCATGGTGGTTTCCTCTTTTGGAAGTGCTTTGACTGTTTCTTAATGGCAAAGTGTTGAACTGATAAAATTTCTCAGTTGAATATTAATTGTGGGTTCCCTACTGGGACCCTGGCATTTGAGTAACATTGTAGTGTAATATATTTTCAGGCCTGAACATTGAGTACTTTGACTGGTAATTTAAAGAGTGTTCTGTCAGTTACATGGAATCCATGCCATATACTGCAGTAGAAATCCAACAGCTCTCAATATCTGGCAATGTAGTTACAAAAATATATCAAATAGTAATTGGAGTAATTAGATGCAGAAAATGAGCTCACTAAAATGGTGACAGCTGTAGCCTAAAGCAGGTTGCTTGTCCCAAATTTAATAGATCTGTTGAATTGATTTCTGAGTGGTAAATAAGTACCTATGTAAATCTTATTGATTCAGTGGGTTCATTCTAGTTGAGATTGGCAGTTAGATTTAGGTCTTTCTGTTTCCTGTAAAAGATCTATCTGTCCTACATACATAGAGGTTTTCCAAGAAAGAGAAGTGTTTAATGCAAGACTGGAGAGTAGTGGTGATTTTGGGGTTAGTCCTTGTCCTACTTTGGAGTAAGATCTTTTTTCTTAATGTTATTCCTAGTCCTACTCCTGTAAAAACCTCTTACTCCCTTACTCTTACTCCCCAGTCCTGGTTTAGTGTTAGACTACAAATATGTTGTTATTATCTAACAAATTTGATTTAAAAGAGCATGTGGGTAGAAGATTACATTACATATTTCTGAAAGGCTGACACAAAGTGAAGTTGAAGCCTTCTGAAGAAAGAGGGAATTGAGAACTGATCAAAGAGATGTCATTTCTAGGCAAGTATAATTTGGTTTTATTTTCACTTTAGTAGCTTATCAAATAAGTTTGAATATTGTCATGTAAAGTTTATTCTGAACATGGAAAGCTATCCTGTCAGGCATAGCCTCTCTGAGGTACTAGCTTTCCACAAGTATAGATTTATTTTTCATGGAAAAACTTGCATAAATGGACACCTCAGTGTGAGGGGTGGAAACAGCTCCTCTGTTAGCTGTAGGCTTCACACTGAGAATGTAAGATCATCCAGGATTTTATTCTAATTTACGTATTTTTGTAATCTCCATTCTCTACTGTTGTAGCGAACAGATTCTTTAGGGAGTATTAGTACTACCTTTTACTATTTTCATTACAGCTTCAGTTCCTTGGACAGCTACCAAATAATAGCAGTAAATGGAGAGTTATCAGTAACTTCCAGTTGTCATTTGATACAAGAGAAGTGTGATAGTATAAAAAATTGGTAATTGCAGTAAGAGAGAGAAGAAAAGTATTAGTTACAGAGAATTCCAGTAATATTTCAGGAAATCTTCCCAGTGCTGTTGCATGTAACAGATGGTATAATTGGACAAAATTATATACTGACATATTTAATAATTCTTGTCTGTTCTAACTTACAGTTCTTTGAAAATGAAATGTTCATACATTCTACAAAGTTAAGGAACATTGTTCACTTACTGTGTTAGATTTAGAGGTCTGTGAGTACAGCTGGGAGTTCTGAATTATCATAAATAGGAGGGAAGGAAAACTATATTTCACTTCTCAATTCCCCTGTGCCTCAGCCAAATCCTCCAGAAAGCTGAAGGAACGAACGCTAAAGGAAAACCTGCCTCATTTCCTTTTGTGAAGGATCAGTGTGGATTGGATCAAAGCCCATTCCATGCATGGAAGGAGCTTTTCTATAAATGAATGGATTCCTTTAGCTTCACAAAAAAATAATTTCTTCTAGATCAAATTCATTATGTAGAGAGTCTTCAGTACTGGACTCTCCATCAGGATTTCAAAATATAGCAACTCTTGCGAAGGTTTTATTCTTAAGCTATAGTATGTATAGATAGATAGATAGATAGATAGATAGTTATCTGACACTTTCTGATCCATTATTTATATGGTATCAGTTGCAATGCTGAACAATCCAATATGCAATGTTTTCAATTTAAGAGGATATTTCCCTCCTCAAGTGGAGCCAGTGTGGTGTAGTGCTTTGAGCACTGGACTACAAGTCTGGAGATCAGTGTTGGAATCCCCACTTGACCATGGAAATCCACTGGATGGTTTTTGGGCAAGTCACACACTCTCAGCTTCATAAGTCAGAAGCAATTTGAAGGCACACAACAACAAACCACAATACTCCTCTCTCAAAAGTATAATTACTGTGCTACTACAAGATGACTTTACTGTGCAGTAAAGTGACTACTTATTAAGATTAATCATAATGGCACTTACTAGGAAGTTAAATCCCATTGAACTCAATTGAAGCACTAATATGGCCTGTATTTGACAAAGGAAGATTCTTCTAACTGGAGTGATAGTAACTGATGTGAATGAGTGATGCTTCAAAATAGGACAGTGATGGAGAATGAGGTACAACAGAATGCTGTCTATGCTCCATTGACTTGTACTGTAATACCTTGCTGCATTACTAAATGGCGGAGGAAACATTCAGCTATTATTTAATGGACAAAGTAAAACATCCACGCTGAAAGGCATTTTGGGAATACAGGTGGCCCCCCATATCCACAGATTTTTTATCCGTGAATTTAATCATCCATGGCTTGAAAATATTTTGTGTGTGTGTGTGTGTGTGTGTTCCAAAAAGCAAATCTTGATTTTACCATTTAATGAAAGTGGGACGTGATCATCCATGGACACCAAGGGCCCACTGTATGTTTTTTGAGTCACAGACATGCCCGAGATTTCCACAGCTGCCTCATGAATACTCTGTGGGTTTCTAATTCAAGCACCATCTTTAAATTTTAAGTCTAGTACACACTTGAAGAATCTTGCTTTCTGTTTTCTTTTGTTCAGTAAATACAAAGGACATGCTAATGACCATCTGAGTTTGCAAATAGATTGAGATTCCAGCTCATTGTTAAATAAATCTAACTTGTCTAAAAATAATCTTTTAAAAAGAGTTCATACTGGCTTACTCCAAAGGAGAAAAAAAGCATTAGGTTGAAGTACAGATCTACACACAAAGAAAAACCCATTAGCAATAAAACAGCACATGGTTGTGTTTTATGTTCTTGATAATGCCTTGCAGTGAAAATAAAATGTTTATTGTTTTCCAGAGTGACTTGCAAGGTTGTACAGAGCAGAACTGTGCAACTAAGGTTATTTTTAAAGGGGCAAATGTTTTGGGGGATTTTCTAGAAAGCTACTGCCTTGTTGTATGTTTAGTTTGTAATAATATGTTTAGAAATGAGCAGCTGGTTTTTAATCTGATGTTCAGTATTGAAAAGTACAAATAGTACAAAGTGTCTCAAGATATTAACTGAAGGGTCAGTTCACGTGACCTAACATCAGGTTATTGAATTATCATTTCTGTCTTTTCATGGATGCTTGTTTTTGGATGGTTGATTCTTTTGCTGCTTCATAACAGTTTTTCCCACAGTCCCTTTTTGTTCAAGGGATTTGTCATATGAAAAGGACATCATGAGAAACAATTTGTTTCAAGAGGACAGTAGGGATTCTCTTAGATCCCTAACAATATTTCCAATATTATAAAATGTTGTCTGCTGTGTACTCCCATGAGTAGACTTTTCAGATACATAGTAGTTCTTATGAATTATTTTTGTTTGGTCTAGATACAATAAATCATTGCTGTTGATGGTTCCATTTTGTTCTATCTTTCGTATCCCGTTCTTATATGAACAGCTTCTCATGTTTCTTATTAGCAATGTAAACATTGGCCAGCAACATAATTGTTTGCCATGAAGCCACCGTAGACATGAGTCCTGTACTATATTGGTCCAAAGATGTAACTAATTTATCTTTCTTTTCTTACGATGACCAGCTAAGTCGCTGTAGTTAGCCCACAAGCAGCCATGAATACAATAATACATTCCTGTTTGTGTTTACATTCCTGTTTGTGTTTTCCAGAAATCGGTATATAGAAGCTCATTTCTCTGAAAGTTAATGTAATATGTTGCTGTTCTGGGTAGTAGCCAACTGATTTCCCATGGATTTGTCTAATTGCCTTTTAAAGTTTCCCAAGTTGGTGACCATCACTACATTTTATAGAAGGAAATTAAGTAGTTTAGCTATGCATTTTGTGAAGAACTGCTTTCCTTTATTTGTCCTGAATTCTCCACCACTCAGCTTCATTGGATGTTCTCAGGCTCTAAAATGTTGATGAAGGAAGAAAAATTAACCCTAACCATTTTTTCCACATCATGCCTCTTTTTGTACAGCCCACTGTTCTTACCTTTGCTTTAAGCTACGTTGTAGCCCCACACATTGTCTCCTCTCCTCACAAGGGAGGTGTTCATGCCCCTTGAGTTTTTTAGTTGCCCTTTTCCATCCCCTTTCCCAGCTCTACAAGAATCTTTTTGAGCTCTAGTGACCAGAATGCTGTAGATGGTATTCCAAGTGTGGTCGCATCATAGATACAGTAAACTACAACAAAGGCAGTTTTATTTTCTTTTTCTTTCCCAATAATTGTCTTTTATCACTGCAGTCATGCACTGTGTGAAACACTTCTGTTTGAGCAAGAGGCTCCGTAATAAATGAGCAAAAAAATGCTATGTAATGTGCTCAGTCACACAGCATTACTTTTGAAGGCAACCCTCCTTGCTCGCCTGCCCTCAGCTGCTAATTAGAAATTGGCACCCTTTTCATTTTGCCACAGTAACAGCATGTTCTGCGCTTGACTTTTTACTAGGCGAAACAAGGAAAGGACAGATCCAAGGAAAGACTAACAATTCTGCAGTAAGGATGATAATGAATTCAGTCTTGATCAAACCATGGCATTGACTTGTGCCTTGCTTTCATCTTATTGAGCATCAGTTGATGCTGCTCAGTCACGGGAAGTGTTCTCTGCATCATAGAGAGCAGGAGAGGTGTTGAAAGCACATCAGTCATTTTATATCTACATGGCATTGATTAATTGGTCTGATCCTTCTCTCTCTCTCTCTCTCATATGATCACACAGCCATTGCCTTAGTTTGGCTACAGAAATGGCTGTGCACAAAAGAAGATTTAATGTGGCCCATTGGGCTGAAAAAGAGGCAAAGAACTGCCTCATGACAATGAATTAAACTGATTATCTGGTTCACTTAATGCAATTAACTTGGTTATAAATAACTGAAGGCTGTCCTTAATGAAAACTGTAGTAGGTTGATATAGAAATGTTCTTTTTTGGAGCCTCAAGATATTTATCACTAGGAGTGTTTGAATAGGAAGTTCAATTCATTTTTATTTTCATGCAGTTAAACAAGATACAATTATAAATCTTCAATGTAATCTGCATGGGCAATTTTTTAGAGACATAAACATATCTTATTTGGGTTGTTATACCAGTAAGGTTTTTTGCAACTGTCAGATATAGAATGACCATATATATATATATATATATATATATATAATATATATATATTGAGCATACCAAACAGTTTTTATAGCCTGCTTGTCCTGCTTCTATTTAAGACTTTGTTGTTTGTTTTTTGTTGTTAACTGCCTTCATGTGTTGAGTCTCAACCCATGGCTGTGGGTCTCTATGGTGGACATCTCCAGGTCCCTCTGTACTCTACTGTATCTGCAGCTCCTCACAACTCATATATTATGGTCTCTTTATATAAAGTCCATCAATCTAACATGTAGCCTTCTTCTCTTTTTACTTCCCTCCACCTTTCCTAAACATATTGTCTTTTCATGCATGATTCATGCCTTCTCCTGATGTGTCCAAATATGACGTCCTAAGTCTTCTTGCCATCTTGGCTTCTAGGGATATTTCTGGCTTGATTGCTTTAGGACCCATTTGTTGTGATCCTTTTTGGCCGTCCATGGCCATCTCAGCACTCTTCTACAGCACCACATCTCAAATGAGTTGGTTTTTCCACCTATCTTCTTGAATGTCCAGCTCTCACATCCAACATAGTGATAGGGAATACAATGGCTCGTATAATTTGACTTTGTGCTTAGTTGTATGTCTTTGCATTTTAGAATCTTTTCTAGTTCGTTATAGCCACCCCCCCCATTCTATTCTCTTCGATTTCCTGCTGCAGTCCCGTTCTGATGTTTGATCCAAGATATGAGAAATCTTTTACTATTTCTATTTTCTCATTCGTTCTAGTCTGAATATGTGTAAGTTCTCTGTGGTCATTATTTTTGTTTTCTTTATGTTCTACAGTAAGCCTTACTTTGCACTTTCTTCTTTGATCTTCCTTTGTAGTTTGTTCCGGTCTGTGGTTCTCTGATAGTGTCATCCAGCATATCTCAGATTGTTGATATTCTTCCTTTCACTCCTCCCTCTTCCATGTCAAAGCCTGCTTCCTTACAATATGTTCTACATATAAGTTGAATAGGTAGGGGTGATAGAATGCAGCCTTGTCTGACTCCTTTGCCATTGGGAACCATTCTGTTTCTCTGTGTTCTGTCCTGACAGTAGCTCTTGTCCTGAGTACAGATTCCTCATTAGGACTATCATGTTGTGTTGGCACTCCAATGTCTTTAAGGGCATTCTATAGCTTTTATGATTCGTGCAGTCAAGGCTTTGTTATAGTCTATGAGCACATGCTATTTTCTTCTGGAACTCCATGCTACGCTCCATTAGCCATCGTATTATTTTCAATGTGATCCCCTGGTACCTCTTCCTTTCCTGACCCCTGCTTGGACCTCTGGGATTTATCTTCATATATGGTTAGAGCCTATGTTGCAGATTTTGAGCATGATTTTGCTTGCATGAGAGATTAGTGCTATGGTTCTGTAGTTGCTGCAGTCTCTTGTATTTCTTTTTTTGTGGAGGGGATGTATTTAATTGCTTCCAATCTATTAGCCATCGTTTTGTTTCCTATCTGTTACATATGTTGGTTACCACTAGATTGACTCTGTCAGTGTGGATGCAAACAGTTCTATTGTACTATCATCTGTTCCTGGAGTCTGTTTTCCCCATTTCCTTTATTGCAGCTTTCCTCCCCAGCTTTTAGAATTTGAGGCTCAACTTCATATGGCTCTTCGTTCCATGTGTCTTTCATATTGTCATTGCTTTTATATAACTCTTCTGTGTATTGCATACATCGTCCTTTTATTCCTTCCTGGATTATTTTTGTTGTCATAGAGTGTCCCAGTCCTTAGTTTGAACTTTCTCTTGATTTCTCGAATCTTGTAGAATAGGTCTCTCATTCTTCCCTTTTTTGTAGTTGTCTTCTATTCCTCTACATTTATCATTGTAGCAATTTGCCAACTATGCTTACTGTTTTAAGAACTGAGAAGCATGTATCTACTGTGTTTCCAGCAAAACAATTGTATTGCTTCAAGTGGAAGCTCTAGACAACAATTAACCAACCTTATAACCTGGCATCAGTATATGGATTCCCTTTTAGAGGGAATCTTTTTCTTTTTGGAGCATTTTGAATATGGATTTCAGTCTGAAAAGCAGAAAGTGGAATGACTTCTCCAGATTTTCTGGTGATTCACCTTTTACTGCTGTTAGCTGCTGTCAAATTGACTTTGACCTATAGTTACCCTGAGAATGAAAGACCTCCAAGTCACCCTATCATCCATAGCCCCACTTAGATCTTACAGACTCAGGGCTGTGGCTTCCTTGATTGTGTCCATTCATTTGTAATGCAGCCTTCCTCTTTCCTACTGCCTTCTACCTCACCAAGCATTGTCTTTTCTACTGAGTCATGTCTTCTCATGATATAGCCAAAGTATGACTTTCCCAGTTTAGTCATCTTGGCTTCTAGGGGGAGTTCATTTGATTTGCTCTAGGACCTATTTATTTGTCTTTTTAGCATCCCATGGTACCTGTACAACTCTTCTTCAGCACCACATTTCAAATGAATTGAAAGTCATCCTATCAGCTTTCTTCGCTGCCAGCTTTCACCTTACCTGCTACTTTTCCCATTTAAGAGATAGAGAATATTGCAAAGTACTCACAAATGGTCTGTGAGTCATGATTTCTTAAATATGTTATAGCAAGTTGGTTCACTGTAAAAGGTGCTGATGTGAATACAAATCTAACTATATCTAACCATTCCTGTATTTGTGTGTTCTTGTAGGTGAAGAACTGAAAGGAAGGATTACACTCCACAAAAACAGGAAAGATCCACGTTCACTTATTGTTACACTTTCAATTAAAAATGTGAAACAGACATACAGTATTCAGTGAAGATGTTCCATGATTGGCTTTAAGATGAATTCTTAAATTAATTTCAGGTTGCTCTCTCTGTATAAAAATTATGGTTATTTGCTTCAATTTTCTGAAAATGATAGTATTCATAAGTCTCTTGGATGGGTTTATTCTGCTTCATGGTCCAGCTATTTCCTACAGCCAGAGAAGAAAATGAAGATGCTTCAGTGAACAAGCCAGACTTACATCTAATCAAATATGCACAGTATTTTGTAGAAGTCATTATGTAATACTAGTCTAACTTCTAAAAATATTTAATGAATTCTGCAACTCAGAATAGCTAAGTATTTAGGAAAAGTGGGTTGGATGCATAGTTTGCTTCTGCTAATGGTAGCATTCTGTGACTGAAAATTTTTGTTTTCTTGTGAAACAAGGCAGGTGACAGGAGATTTTCATCAGTTTCTCCTTGTGCCATACAGTCCCATGTTCCCCACCGTTCGGGGGGGGGGGACTCTCCATTTGCCAAATGTTTGTGGGGAGCATCAGATTCACCTCTTGCCCTATTCCACTAGTGAAGTTCTTCCACTAGATCAGAAATGTTCTATCAGTGAAAGGATCCTATCCATTTGCAGAAGGCAAACTCTAGATTTTACTCTTGAGAGTACAAGAAATCTTAATGGATTTATGTGTTATAAAACCTTTGGGTTTGATCGCCCTTAGTTATTGCTGGGCAAAATGTATACTTTTCCTAATGTATTTTTATAAGTACAACGAATTGTATTTTGACATAGTGAATTTAGTATGCCACTTGACTTTGAAACTGTCATATTATCATTGAGCCTTCAGGTGGCGATTGTCCTCTAATTTTTCACACTTGATGTTAAAAACAGAGAACGTTGATGTGATATATCCTTTATATACTAAGCAAAATTGACTCTGAAGATGGTTGTACTTTAAAACTGTAAACAATTAAATATAATTGGAAAATCTTCACCTAGTGGTCATGGGGACATGCTGAATGTGCTAGATAGTATCATGGAGAGTTGAGGTGCATGTGGGAGAATCTCCCAAAATTGGATCAGCCTATCCTGTTCAGTTGAGTCCCTCATTCAATGAGGTACATTAGGGAAATGGAACAGCATAGATTTTTCACTAGATCCAATTCAGTATTTAGGACCTGGAGCCAGTTCCATTGCAAGATATGTCTGTCCCTGGCCCATCTGATGATGGGCCAGTTCTTTCACCCAGCCAACCACCTATCACTTTCTCCTTTTCTTTAATTTTCTGAGTTTCAGGGCATTCAGTTGAGCTGTTTTGTATTATTTCTATTGATTCTGTGTTCTTCAAAGCTCCCTGCAATATTATATGTCCTCTTCCTCTGACAATTCAGACAATATAGTACACAGGATCTGTTCAGGATGAGCAGGTAATGATTGTGAACTGAGCCAAGACAATTCATTTACTGAAACTGTTAATACAACTTTAAAAGTAGAATGAAAATTAAAAATAAGTGGAGAGTGATCCACTGCTTATCAGTTGTATCTCTGCTTTTATGCTGATTAGCTCAGTCTTTGAAAACTGATTGAGTTAATAAGGATATATTTTTTTAAAAAAAGAAAACTGATTGAGTTGACTTTTTCATAGGCAGAGCACTTGTCCTCCCTTTCATATCTCCATGAGGCTGTTCAGGTATTTTGGGAATTAACAATTTAAAATGTAGTTAATTCTGCATTTCATTTCAGTCATCATACATAATTTTACTTTCTGTCAAGAATGCTTAAAAAGTATACTTTCACGTGCCTCAGGGGTTGCTCTTTTGGGGTAGAGGACGCTTACAGATTTCTGGCTAACAATTGCTACATATACCACTTTCACAACTTGCCTTCCATCAGAGATCTTTACCAACCCTTTCCCAGTCAGTCCATGATAAAAGGAGATTCTTTTAATAAACTCTTACAAATGATGCTAACAAAAATTGCAATTGTGAAAATTAATCGCATCACTGAATAGTTTACTAATGGCACAAAGCCACATGGGCAATTAAAGCTAAGAGGTTTGTCATTAGGTGGTGTAACTACAGTTTGTACAGAATGTTTTCATACTTAATGATTCCTTTTGACTACTTAACACTTTTTAAACACTTTTGAATTGGAGCTAGATTTTAAAATGCTGTTTATTTTTAATGACTTTAATATCTATTAAATGGTACATTTACTGTATATAGAGAGATGCTGGTATGCTTCCAGACAGAGGCCTTCAATACTAAGTAAAGTAAAGGTATTTCCCATTTACAAAGTTGTCAAGTAGTGTCATAGGGGGTGGTGCTCATCTCTGTTACTAAACCAAAGAGCCAGCGTTGTCAGAGACTATACTGTGATCATGTGGCCAGCATGATTGCACAGAATGCGGTTTACTTTCCCACCAAAGTGGTACCTATTTATCTATTTGCATTTGCATGTTTTCAAACTGCTAGGTTGGCAGAAGCTGGGACCCCATCACATGGCACCTGGGCCTCGAACTGCCAACCTCCTGATCTTGCAGTCAACAGAGTCAGCGTCTTAACCACTTGAGCTACCGTGTCCGTTCAGCAATTAAAAAAATCTAAAAACATTGTGCATCTCTGCCATTTCCTCTCTCTTGTCTTGACAAATGTTATTTTCTACAAAAACATGATAGAGAAACATGCAAAAACTAATAATGATAGACTGATGTCTGGATGAGAACTTGGAAGGTTACTTTTAAAAGAAATTAGTTATTATTATTTCAAGTTCCCACAAAAGAATTAGTTAATGCTATAGTTGCCAAAGTACACAAAATTGTTACTTTTTTTAAAAAAACACCTGAATGATGCATGCTGTTGGCCTGTGAAACACCCACCTGCCCGTGTTGCATCACCCACAACAGAGTATGAGACAGCAGCAAGAAGGTACAACACAAGCCAACACTTGGAAGATAATATTCCTCCTCCATCATTTGAAGTCACACTCTATAATAATAACTAAAGATTGCTATCACACTGCAAAATGAATGATGTTATTCCTCTTTATATTATAACTTTCCTTACTGGGCAAAGGAATTAACTGTACATTCCCAGTAGCTTGAAACATATTGTGTGCAATTTCACAATTTTACAAACATCACACATTCAGACAGCTTGTAGAGAGATGGAGATGTTTAAATGTTCCACTATATGGTTTGGTGCCAGTAAACACTGATCTTTTTTAGTTCTGTAAATGTTAACTTCCACTATCAATAATCATGAGTTTATAAAGTATTTTATTTGAAGAAACTTTGTATAATGATTTTCACTACTATAAAGATTTTAATTGTCAAACATGTAGTGTAAACTTCAGAGACATTCTGGGAGGTTGCAGGACTTTTCTCCCACTGAAATAGTTGTGTATATGTGTTATAGTTGCACATACAAAATATTTATAGTATCAGAACATGCTGAAACATGGTGTTCTCCAACTGAATGGTTCATCATTTCCAAGCATGTATAAAGCTACCCAATGCTATTTTTTAAACCAAGAAAAGCATGCAAAACCATTTTGTTAATATAACAACTACTTATTTCTCTCTGTTTTCTTGGGATTTGCCTGGAATATATCAAAAGACAGCTGGAAATCTCAAATGCTTACAGATTTTTGGAGGGATTTTTGCCTGCACCAATAAAAACTGTCACACTAATATACATTTTCCCCCTGCTTTCTTTTCCTCCGTTTCAACTACAGATACTTGTATTTTTTTGGCTGTATAAACTGTTACCATTTCTTCCCCTTCCATTTTTTGTTTCTGTGTGCATCATGTTTTACTTAGAGACTTGTTTTTCCTATTCCTTCTCTTTTAGGAAGAATGTTATTGACTCTGTCCTTTATAGATTTTGCAAATGTCAAATGTGTTGTCAAATGTGCAATGAACTGGGAGAGTCTGTAGCTAAGTGACAGAACATGCTTTGCATCCATGAAATCCCAGATTCAATCCCTAGTGCCATGCTTGAACCACTGTCAGTGTAGACAGTACTGAGCTGAATTGAATGATCTGGCTCAATATAAGGCAACTTCTTATGAATCACAGAGTTGGAAAATACCACAAGGGCCATCCAGTCCAACCCCCTACCATGCAGGAACACCGAATCAAAGCATGTCTGACAGATGGCCATCCAGCTTCTATTTAAAAACCTCCAAAGAAGGAGATTCCACCACACTCTGAGAGAGTATGTTCCACTGTTGAACAGCTGTTTCTTACAGGAAATTCTTCCTAATGATGTGATACCTCTTTTCCATAGTTTGAATCCATTGCTCCATATCCTATTCTCTGGAGCAGCAGAAAACAAGCTTGCTCCATTCTTAATATGACACCCCTTCAAATTCTTAAACAGGGCTATCGTATCACCTCTTAACCTTCTCTTCTTCAGGCTAAACACCCCCAGCTCTCCTCATAAGGCATGGTTTCTGCACTCATTTGGGGTACTATGGCCCAGTACACACCAGCCATTAAGGCCAGCTTGGGGGCAGAGTCTGGGCGTAGCGTCCTCATGATGTACACCAGACTCCACCCCCAGGGTGCCCTGACACTGTGCGCCACTCTACACGGCATGTGGCATGATGCTTCTCCGGCACTGTCCATTCGGCAGGGCCAAAGGAGCACCATATACCCACAGCAACTATGGTGCCCTTTCGAGGGCACAGTGGTTCCCTTTTGCATCCTCAAAACGTCGGATTGGGGATGTGGTGTAAGGTTGCTGTGTCCCCAATCCACCTAGGAAAGGGGTAGCGTGCTGCCACCCTTTGGGGCTGTATGTACAACCCCAATGCTTTCAAAACGTTTTGTCTGTTATGCTCTGGAAATACAGGCAGACAATTACAGAGGAGAAGCACTAGAATCATAGAGTTGGAAGAGACCACAAGGGCCATCCAGTCCAGGCCCTTGCCATGCAGGAACTCTCAAAGCATCCCCAACAGATGGCCATCCAGCCTCTTTAACTTTCAAGGAAGGAGACTCCACCACTCTCCGAGGGTTGAGTGTCATACTAATTTTCTCTCTGAGAAAAATGTTGGAACTAATGTTTCACTCCTTGAGGGACCCATCTTTGTTTTCACTGAGTATAGGTTATTGTATGGGAAGCACTGAGACGTGGTCTCCATGTGTATAAAATCAAGATGTGATGCAAATTCAGCCTTTCTCTCCCCCCCCCCCCCCCCAGAGACTTTTTAAACGAGGAAACATACTTTGCTAGATGGTTTTTGAATGTGTCTCCAACTGAGCTGCAAACTGGAGCCTGCTAGTCATCAGAAAAGGGAAAGAAAGCCATTAATAAGATGGCTGCACTGGGTTTTTTATTTAGAAATGAGCTGCCTGCTGCGACCTTAATAGATTTTCAGTTTCTCTCATACACCTTTTGGTTGCCCTTTTTTCTCTGTGCTTGGACATGGGTGTTTGGTTTAATGAGATGCAATACCGGTGATCCAAATGAGGAAAATGTTTAATCTTAAACTAGACAACATCGTAATGATTAAAGGAACTGCAGAGCACTATTGCAGAAAGTTTCATGTGATCTTTATGCTTGCCAACTTTTAGTTATTAAGAAAGCATTGTGCTAAGTCCTGTATTCCTATAAGTATTTTTTTTTAAAAAAAAATTACCTTATAGTCCACCTTTCAACAAATTGAAGATGGCTGACATGTTTCTCCTCCATCTGATCCTTTGGCATTGCCCGAATGAAAATGAGATGACTCCTGTGCATTTAATGGTTGTACAGGAAGGCAATAGCAAACCTTCTCTAAACAAATCTTGCTAAGAAAACCCCATGATAGGGTTGCCATAAATCAGAAACAACTTGAAGGCCCACAGCAACAACAACAAAAAGGAGAAATTTCAGCAGGTGTTGCTTGTCATGCAACCAATTCACAAGTAATACCTGCCAAAATTCCTCTTCTACCCAACCACTGGAGGTAAAGGAACTATTTCCAGTTTTTATTGTGGCAGCCCTAACTTGTGAATTAGTTTGATCACAGTGATAACGACTTTTATGACTTGGTCATGAAGAATCTGAAACTTTTAAGACATTTAAAAAATGCAGAACTACTAAAGCAACATTCAAATACCAGGGACAAGCCAGAGTGAGGCCACCAACTTGAATTGTAAGTGCTTGAGGTCAGCAATAACAGCCATTCCCTTGTACTGGAGGACAGAGCTCCGTGTACTACATAGCCTGACCTTGTTCCCTAAATTAGCCCACTTTCCCTCAGATATGCTGGGAAACACTGTCCAGTTGTTGATGTTAAAGTAAGATTCAACTTCATCTCAGCATCTGGACAAGAAATGGAGGGTGCCTAAGGGAATCAGTTTTAAAGTGATGCATTATATGATTATCGCAGCAAGATTGCCGTATGCCCAGAAGTGGAAATGTGAATGTACACCCATCAGATGAAGAATGGATTATCAAAGTCTTCAAAATGACTGAGATGGATAAACTTGCAACACTGATTAAAGACAAACCTTTGGATGTTTTTTTTTAAGGTTGAGAATTGTTTTTGTTTGGGAAGATTGCAAGATTTGATGCGTAAAGCTATGTTATATTCTAGGTCAGAAGTAGTCATGATTATTTTAAATAATGTAGGGAAGTTCATTATTATTGAACTTTGTATTCTTAGATCTGGAGGGTAGGAAGTCATTTAAATGGTTTTTTAATTTTTTATGTTTTAGTATTCAGGTTTTTTGTGTGTATGGGATGGGGTTTGTGTAAGCATTTTAGTGTAGTGCATTTCAGTATTGTATGTGTTTACTCTTTATAAGTTAATTAAAAATATTTTTTTGTTTTTAAAGGAAAGAATAAGAAAGAAATGGAAGGTGTCACCATTTTGTCTTTTGCCTGAGGTGGACACTGTCCCAATATCTTGAACTGATTCTTCAAATTAAATATTTCAGTCCTATCAAAATGGTAGTTAGTGAAATGGAGGAGTAGGAAAAAAAGCTTAGTCACTGTCTCTATGAAATCCTAGCAGAGACAAGCACTACCTGAAGCTGATGTTTGGTCATGTGCCTATATGGCAAAGGATCATATTATCTGAAAAAGTAGTTGTTAGGTTAAGACTTAGATTTAGTGGCTTTATATGAGATAATATGTAAGTATTTGAGTTACTTTGAGTCCCAATTTTGGGGAAAAGCAGGATACAAATATAATGATTAGGAAAGCTGAATGATGAAATACTTGCCAAGTCAGACATGAATCAGAGTGGTTTGTTATGCAAACAAATGAGATACTCTGAAGTCTTTTTGACTTTACATTTTCAACCATCTAAGATGGAAGCATTGGTCTCACATGAAATGAGCCCTGAAAACCATTAAGCTCTACTCCCATGAAATGATCATGCCATTGCTTTGGACTTTTCATTGCTGCTGTTGCAATGGGTAACCACAACAAAACACAATTCATCTAATGGGGCCAATACAAATTAAAGAGGAATAAAAGTTACTCAACAAGTTAATTTGATTTTCCACTTGGGTACAACAAACTCCCATGGAAATGTGTATAATGTAGTAAAAGTAAGTCCCAGAGAAATAAATGGGATTGGTGCACCCAGATAGCTGTTTTAACATATGCAAAAATGGCTCCCCACAGTTTTTAATGATAGAGCCACTGCTATTCCAACAATGACTTCTGTTTAAATACTTTGACAGCCTTTGTGTTGTCTTGTCTGTGACTACTTAGATCTCAGATTTTCCTAGTACTGTATTCTGTACTAAGCCTTGAGACTTCAAATCTTGCAATGTAACATTATCTTGTCATTTCAAGCTGTCAAGCAGGAGAGAACAAAATGAAAGGGTTAATCTACTACAGAGGTAGGAAACATGAGTCCCTCCAGATGCTGATGGACTACTACTCTGATCAATTCTTACCATGGGATTCCTAGTGCTAATGGGACTTGCAGCCCATCAGTATCTAGCGATGCATTATCCTCTGTCCCACTTGGTTGTTGATACCACCATAACAAAGATGATCAGAGGTCTGGAAGCCAGGCCTTATGAGGGAGCTGAGTATGTTTAGCCTCAAGAAGACTGAGAAGTGACATGGCAGCCCTCAGATGGAAAATGTAAATAGCTGAAGTGATGTAACACAGAAGATAAGGCAAGCTTGTTTTCTGCTGCTCCAGTGACTGGAACAAGCCTCAATAGATTCAAATTACAAGTAAAGAGATTCCACCTAAACATGAAGAATTTATTTACTGTAAAAACTGACTGTAAAATACACTAACTTGGGTGCTGACTGGACTAAATGACCGTTGTACCCTACTCCAACTTCAAGGTTATGGTCCAAAACACACTGCAGAAATAATCCAGTCTGAGACTGTTTTAACTGTCCTGGCTCAGTGCTGGGGCATCCTGAGAATAGCAGTTTATTGTGGCACTAGAGCGCTCTGACAGAGAAGGCTAAATGTCTCATAATACTACAGTTCCCATAATTCCCTAGCACTGAGCCAGGGCAGTTAAAGAAGTTGCAAACTGGATTATTTATGCAGTGTGTTTTGGACCACTGAAGCAGATATGGCAAAGGAGAGTAACCATTGGCTTGGGGAGGCATGGAGGGTATCTTGCAGCTATTTAAGTTCAGCTTAACAATATTCAATTGTATCTGCCTCTGAGCTTCTAATAAAGCTCTTAATGAACTATGCAAAGTAGTGGTAATAAGCCATATAGATGAGGGGAGGATCTCTTAATAGAACTGACCTTTGTCACATCACTGGGGAGCTTTGACCCACTGTTCATTCGGCTGGAAAATTGAATTGGGGGAGGGCACAATTCTGTTACTGAGAAACACAGATTTCTGCACTGAAAACAGAAGCAGAAGGGAACAATTCTAGGGCATTCATAGCTCCTAATTTTTTCATTGTGGCTATGAAAAATTGGTTTCACTATCACCTTGTGAGATCAGCTTGTCTTAAAAAAAGAAATCAACATGATGTGCTCCTCAGTAGCCTCTTAGGAATCTAGATAAGGTATCCTGGTGCCCTCAAGCTGCATTGAACAACAGCTCCCACAAATCCCTTACCATATTGGCTGGGGCGTATGGAAGTTTTAGTCCAAAACTTCTGAAGGGTTGCAGATTGCCTATTGCCTGGTCTAGAGTGTTGGGCAAAAATGAAAAGACTTTGGGCACATGAATTGGAGAGTTCCTAGTAAAAGCTGTGGTTCTGAAAAGAATGTCTTGATATTTTTGTCTTTCAAATAACAACTGATGTCATGTCAGATAGAAAATGTGAGGCCCTCCAGATGCTGACTCCAAGCATTTCTCATCATGGGATTGGCTTCCTAGGGCTAATGGGATTTGCAGCCCAGATGCAACCTAATAGCTGTTATCACAGGTATCCCTATTTTCCTGTTACTACATTCCATTATTAATTTTATGTATGCTTCAGCATTGACTGGTGGCTAAGGATGCTAGGACTTGTAGTCCAACAATAGCTGCAGGGCCCTACAGTTCTCACTCCAGCCTTACATTTGTATGCTACAATATATTTTCCCATGGTAAGTACATATATAAGGGCTTTGTGTACAAAGCACTAGGAATGAAAGAGCATTGAACAGAGTACCATCCTTTGTTCTCTCTTGATTAAATACAGGTTGTCCTCATCACTTCTAAAAGCTCATAAGCTTCAAAATGGCTAACTTTTAATTTAGAATTTTACAAGCTAGGTGTCATGATTCAACCAGTTAAAATTAAATCCACCCAGGAAAACCTTAAAGGAACCCTTGTTCTCCTCCCCACCCTGTACACACTATTCTCTACTTTCCTGCCCTCTGAAGAACAGTCAGCGGTGTCATGATTCAGGAGACTGTCAGATTCATTTGCTCCTAACCACCTGAGTACTGCTCTTCTACACCAGTTTCCTGTATTTCTGTTGAAATTTCTACAGTGGTTCTCTGCACCTGGCATAACTCAGCATGGAGAGACTTGAAGGATTTCATTAGGACAATACTATATATACACTTAGAGTGGCAGAAGAAACTCAGCTTGGAGTCAGATAAATCAAGGCATTTAGATAGCAACTATGCTGCCTCAGCCATCAGATTTAGGGTTGCATGAAAGTAAAAGAAATAGAAACTGTTTTTGTTTGGTTGGTTTTTTACTGAAGCATTTTTACCACTAGGCTTGTGTGGGGAGTTTATCAAACAAGGGAAATTGGAAGTATAATCCAATGGCAATCTGAACGCAATCATGGGGTTTCATGTTATTGCATGATAAATTACCACATGCAAATTCAGGCAATGGCAAGCTATTTTGGGGCAATGGGAAGCCAGTTCTAACACATTTCGCATTAATGTAAATTTGCTGAACTAGTGAATTCACATAAATGCATTCTGGCCCCACTTTCTTTTCATTCGAAATTAAGAGAAATTCCTCAGGTGTGATAAAGTCCTGAGTTAGGATATCATTTGCTGCTTGGTTTCAGGCTGCAAAATGCCTCAATCTATTCACTCAGGCAACAAAGCTGGTATTTTTGTTTGTTTGGATTTGGACATATAAAGTTGCTTTATGCTGAATCAACCAATGATTTAGGCTTCTGGTCATAGCTAAATTATTTTTGGACTATAATTTCCAGAATCACCAAGGAATTCTTGAGAACTATAGTCTAAAGCTAACCTTTACATGTTCTGCGACACTGAGTGAGAGACCTTCAAGAGCCCTCAACAGCTCTACTTAGGTCTTGCAAGCCATGGGCTGTGGCTTCCTTAATTGAATCAATCCACATATAGCAGTCTCACACTTTTCCCACTACCTTCCACTTTACACAGCGTTATGTTTTCCATTGAGTCACAATGTCTCATGATATGACCCAAACACAACAGTCTCATTTTGGTCATCTTTATTTCTAGTCAGAATTCAGGCTTGATTTGCTCTGAAGCCTATTAATTTGTCACTTTAGCAATCCATGAAATCTATAAAATTGTGGAAGTAACTGAAATAGAACTTCAGAAGTAACTGGAAAAAGTTCTATTTCCTAAACTGGTTTCCCTTTAAAATGGCAGTTTGGGCAATGTCAGCCAGGCCCAAATCCCTCCATATTAGTCCAAGGCAAAGTATCCATCTAGGTGACCAATCAAATTGCCCCCTTTTGTCCTGCTCAGTCTAAATCTGAGAAAGGTTTAGATGTTCCAGGATATCATTGAGGCTTACAGAAAACTAGAGGCAAGTTTCTGTTCTCAGAAGTCCCAAATCAAAACACAAGAATAGCATTCAGTAGCAATAACCAAGCAGCCCAAGTGCTGAACTGAAAAATGCCCCATATCCTCCAGTTGTCATATCCTCTGTTGTTCCACTTTTTCAACTGCTTTTTAAAATGTCTCACTTTCTCTCTCCTCACTCCCCCCCTTTTTCCTAAATTTAGGCCTGCAAACTAAGTTCAGTTGCAAAACTAGTTTGCACCTAATTAGCTCAGCTGAAGGGAAAGGAGGAGTGGCATCTTGCCCTTCCCTGTAGACTCAGACAAAAGCAAAATGCTGTGGCCTCTCCTAGCTTTATTGTTCTTCCTCATTAATCACTTTTGGCATCTAAACCACACTCTGATGTTGCTTGGCTGCGTGTATCCTGGGTTTTACCTGTAAAATGGGGAGGGGTATGCTGACCGAATCCTACTGATATGCCCATTGACTCACCACATTAAATGGAGGTATTTTTTTTACAAAGGCATGAAACAGGAAGACAACACTGTATAACAATATTATACAAACATGCTTAATTTAGCAATAAGAAGCTGCCACGAGTCTCACTTGTGAGGAAAAGATGGGATATAAATGAAATGATTGATTATTTGAAATCTGAACATCCTAATATAAACATGTGTGTGCCTAGGCAAAGCATAAGCCTCTAAGCAAACAAGAAGGCTTGAAGCCAACACAGAGATATTACATCTTTGTCCAAAGCAAAGACTCAGATGGCCATCTAGCAATCAGGAAGGATTCCTGTAGCGTTAAATGTTCTAGTTATCTTGCTAGTTCTACCAATCCATTTGAAACTTTCACTAACAAGCAAAGCTCAGTTCCTAGAATCCCTAGGACTGACCAGGGAATCAAACTGGATTATTTCTGCAGTGTGTTTTGGACTCTAGTCCCAGCTTCATGCAACTCTCAGCTTCATTAGGACTGGAGGTGGGGCTTGGTAATAAGCCACCAATGTGTTTATTGAGCTTGGTGTGATAGCTTTCTTTATAAACCCCAGTTTTAGTCACACATGTATTTAATCCTGTTTGCTTTTTTCAATTGAGGGTTAAAACAAAGCACTGGATAACCAATCTGTAAAAGCTTTGCTATTAGCATCAATGATCTCTTAATCTATGTCACCATCATGACAATCTTGTGAACCATCCCATCTCTTGGGAATCTGGCAGTCTATTAAGCATTCTGTCAGCCTGACTTATCTGGATGGCCAAGCAGTAGAAGAATGGAATGAGAAAACTAAGATAAGAGGCCATAACTGGTGAGCTATTGTAAGTATAATGGAGGGGAAAGTCTGCTTCCCTTCATTTGGCTTCTGTAGCTCTATTTGCATCTCTGATATGGATAATCACTTAAAACATGTTTCCAGCTATTTGTTTGTTGCCGCTCTCTCCCTCCCCCTTTTAAGAAGGCAAAGCTCCCGTATCTGAGATTTTGGCTTGTGCTGAGATATGTGGTAATTAATTTAACCATGGACTGGGTTCACAAGTTCAGATACTCCACTTGATATCCTTCATTGGAGAATATCTAAAATGAAGTCTACCATAAATAATGTAATAAACATACCAAGAATGTAGCTTTCCTGCTTTCAATTTATAGTTTTATTTGATGTGCATGCAGCTTTTCATCTTGAATGTTGGATTATTAAAGTACCTACAAAATAGTGACGGAAATTGCTTTAAACACATATAATTATTTCTTTATGTGGGTGTCACGGTTCTTCGAAGGTTTTGCAATTTAATCCATGATTAGTTACAATTTGTGTTGATGTGTTCTTCCCTTTTTATTATGTCTTGATGTGTATAATAAATTTAATATTTCTTCTTAAGGGGGTGTTGTGTTTTGACTTGAAACATGAGGTTGGGTCCTTCTTCCACTACTAAGAGGTTTTTGATCAAATTGGTTTTTTTTGCTGGCTGAATGTGAAAGCAGGCAACCTTATAATAATCAAGGCTGGAATCATGTTGGTCCGATGTCAGTATAATTGTGCCAGAGTAGACACTAATAGCAGGAGGGAAAAGGCCATGAGAGCAGCCCCATGAACAAAGCAAAGCTTTGGAGAAATAGGGTGCTCAGAGCCAACAGATTTTGTTTGGCATCCTGTTATTGGCATACGGTAGACATAAGTTGGCCTGATGGATGTGTATGTCTGCTTTTGTTTACCGCAAAGGTTGCTATTCCTTCCCTCCCTCCTCAGTGATCAAAGCATCTCCCCAACCTACTGAGAGCCTCTGAAATCTCTCCCATGGCCATTCCATGCCTGATGAGAGCAGATGTAGAAGAAGCATCTAGTTATGCCATCCTAGGCAGATGTGAAGTGATTACATCATCAGCTGAGACCATGGCATACCTAAATGGAAGATGTAATCCTTTTGAATCTATCTGTGGAGACATAGCCAGACAAGTCAGCCATCCTGCTATCTCTCAGCAAAGTATGACATGATCATGAGGAGGAGGCTTTATTGTTTCTGTAGTAGGTCTGGCTCACAGTAGTATAGTTCCACCTGTGGAACTACTATGCTACATTTAGCTATCTTACACTTAGCTATGCAAGACTGCTGCCTTAGGGATGCATCTACACTTGCAGAAATAATGTATTTCGACACCATTTTCCATGGGTCCATCCTACGGAATCCTGGAATTTGTTATTTTGTGAGGCACTAATACTCTTTGGCAGAGAAGGCTAAATACTTTGTAAAATTACAAATCGAAGGATTCCATAGGATGGAGCTACAGCAAAATTTCTAAAATGTAGTTGCACTCCTAGTCTGCCTTTCCCTGGCTAGTGTTTCACACCCCTGAAAAAGAAAGTGTGATTCTCAGCAGAATGTACCAAAGAGATTCTGGCCAAAGGCTGCCATTCTATATCATTTTCCTTATTAAGTTGGGTAAGGCATGCTTATGAACATGCATATATAGAAGTGGCCTGTAAATAACCGGATCCAAAAAGATACCTTACCATACCTCAGTCCTTCTCCCTTTCTTCTTCTCCCAAACTGCAATTTTTCAGAATTTTCCCACTGTTCCCCTACTACCCCCATTCACAAAAAGAGGTCATTATAGAAGTTCCCAGAGTCATATCTCAAATGTTTTTTCCTGCTAGTTAATAGTGCTAGCACTAACAGACCCTACACTCAATGACATTAATTGTGTTGGTTGGAGGGCAGGAAAATGGTAGATCAAAAGGAAGATAGGGTATAGAGAAGGATTACTGTTATTCTTTGGCAATGCAAAGCTCCAAAGCTCCCATTTTTTTCAGTCTGACACAGTTGCAGAGTCAGAAAATACCATCAGTGGGGCTGAACAGAGCCAGTGTCAATTTAAATGGTGTAGTGACTTTCACGAAGAGTCCAAAAAAAAAAAAAAAAAAAAATGGACAGAGCCATACCAATAAACCATTTCCAGTAGTCTTTACATTTACCAGCTTTATTGTCCTTATTGCCTATTCAAGACCAGCTATCTCAAAATCTTTGCATTAAAACAGGGATTACTTTGAATAGCATATTTTACTGAGAAAATGTTTTTTTCATCCTACTATGAGGGTTGAAACTAAATGGAGAAGGAACAGGCAACCAAAAGGGGGCAGATTATGCCATAATCTCTGTTTAATTTTTTTAAAGCCCCATAGGTTTGTGATTCATTGGATCTGCTTCATTTTGACCTACAATTGTTCCAGTATTGAGTCTGTTCCTGGGGTTAAGCTAAGTGCTAACTACTTTCCAAATTTCTACATGGTGGCAATACTGTCGCAGTAAGATGAAGAAATAATGGCTCAGTTCATTTTCAGTTTGAAATCTCTCCTTATCTCATAGCTTTAACCAGTGAAGCAGCAAATAATATGTTTTCCTTTTGGAGAGTGCAGCATTTTCTGTTACAGCAGGAATGAAAAACACAATGTCATATTTCCCCCCTTTACTTGAATAAGAGGCTAAGCCTGCCCTGTAAATCTGTTGCTTGTCATCTGTGGTTGAGTTTTCTATTGTCAATTTCATATTTGGGAAACATATTCAAGAATAGCCATATACGGGGCTGGCGGAGAATCCAAAATCCACAAAAAAGCAATATCTTTGTTGGCCAAACAAAATTCATAACACACATGGAAGCGTTCAAAGCTCCACTGGCTTCCTCATCTGGCAAAAGATGTTTTAAAAAAAACCATACAGAGGAAGAAAAGAAAAGAAATGGTGTTGGAGTCACAGGCCTACATTTTGTGTTGGATGATTGATTGGTTGTTTTATTGATTGAATTTATATCCTGCTTTTCTCTCAAGATGGGACTCAAGTTGTTTCTGTTGTTGTTCAGTTGGTTTGGAGGTATTTCAATGCAGACGGAGGCCGTTCCCCTCTTGGCCATGTGGGGACTGAGACCCCAAGCACAGTTGGTGGGGACATGAAAGAGGGCCTTCTCTGTGGCTGCCCTTAGACTTTGAAACTCTTCCCAGGGAGGCCAGAATGGCTCCCTCCTTCCATCTGCAGTCTAAAACCTTTTTATTCTGACAGATTTTTAAAACAGAAAGGTTTTAAAGAATGGGTGGGGGTGCTGTACTGTTTCAATAGTACTGTTTTTAATCTTTTCATGCTTTTTAATGTTTTTATTTTTTTCATTGCATTTTATTCTTTTACTGTGTGGTGTGTTTTAATACTGTAACAGTTTAATACTATTTTAATGCTCACTTTTTGTATGTTTTTAATTGTATTGTTCTTTTTAGCTGAGAGCTGCTTTGAGTCCCAATTTTAGGGGAAAATCAGGAGATGATGATGATGATGATGATGATGATGATGATGATGATGATGATGATTGGGATGAAGAGAGTTGCAATCCAACAGTCTGGTGTATACACCATCATTCCTATTCTTAGCAAACCCCATAGTCTGCACCTTTACGTCTGTAGGCTCTGTTGAAGCCCTGATAAAAAGAAGGGTTCAATACCCAGACAATCAGTCTCAGTAGAGTATATTATGGGGATACGGTCTAGTGGACAAAGAAACTCCTTGGTGGTATGAAGAGGTACATGGCCAGAGGATAATAGCTGTTAGCAACATGACTGCCTGCCCAATGGTGCAGAAAATTTTTCCAGATGCTTATGCTTTTCTGCCACCTGGTCCCCAAAACAGCCAGGGCCCAATGGTTTAAGAGTTTCATCCAAAAGCCAAGTTCTCCTGGAGTATATCTAGACTACAAAGATATAGAACATTGTTGCCGCTTTAACTACCATGCCTGCATCCTTGGGAAGCCTGGTATGTAGTTTAATCAGTACTTAGAACTGCCTCAAGTATTGTACTTGTGGGCTAGAGCTCCCTAGATGAGAATTCCAAGTACCTCACTAAACCACAAATCCCAGGATTCCCTAGAACAGAGGCATGCCAGCTATATCTGTGGAGTCTTGGAACACTCCTAGTCTAGATCTTATATCTAAGATTCTTGTTATTTGTTAGAATTTAGGATGTCTATTTCGATTGTTCATGCAACTACTTCTTTAACAGATTACAGCAAATAGTGACAAGAAAAGGAATCCTGTCTGATGAGAAGCATCAGAGAAGCCACCTGTGCAAGCAATTGATGTTTTAAAGATTTACCAGAATCTTAATTATCTGGGTATAATTTCAACTGGAATGAGGGAGAATTTTTATCACAGGGCTCTTACAAGGTAATGATTTCCCTGTCATGGTGACTGGGCTTTTTATTAACTCAAGTGACTCACAGAAACAAATTCTTTACGGTTACATAACAAGCTCACCAAGTCTAGTGGAAGTTTAATGGAGTTTCTTGACAAAGAAAGTTATTTTCCCCACAATCTGATTCACTTACATATCAAACAAATACAGAAATTTTCAAAATAGATTATTTGTCTTTTGGAGCTGGAATTAGTGAAGGAAGTGTAGCTTGTAAAATGTAAGGTGTTTAGGAATATTTTTCACATTCTGTGTCTGTGACTTCCCTAATGTAAAACTCAGACAGATAAGATCTCTGATTACACATTCCACCCCAAGCAACAGTGATCAGCACTTTCATCATCAAAGTGTGTGGAAAACAGCTATTGCATGGTATGAAATATAGCTAAAGATGGACAAAGGCCAATGAGATCTTCCCCTTACCTTGCTAATGTTCATATTGCAGAGGAAGGAATCCCTTGTAAGCTTCTGAGGAGCTGGAAGGAGGTATCTGAGATTGGATCACTCAATAAGACCTTCAATTGAGATTGTGTGACAGGTTTGCCTTAAGTCAGAAACAGCAGAAGTGAAGCCGTCCAGATGATGTTGGCTGCAATCTCCAGCATCCCACACTCTTGGCTGTGCTGCTCAGGGCTGAGCTGTAGCCCAGCCTGAGAACCATAACTTGCTCACTTCATTTTGGAATGCTAGAGCAGGCTTCTAAAGGTGGCTTATTAGAAGCATATTCGGTGTATCACTCCCTGACTTCTCAGGCTTACCATCTTTAGCTTCATTCCCTCTGTATCTGTAGATAAATGGGAGGGGGGCTTAAAATGGCTTTGGGGGGACATCTAACTCAGGGTCACAGTCCCCCTTCTTTCCTCATCTTGACTTGATCATTAATTGGCCTTCTTCTCTTTTCCTCTCTTCTCACCTCTCTTGTATGATTTGCTCCTTGTGTTTGACTTTGGTCAGGAATATCAAGGACAAGCAATATCATTCAGGAATATGGAGTATGCTGCTAATCCTGGAAAAATAACAAATAATTAATTAACAAATTCACGCTTACTGGTGTTTTTTTACTGCTTGGGAGGTGAGGAGGAGGTGCTCAGTGGCCCAAGTAGCATTGTGTGTCAAATTAAAAGTGCTGATTATAACCTATAAATTCCAGACTATCTGACAGAATGCCACTCTCCCCATGGGCCTCTAACACAGAGATTTGCAGGATTCGCTCTTCTTTCAGTCCTACCAGCGTCATAAGTACAGTTGATGGGAACTTCAGATCTGGCCTCAGAGGCAATCCCTAGAGTTTGGAACTCCTTCTCTAGGGAGGCTAAAATGCTGTTTTCCAGCAGCAGACAAGGACATCATCATCATCATGCACCTTTAAAACTGATGGGTTTTTAAGAACAGGCTGTAAGAAGGTGTTGTACTGAAAGTAAGTGTTTAAAATGGCATCAATATGGTAAATGGCTAAATTCTATTTAATCATTATATTTTAATCTCGTGTTTTTAATCGTATTATAATCTTTTTTTCCCCTTTTTTATAACTTTATTTTTCTCATACACATCACAAATCTTAAAACAAACGCCTCAACAAACAAGGATTATCTTCAATGTTTATCCTCCTATTCCAATAGCCATCCTTCTTCTAAATCCTTTATCTCTAAGAGTTCAAAGTCATATCCTGTTATAATCCTTATTCTCTCAATTCCTATTAACTTCGTAAAGTCGTCCCAATAGTTGGTCCTATAGAAACCAATAGCTTCTTGTCTTATTTTCCAACAATATTCGATATTCAGCTAAAATATAAGATCATCTAATAAACTCTCCCTTTATTTCCCTTAATGGAAAAGATCTTGGAGGCTAGAAATTTTATTGTCTTTTTCTATCATTGCTGCTTTCTTTATCCGTTGACCCATTTTTGGGTACATATTCCAATTACAGGGGACCACTCTTCTTCTGTTTGTTTAATATCTTTATTATTTAAAAGAGCTGTCAGCTGGTCCATGTTTCTCATTTCTGTTACCTTTAATAACCAGTTATCCAGGCTTGGAGTATCTTTTTGTTTCCATCTTTGTGCCAGTAGGAGTCTTGCTGCTGTAATCAGGTACAGCAAGATGTGCCATTGTTTCCTTTCAATCTGTGGTGCTAGTTTATTTAACATATTTAAAAGATACATTTCTGGTCTCAGTTCAAATTTTATCTGGAATGTTTTTTCTATGAATCTGTGTATTTGTTTCCAGAATTTTTTTCAGCTTTGTACATTGCCACCAACTATGAATCCATGTGCCTACTGCTGCTTGACATTTCCAGCAGTTTTCTGACCTTAAGTTATATATCTTTGCCAATTTATTTGGAGTCAGGTGCCATCTCTGTTACATTTTAAAGTAGTTTTCTTTAAGTGTCTGTGATTGGGTAAACTTCTTTGTCCTAGTCCTCAAGTAATTCCAGCTTTCGAGATCAATGGTCCTCCCACAATCGGTTGCCCACTTAATCATCGCTTCGGAAATTGGCTCTTGTTCTTGTTCCAAATTGAGAAGCGTTTTATAAATTTTTGCTACTTTTTTTTTCTTCTCTCAAGGTTAGTATTTCTTCTAATTTAGTCTGTACTTCTCCAACTCCTTGTATTTTAGAGTCCATTTTGAATCTTTCTTTCAATTGTATATATAACAGCCAATGTATCTTAGGGTCAATTTGAGTAAGCTCCTCAATTGGTTTAATTTCATATTTACTTTGAACTGTTCTATATAGAATATCTTTGTATGTAAGCCAGATGTTTAGGGATTTCCATCTGCCTAGAAAAGCTTCATGGGGAGATATACATAACGTAATTTTCCTGAAGAGTTTCCTCTTAATTTTTGACCAAATTCGCAGCAGGGATCTTTTAATTATATGGTGCTTAAACTCTTTATGGACCATCGCTTTGTCATACCATAGGTACGCATGCCAACCAATCGTATTATAATCTTTTTAATTTGTAGTTTGATTTGTAATTAGTCCCAAACTTGGGGGAAAGGTAAGATAACAATCATAACTGCAAGAGCAAGCTTGATTGGTGTGTTGAGTGCCTTGCAGAAAGATGTGTTGCTCTGCTTCAGGCAGCAAAATACCTTGGGCCAGTCCTAGGACTACAGAGACGGTTCTGCCCAGACTCAGTCAAAACAGTGCTTAATATCTTGAACCTTTCATCCATTCTCCTGATAGGGTGCAGACTAGGTAAGGAGAACTTATGCAGCTGAGTGATACCACTTATATAATTTGTAGTACTCAGACACACCGCAGCTGGGTAGAACATCACTATAAGGAAGGACCTCTCCCACCCTCATATCTGGTGATCACGTGTTCAATAAATGAAGGCCCTTCCTCCTTGCCAACTGTCATCTTCTGGCCTGGAGGGAGTGAAAGGACAGGCCCAATGCCATCAGGCCCAGCCTAGATTAAGAAGAAGAGTCCATCTGCCTTGGTCCAGGTCACAGAGGGAGAGAAGAACTGCTGGACCTGGGCCCCTTCCCCACCACCATTCCCTTATCCTTTTGTGTTGTGTCTTTTTACATTGTAAGCCTGAGGGCAGGGAACCGTCTCATTAAAATAAGAATTGTAAGCCGCTCTGAGAGCCATTAGAGCTGAAGGGCGGGATATAAATACCATAAATAAATAAATAAATAAACATGCAAATACAGCAGTAGCTCTGCTAACACTTTACTGTGCCCAGGCTATGGTTTGGAATTTTGTGTGTATATTAAGTTTAGCTCTTTAATTACGTTCCCATATACATCTGTTTTTATTATGGATTATGTATGTAGATAATGGATTGTAAACCACAATTGAACACGGACACAATGGCTGAAATCATGAATCCAGGAGACAAATAGGAATTAGACAATACTACTTCATTAGATCTTGGAAGCTAAGCAGGTTCAGCCCTGGTTAATACTTGGATAGGAGACTGCCAATGAATACCAGTTGCAGTAGGTTATGTCAGAGGAAGGAACTGGTAAAACCACCTCTGAGTATTCATTTCCTCAGAAAATCCTTTGACATTTTATGGACACACATACTTCATTAGTTAATTGCAACATTAAAAGCACAATGCACATCTGCACAGGCAATGGTCCTGTATCCGCCATTATGCTTCGACAACCTTGAATTGAATAGGCCTGTTCTTCCTTGGTCAAAAATGACCAACCAAGGAAATATACACATGCATAAAACAATGAACAGAATGCCAAACAATATGTATGTAAGCATGTACATACTGGCATTTTAATCCCATTTCTAAAGTTAGATGTAACAAAATAGTTTTAATATATATTTAGACCATGTATAACATATACAGGAATAGCAAAGTGTTTGGAAGCTACTTTGATTATCCAAGGATCAACACTTGGGAAACTGAGAGGTGTATTTCCAGAGCCAGCATGGCATAGTGGTTTGAGTGTTGGACTAGGACTCTGGAAGACTAGGCTTTGAATCCCTGTTGAGGCATGGAAAACCCATTGGGTGATCTTGAGCAATGCACCCCAAATCTGGAGTCCTCCTCAGTTATTAACACATCTGCCAGTGGTCCTAAGGGTTACTCAGCCTCTTGCAAAGTTTAAATTAATTCCCCCAATATTTAAAGTGAAGCTGATGATTGTTGGGGACACCCCCCCCCCAGGCACTCCCACCTTTCTTTGAGTAACAGCGTTCTTTCCACATCAGTGTCCCAAGCCAAATTTTAAAGTAGCTAGATTGGGGCAGGATTCAACACCCAGGATAACTCTCCCAAAGTTCAGCTTGCCAGAGCAGATTCACAATCTTTGATGCCGCCCCTTCTTTCTATCTGAAAGATATTCCCATAGGCTAGATTGCTAGCACTATTTTTTTCTTTCAGAGAAAAGTCTTTGATCATAATAATCCTTCCTTCCTTCCTTCCTTCCTTCCTTCCTTCCTTCCTTCCTTCCTTCCAAAAAAAAAAATCATATCTCATTAATCCATTACATTTCTGAATAGGAGCACTGCACGAAAAGCAGGTGCTTGTTTTATTTTCAAATTTGAAAAATATGGAATTCTACAGGATTGGTTGGTTAGTTAGATGGTTTTCTAAATGCAAAAGAAAAGACAAAAGGATGCCTTACTTCCAGCCAAGACCATTATATCTGCACATGCTTGATGGTTTTGTTCTGCAGTAAAAGGGCTGCTCAAACCTAAGAAACAGTCTTGCGTGACTGATTGCATCCATTTGATTTCCTCCAGACTACACTGCCTTCCCTTTTTATAATCAAAACCGTAAAACAAGGCAGTCCTTTTAAAGATATCAGTGCCAGTGGAAGAATGGTTCTGCCTCTCCACTCATCTAGCATGCTATGACACAAAGAGATTTAATAATTTTAGTTTGTTTTAAAATATTCAGCTGAGAACTGTTTTGTGAGGATAAGATAGACAACACAAGTGATACTCTGTAAACCATCTCATCTATGAAACATTCTTTGTGGCTGGGATATGCAGTGTACCTTCCAATGCAGCAGTCCTTTGAGCTAACAGTCACAGTGGCAGCTGGTGGATTCAGTGTCAGTTGAGAGTGAAGAAATCTCTTCCAACTCTATGATTCTATGATTCTAATCCATTTGGGATTTTAATCTAATCCTAGGGCTGAACCCAATCTCTATTTAGTTCACACTGAAACCTGAAGCAAATGGACCCCCTCACTGATGACAAAGCCATCAGCTGCCATTGGGAAGGTACCTTTACTGAGGGGTCCATCTACAATGCAGAATTAATGCAGTTTGACACTGCTTTAACTGCCATGGCTCCATCCTATAGAATCTGGGATTTGTTATTTTGATATTAAGCCTTCTCTGTTAAAGAGCTCTGGTACCACAACAAACTACAAACCCCATGATTCCACAGAATGGAGCCATGGGAGTTGAAGCAGTGACAAACTGCATTAAATCTGCAATGTGGCAGCAATCTGAAAACTCATGTTAGTGGTGTGGCATTCTTGCCCTTGGCATAGCAAGAAACAGGACCAGCTCTAGGTATTTGGCCACCCTAGGCAAGAAGTATTTTGGTATCCGCTGTCACCCCTCAAAATTATTTTCACCCCTTGATTTCCACTATTTCATTTGTTAAAGCTAAACATTTTAAATGTAAAGGTTAACATACTGCCTTTAAAAGGGCCTGTTTGAGGACACTGATGAAAGGGTGAGATAAAATAACTTACCTTACAGTTAACTGAAGCTGCCATTCTTGCTTTAAAAACAGAATACAACATTTGGGAATAGTAAAAATCTGTTGCAATATTATTATGTTCAAATAATTTATTAAAACTGAGGACATAAAGGGATTCTAAACTATACAGATTTAAAAGACATTTTCATTTGGGCTTCAATGGAAAACTATTTTTCATTTCCTAGTGTTCAAAGCAGTTCATTCTAATAGGGAAAATATTTGCAAACTTTAAAATCCATTGTGTTTTTCATAATATTAAATAAACAAGGGACTTTAACGAGAGTGGTGATCAAATTTTAATTTGTATTTTTAAAGGTTTGGTTTACTTAATACATCTTTTTGTTAAAGTCTACATGCAATGTACACACTTGAAATATCACTTTTGGATTGTATGTCCAATTGCAAATGCAAAGAACTCAGAATGTATTTACAACCTGTACAGATTTAAATGTATATAAGGTTAGTTGAACTATCCTCTTTATTCTATTTTACTTTAAGAGAATTATATACTATCTTTTGTAATGTACAGTAATATTTTTTCCAAGGTTGATTACAGAACATAATAAAACCAGTTAAAACACATGCTCTTTATTTTGTTGTGCTAATTCAACAGTTTTCTCACAGAGGTAAACAATCTGAACCTGAAGACATGTTTCCTTCATTTTCTTGTTGTTGCTGCTGTGTGCTTTCAAGTCATTTGCAAACAGCAACCCTAAGGCAAACCTGTTATGGGATTTTCTTGGCAAGGTTTGTTGAGAGGAGGTTTGCTGTTGCCTTCTCCTTCTACACTTATCCTATTTTTTGACTTAAAGGACTTAAACAGAGTGAAGCAGCCACTTCTAGCAAAGATAGGGGTGTCATGAAAGGGCAGCAAATGATTATTTATTTATTTATTCATTTATTTTGCCATTATGTTTATTTGCAAACTCAGGAGAGGTGCTTATAGGTTTTTCAGTTCATATACCATTATAACTTGACTAACAGTGGGTACTATGCACCATAACTTGGGTTGGTTGAAGGGAGGCTTGTTTTGCCCAGGCAACAAAATGTCCTTGGCTAGCTCTGGGACCCTATTTGATCCAGATTACAGTATGCCAAATTCTTTGAGCAGGTGCACTAGCATAAAATGCTAGAACAGCAGGCAAATCATCCAAGTCATGAAGGGGAGAAATTGTGGTCATGTGTGTGTGGCTCTCTCTGTGTGTATTAAGAGTAATTCCAGATATCTCAAGGCTATTGCTTAACTTCTTCCTACTTTTCCATCCTGAAGAGGCTAAGGGTATCTTGTGTGGTTTCTCTTTCGACTTCCCAGCATTCACCCACTGGGAATTTGTTTATAGTTATCTTTTTCTGAATTTGTTTCTTTCTTAGCTTATCTTAGGAGGACTTGGAATGGGCCAGAGGGAACACCGAGGGGATGAACACCAGGGGAGGGGGGTATGTGAACTGATCCGGGACAAGATCAATTACTATTTTTCATCTTTGACAAAGTAATTAAGGCTGTAGTGACTTGTTAATTCAATCCGAATGGCTGCTACAGTGATAGATGCAGATTTACAATCAGTTCTGCTTCAGTGTAGGGATATGATTATCCCTTGCAAACAGGAGGCCAGAGAGCAAAGAATCACTCCAGGGGGACATGTTTCCTTTTTAAAAGAGACTGCAGGCGCTGCTACAAAAGAAGCTGGGGGCTGGGAGGAAGGGGATAGGTTAGAGGGAGGGAGTCATGAATGCCCCTTATTCTATCTCATTCACTTCACACTTACCCTGACAGTGGATTTAGAACTATATAGGCAAACAGGGGAGTTTATCACATGGGAGGAATTTCTCTTAATTTCAAATGAAAAGAAAGTGGGGCCAGAGTGCATTCATGTGAATTCGCTAGTTCATAAAATTTACATGAATTTGAATTGCATTCGAACGGACTTCCCATTGCCCAAAAATAGCTTGCCATTCCCCGAAATTGCGTGTGATCACCTCTCACGCAATAACGTGAAACCCCATGATTGCGCTTGGATTGCCATTGGATTATACTTCCAATTTCCCTTGTCTGATAAACTACACTGACTATGATTGTGGGTCCCATTACAGAATTCCTGCAGCCAGGATGTGAGCTGTGTGTACAATACCCAAGGCTAGATCCAGCCATGTATGCAGTGCCAAACAGATGGCTGGCATGATGGCTTTGACAGGAATCATCACTGAATCCTTTCTATTCTCGTTTCCTCAGCTCATTAGTGTTGATGGCACTGAGCATATCTGCAGTACACCATGGCAGTAATTTCATACTGTAGCCACATGGCTCTCTCCTATGAAATCCTTGCATCTCTAGCTTGGTGGTGAGGTATTTAAGATTCCCTGTTAGGGACCTCTAGCAATGTAGTTCAGGGGAGAGGACTAGAACTTTCCAGGAAACAATAATTCCACACATCTCACCACATTACAAATTCTAGAGCCCTTTGGAGCCATGGCAGATTGAATCGTATCAGCCTGCTATGAACTATGCCATGCAAATATGTTGTTGTTGTGTCTTCAAGTCATTAATGGCTTATGGCAACTCAAAGGCAACCCTATGACAGGGTTTTCTTGGCAAGTTTTGTTCAGAAGGGTTTTCCCTTGCCATCCTCTGGGGCTGAAAGAATGTGACTTGCCAAAGGTCACCCAGTAAGTTTCCATGGCTGAATGCAGATTCAAATCCTGATCTCCAGAGTTGTAGTCCAGTGCTCAAATGACTACAAAATGCCTGGTCTCAGTGCAGATATACAGTGGTCCCTCCACATTCACTGGAGTTAGGGGTGAAGGACCCCCATGAATGTGGAAAAACTGCAATTAAAAAAACGCTATTCTTTTTTTTCTAAGAGAACACCTCTCTAGGAATCTCCAGGTCCTCCAGTGCAACTCTGTGGTCAACCTCTGAATTGTCCTGGAGGACTTAGAGAATCCTATAGAGAACCTACTAATCAAAACTACAAATAATGAAATCCTCAAAAGTCAGAGCCACAGGTGTGTAGGACCAACTGTACTCACTGTCTATTCATCAGATAGATACCATTCCTTACAGAATGAAATGGAAGCCTAAATCACAACTGAGCCCACAGTTACATGCCAAACCAGCAGGAATGAAGTGAAGCCATTTTGCTATCTGAAGCAAAGGATGAGAAACTTCTCTATTCCAGGTATTGAAGTCCAGTACAAAACTGGACTGTCAGATAACCTTCTTTCAACACTAGCAACACAGTAGGGTCTTCCAGCACATATGAGAGCAGCAGGGTATTTTGGAGAAGTATGATGCTGTTCTTCAAGAAAAGGAGGATGGTCAGGGGGCTCAGAAGAAGTCTGTCACTGCTGCTGCACTTCACCCTCCACCCAAGTGCCAGCCTATTTTGGACTCTGCACATACATCCCCCAACCCCATTGTGAACTTCAGTTTTCAAAAACAGGTGCCTTGTAGGGGGGAAAACTGAAAAGCAGAAAACTTGTAACTGCTGTTTGTTTTAAACTGCAGGAATAACTAATACAAAAAAATTGATTAACTTTCGTAAATAGAAAAGTAAATGTTTCAGCACACAAATCACTTTGAATAGGCTTCTGTTCAACATCTTTATCAATGACTTGGAGGAAAAAATTGGGGGAATACTTATCAAATTTGCAGATGACACCAAATTAGGAGGAATAGCTAATACTCCAGAGGACAGGATCAAAATTCAAAATGACCTGAATAGACTAGAAAGCTGGGCCACAGCTAACAGAATGAACTTCAAAGAGTGAAATGTAAGGTACTGCACTTAGGGCGAAAAAATGAAATGCACAGATATAGGATGGGGGACACCTGGCTTAAGGAGACAACATGTGAAAGGGATCTAGGAGTCCAAGTAGACCACAAGTTGAACATGAGTCAACAGTGCGATGCGGCAGCTAACAAGGCCAATGCGATTTTAGGCTGCATCAATAGAAGTACAGTGTCTAGATCAAGGGAGGTAATAGTGTCACTATATTCTGCTCTGGTCAGGCCCCACCTGGAATATTGTGTCCAGTTCTGGGCACCACAATTCAAAAAGGACATTGAGAAACTGGAGCGTGTCCAAAGGAGGGCAACTAAAATGGTGAAAGGTCTGGAAACCTTGCCCTATGAGGAACGACTCAGGGTGATTGGGATGTTTAGGCTGGAGAAGAGGAGGGAGCAAGCTTGTTTTCTGCTGCTCCAGAGACTAGGACCCGGAACAATGGATGCAAGCTGCAGGAAAAGAGATTCCACCTCAACATTAGGAGGAATTTCCTGACAGTAAGGGCTGTTCGATAGTGGAACACACTTCCTAGGAGTGTAGTGGAGTCTCCCTCCTTGGAGGTCTTCAAACGGAGGCTGGATGGCCATCTTTCGGGGATGCTTTGATCTGGATTTCCTGCATGGCAGGGGGTTGGACTGGATGGCCCTTGCGGTCTCTTCCAACTCTATGATTCTATGATTCTATGATTCTAAAGGTGATGTTAAATTTTACATCTCTTAAAGATTTCATTTTCAGATATATCAAAACATAACTGTGTGTGCTCTTTCCCTTTGCAAATGTTGTTCCCCTCAGTTCTGCATCCTCCTGAGGTCTGCACCCTAGGTGGCTGCCTAGTTGGCTAAAGATAGTATCAGCTCTGCTCCCACCTGAGGCAGTTGCCTCACTTCTGTCTCATAGTAGGGTGGATTAAAACGTTTAAAGATTAAAATGCTTAAAATATATTAAAACAATATAACAACACAAGTTTCTGTTTTAAAAGCCTGTCTAAACAAATAGGTGTTAGCCTGCTGGCAGAAAGAAAACAAGGAAGGGGCCATTCTAGCCTCCTTGGGCAGGGAGTTCCAGAGTCTAGGGGCAGCCATGGAAAAGGCTCTCTCTCGTGTCCCCACCAACCATGTTTGTGATGGTGGTGGGATGGAGAGAAGAGCATCCCCTGAGCATCTAAGAACCTAGGCTGGCTCATATATGGAGATATAGTCTGCCAAACAGACAGGACCTTAGCCATATAGGGCTTTATGGGTCATCACCAGCACAATGAATTGTGCCTGGAAACAGACTGGCAGCCAGAGGAGCTGTTTCAACAGAGGTGTGTGATCTCTATAACCTGCCCCTGGTAGCAGACTGACTGAAGCTCTTTGAAACAGCTGAAGTTTCTGAACACTCTTCAAAGGCAGCCCCATGTAGAGCACATTCCAGTTGTCCAAATGTGATGTAAACAAGGCATGTACCACCAAGCCCAGATCCAGTATCCCAAGGAATGGGCACAGTCGGCACACAAGTTTTAAATTCACCGCAGAGACTTGAGCCTCCAGATTCAAAGCTGAATCCAGGAGTACCCCCAAACTGTGAACCTGCATCTTTATGGGGAGTGTGACCCCATCTAACACAGGCTGGATCCCTATTCCCTGATTTGGTTTCCAACTGACCAAGAGCACCTCTGTCTTATCTGGATTAAGTTTCAACTTGTTTGCCCTCATCCAGTCCATTACTGATGACAGACACTGGTTTAGGACCGACCAGAACAGCCTGATTACATTGGGGTAGAAAGGAGTAGTGGAGTGTCATTGGCATATTGATGACACCACACCCCAAAATTCCAGACAACTTCTCCCAGTGGCTTCATTGATATGTTAAACAGCATAGGGGACAGCACAGAACCCTGAGGAACCTGACAGGCCAATGGCCAGGGAGTAAAGCAGGAGTCCTTTACCACCACCTTCTGGGTTCGCCCTTCCAGGAAGGAATGGAACCACTCCCCCCCATTCCCATCCTAGAGAGGTGCTCCAGAAGGATCCAATGGTCGATGGTATTGAAAGCTGCTGAGAGGTCCAGGAGAACCAACAAGGACACACTTCCCCTGTCCAGTTCCCTGCGTAGGTCATCCATCAAGGTGACCAAAGCTGTCTCTGTTCCATAGTCAGGCCTGAAATCAAATTGAAATGGATTTAGATAATCAATTTCATCCAGATACCCCTGGACTTGGGAAGCCGCCACACATTCTAAAACCTTGTCCAAAAATGATAGGTTAGACACTGGCCAATATTCATTATTGTGGGATCCAGGGATGGCTTTTTTAACAGACGCCTCACAACTGTCTCCTTTAAGAAAGCTAGAACTCTGCCTTGTTGTAGGGAGGCATTAACTACTTCCTTTGCCCACTCAGCCAGTCCCCCTCTGGCCTGTTTAATAAGCCAAGAAGAACAAGGATCCAAGACACATGTGGTGGCTTTTACTTCTCCAAGGATCCACCAGGCTGCACAAGTTGAAAAGTATTTATTAACATTGGAAGACAGACTAAATCTTCCAGCTCTGTGCAGTTTATTTCTTCAGTGCCTTCCTTCCGCAATGGTTGCTGTTTTAGTAGCCTTTCCCTTTCATGTCTCCAACAGGATTCCTCCTGCACACCAAGAGAATTCCAGTTGTAAGCTCTCAGTGGAATACACTCAGAAGAGCATGCAATAGACTTACTTGCAAACAACAGGAGGAAGCTGTATGCATGAGTGTCCCTTAGAGGATTATCCTATAGACAGGTGTACCATGAGATAACAGCTATATTGGCATCTAGGTAGTTGAAATCTTACCCATTGGCAAATGTCCGTTTCTTCATGACCTGGAGTTAAGAATCTTCCCTTAGTTTACAACTAGTTTTACCAAAGGACAAGAGGTCCTTTCACACTACACAGTTATAGCACTATCATTCAATTTTAATTGCCATGGTTTCATCCTATGAAATCCTGGGATTTTCAATTTAGAGAGAAGAACTGAGTATTCTCAGCCAGAGAGTCCAGTGCTTGAATAGAGCACAAACCCCATGATTCCATAAAATGCAGCCAAGGTAGTTAAAGTGGAATCATAATGCTGTAATTTTGTAGTGTGAAATGGACTGAATTCTCAAGGGACTGAATATTAGCAGACCAAAGTTTTATAATGCCCACCTTCAAAATGGTTCCCTACCAAGATCAGTGTAGTTTCTCCTTCCCCATTGGTTTTAGTAATTTGGGAGTTCAGTTGCTGACCTGCAGATAATTGTAACATAAGATGGTTTGATTCCCTATATTCCAAGGACAGACAGATTTAGTCATATTAAAGTGTGTAATTCAAAACTTTTTCACCTATAGGAGACCTATCATAACACATCCAGGCTCAGGCTTAGATAAGATCTACTTGTTATTTATATCCCATAAGCAAAATTTATCACACAGCTTGATGTTCAGCCATAAACTTGAAGCAGGAAAAGGGAATATAAATGATTTCTGCTTTTCCTACGGTTTGGAAGGGAAAAAGAGTTTGTGGGAAAGACAAAGTGTCTGAAGAAGCAGTATATATTTTAGGAAGAGTGACAATTAAATTCCATGCAATTAAATCTCCTCATCCAGTGCAAATTCTATTACAGGCTGAATCACCCTTTTCCAGAATTTGAAATATTTCAACACCAAAAATATTCGCTTGAGTGGCTGAAATAGTGACACCTTTGTTTTCTGATGGTTCAGTATCCACAAATTTTGTTTCATGCACAAACTTATTTTAAAACGTTGTGTATAAATTACCTTGACACTATGTGTACATAAAGGAATTTAATGTGTATATTTGGGTCCTGTCTCCATGATATTTATTTGCAAATATTTCAAAATTGAAAAAACTCCAAAATCCCAAACATTCTGGTTCCAAGCATTTTGGATAAGAGAGGCTCAAGCTGCAATTGTCTTTTAAAAAGAAAATGGTGGGGTGGGGAAGCAGGGAATGTGGGCATGCATGCACTTACATCTAAAGTGAGCTGATAGGTACCATCTTAGTTGGGTGGTGAATCCACTCGAGATTTTAGCCTGAATTTTATGGAACTATCCAAGATGGTAGCTTTGATAGCTCCTTTAAAATTTGAACTAAAACCCAGTATGGATTCACCACCCTACTGAGATGGGAGCCACCAGCTGACACTGCTTACATCCCAGTCTTACATCAGAGTCATACTGGTTTCTCATTCAGATCAGGTCAACACAGTTTCAGCAGCAAGACTGCAGCATAAAGATTCAAATTGTGGGCCCACATTCTGAGGGGATAAAGCAACAAACACTTGGAAATAAACACCCTAACCAGACATTCATTCTGATGCATGCTTTATTTGGATGAAGACATGGCTACTTCATATTGAAGAGCCTTGCTGGACCACACTAAAGCACCCTCCTTCTCTCATGCCAGCCAGCTTCACCCCTCCAATGCAGTATCATTGAGCAGCTGCTGTTTTTCTTACCAGTCCATAGGGAATTGCATGAAGGGAAGAGGGAATCCGCATGCACCAAGCTTGGCTCTGTGTGCTGCAAGGAGAATGCAGGCACAGGTTTCTTTCTTAGCACTCAACTACAGCTCCTTCAACTGCAGCTTCCCACTCCCTGCTTTCGGACTGTAAAGGAAGGAGGAAACAACAGCAGTGCTAGGGAAGATCTGCCATAGGGATCCAAGCTACTCAAAGGGATTTTGTCCCCTGATTATGAGTGAATGGCTTGATCAGGGAACCCTGTCCTACCCACTAATGCCAAAGTATCTAGTACCCAAATCCAGGACCTTGAAGGTAAAAACAAGACATACACCTCTTCCTTTCTGGTGGTAAAAACCCAAACCACCCCAATGTAAGAAATTATTGATATTTAACTATGTAAAGTGTGCAGCATGTCTCTTGGTGCATCTGAGCTATTGGTATAAAACAAGATACTCTGGTATAGTTAAAAAACAAGATTTACTTTATTGTTACAAAGACATCCATCCAAAATAGGAAAGCAGATAGTGGAAAAAACAATACTTTGTGTAAGAGTTCCTAAATGCTGACTCTGACGCATGAATGTAGAACAGCCTTCTCTAAGGCAAGGGCCTCATGGTTGCATCCTTCTCTGACGTAGGGACAGGAAAGAGAGAGTGAGTTGTAAAACACTGACTCTTAACCTATAGGAGAGAGGGGGGAGGAGAGAGAAAGTGAACTCTTCAGGAATTACCCAGCAGAAAACATCGTAAGAATAGCAGGTTTAGACTCAAAGGAAAGAGTAAAAATAGTATGAAGGAACATCAACCATCATAGACACTATATTACTAGCAGAAAACATCACAGACTTGGAACAATGACTAAAGAAGGCCAGAGAAGAAAATACAAAGACAGGCTTAATGTTGAACGTAAAGAAAACCAAAATAATGACCATGGAAGAAATACATAAATTCAGCCTAGGCAATGAAGAAATCAAAACAGTTAAAGAGATCACATACCTTGGATCAAACATTGATCAGAATGGAGATTGCAGCCAGGAAATAAGAAAATGACTAGGGATGGGAAGGATAGCAATAAAAGGATTTGAAAAGATCCTAAAGGGTAAAGATATACAACTGAGCACTGAAGTCAGAATAATCCAAGCCATACTATTCCCCATCATCCTGGGTGGATTTGAGAGCTGAAAGTGAGGAGGGGGAGGGAGAGAAGATAATGTACTGGATATCATATTTATGGATGAGGATGAGAGAAAGTTGTTAAGTAAAATTTATAATACCTTACTGAAAAGAACGCTAGAGGAAGTGGAAATCAAAGACTCCACAATAAAGTGGGCACAAGAGTTGGGATATAATTTAGAATTGGAAAAATGGGGAAAAGCTAGATTAAAGACAAAAAAATTCTCTGAAGCACAAGCATTAAAAGAAAACTATTTTAAAGTAGTAAACAGATGGTATTTAACACCATTTTCAACAGATAGAATATATAAATTAAATTATAATAGATGTTGGAGATGTCAAAAAGAAATGGGTACATACCTACATATGTGGTGGCACTGTGTGTGTGTGTGTGTGTGTGTGTGTGTGTGTGTGTGTGTGTATAAAGTCCTACTGGGAAAAGATCCATTTGGAAATTCAGCTAATGTTAAAAATTGTTTTTGATTTTTGACCAGAAATATATTTGTTAAACATGACTTCATTATTGGAAACAGAGGAAGAAAGGAAATTTTGGAAAATATTATTGTATTTAATATCGTCTGCCAGAATGATAATAGCAAAAAACTGGAAATTACCTTTTACTCCACACATAGAGACATGGCAAAATGAAATACTTGCAATGAAAGAACTTGATAGATTAACAGCATTAATAAACAAACAAGATATGGTTAAATGGGAAAAGGATTGGGAAGCAGTAAAACTTTATTTAACAGCTGCTTAGTAACAGGAAGTATAAAAATGTTTCTTCCATGGGTACAAAAATATTATGATATATGATACTGTTACTATGTTGGAAGAATGTCAGATTTGTAAATAAAATACTCAAAAAATTAAAAAAGAAAGAAAGTGAGGAGCGGGGGGAAGCATAGGAAAAATAAACAAATTTGAGATGTGGTGCTGGAGAAGATTGCTGAGGATATCATGGACATCCAAAAAACACAAGCAAATGGGTCCAAGAACAGATCAAACCCTAACTTCCCCTGGGAGCCAAGATGATGAAACGGAGGCTTTCATACTTTGGCCACATCATAAGAAAGCAAGACTCACTGGAAAACATTAATACTTGGAAAGGTGGAAGGCGATAGAAAGAGAGGAAGATCACACACCAGATGGTTAGATTCAATTAGGGAGGTCACTGGCATGACTCCATAGGACCTAAGCAGAGCAGAGGAGGATAGGGGGTCTTCGAGATGCCTCATCCACAGGGTGGTCATGAGTCTTCTTGGTTAAGGACAACAACAAAGGAGCACAAAGAGAAAAGTAAGACAGGCAATTAAGGAAGTCCAATACATCCTTAAGAAAATTCCCTCTCTAGCCCTAACTGCCAAAAGCTAGCACTAGTGCATTCTTTACTTCCAAAGTCCAAAACCCAATTATTGCGAAAGAATTAATTAATTAATCAATCAATCAATCAATGTATGGCCTATCTTTCCCCCAGCAGCAGATTCAAGGTGACTCACAGCAAGTTAAAAAAACACACCAAAGGATGGAGAAACAACACACCCCACTAAAAGCTCTGTCTGCCACAACAAGTAAAAATCAAGCCTCCTCCTAAATAAAATAAAATAAAGTTTCTGCCTGCTCATGGAAAAAGAGAAAGAAGGGGCTAATTAAACCTTCTGCAGTGGAAGGGAGAAGTCCCCCAAAATATTTCCATCATGCTCTGTGACTGAAGATCTCAGGGAGGCCTCTATGCAGAGCAGATTGAATAAAATAATTTTAAAAGGCTAAATTCTAAGACAGCAGTCTTAGTCTGGAAAACTAGTCTGCAAAGGGATCTTGCAGTACCTTTGAGGCATAACTAAGGGCCTGAACAGACAGATCAAAATAAAGCTGCTTTGGGTCACTTTGATGGTATGCTGTTTAAATGACACACACATCTTAAGAGGCCAGAAGCCACCAAAGCCTCTTCACACCTAAAACAAGATGGATTCAAAAGTTAATCACAAACAATTTGCTGGCCTAAGGCCATCATTTCTTTCTTCTGCCTAAGACCAGGGCTGGCCCTGAAAGAGGCCCATAGATAGGTGGAACCTAGAGCAGTGGAGAGGATCTTTCACTGAAGATGTGGCGAGAATACAACCCTTTGTGGGTTATTATTATTATTATTAACCTTTATTTATAAAGCGCTGTAAATTTACACAGCGCTGTACATACAGTCTCTTTAGACGGTTCCCTGCCCTCGGGCTTACAATCTAAAAAGACATGACACAAAAGGAGAAGGGAGTGGTGGAGGGAAAGGGGATGAGGTCCAGCAGTTCCTCTCTACCTCCAAGGCCTGGACCAAGGCAGATGGACTGGAGGGAGGGCTTGGCTTCATAATGGATGGTTAAACTTCATCCAGGGAGGCAAGCAACAATTTTTCAGGCTATGTTGCCCTGTTCTAAAGGACTTTATTCCTGATGTTTCGCCAGCATCTGTGGCTAGCATCTTCAGAGAATGCTGGCATGGAAGAGAGTTGTGTGTGTGTGTGTGTGTGTGTGTGTGTGTGACCCTGGGAAGGGAGGAGTGATTTTCATGGTAATCTGTGTATTGTTCTGAAAAGCCTGAAAAGCCCACAAAAAAACTAAGAATTTGCCATACCAGGCCCCAGCTGGTTCAAGTCAGTGCAGAGATAAAGCCCTGTAGTCAATTAAAAGAGGAAAGGAAGGAAAGGAAGCTTTGTGTTGTTGTTTCCAGAGGCCTCTGTTTCCTTCACTCCCATCCCAAGGCTGTGCCACAAAGCATGTGCAGAGTGCTCTTCCATCTTGCTGAGCAAAGGGCAAAGTGAGGAAGGAGAGGATGGAAAAAGTGAGAGGGCTTGGATTCTTGGGGAAGGGAGAGGAGCCTGGAAACAAAGTGTGCATCCACTTCGGAAACAATCCAGGTTTTGGCACTGCTTTAAATGCGATGAAATCCTGGGATTTGTAGTTTGCGTTGGCACCAAAGCTCTCTGACAGAGAAGGCTACATGCCTCCCAAAACGGCAAATACATAACAGTGAGTCAGATTTCCATAACAGTGATCCATGCAGTGAAAGCAGTGTCTGCAGTGCCAGGGTGACTGGACGTGACAACTGCAAAGGAGGGCAAAGCAAACTGTGCATTCATGACAAATGGAAGACTTGGCCAAATAAAAGCTAAAGACCCTCATAGAAATATAAATGCAGGCTGCTTAGTCTTGCTCAGAATGGAGGACATTTTGGAATTCCTTCTGGAGAGAAGGCTGAAATGGAGGAAAGGAGGATGCCTGGTGGTCAGCCTGTGCAGTGCGGATCCAGCCAAAGGAGATCCTTTGCCTCGCTTGCAGCTGTGTCTCAAGTGGCTTCTTCCTACAGGTTTTGCTCCGTGAAGAAAAAACACATGTCTTGGGTGCAGAGGGGGGTGATCTGGGCTCCTAGCTGGATTGAGCTTGGTTTAAACCGCAGGATTGTGAATCACAGTCCCCCAATCCCTCCTCCCAATGCTCTGCTGCAGAGTAAGTGACCTCCTTGGCTAAGCAGGCCAAGCCAAGGGTGATCAGGGGTCCTCCTTTTCCAGGACATGCTCTCCATTTCCAGAAGAGATGCCAAAAATTTGAAGTGCCACTAAGAAGCATGCATTTATTTGTATAAGAGTGTTTCTTTTAGCTTCCATTTTGCAGTGCCCTCCATTTGTCTCGAAAGCCCTCCATTTGGCGGTGCCTTGTGCTCTTTTGCAGCTAGGACACCTGGTCCCCCTGGGCCACCTCAGGCCTTCAGCTTCCCAGGCTGTTCTCCGCAATGGTTGGGCAGGACCTGAGTTCGAGACACCCGCCCCCTGCAGCCTCCCACCCCTTTGTGCCCTCAAAAGGAATTTTTTGTTGAATAGCAAAGGGAGGGAATAGAGCAGGGAGCTTCGGGGCCAAGGTTGGGGAGAGTATCTTGAGGTTTTTTTAAAAAGCTATTTATAACCTCCTTTCCATCGGGGGAAATAAAAAAAGCCTTTGGCCACGAAAACACTGCTGCTCCTTGATGCCTCCTTTAATCTCCGTGATGCATGAGGCCATCGCAGAAACTGTAAGAGAGGGGGGGAAGGCTTCCTTCCTATGACGGTTGGACTTTCCTTTGCGTAGAAAGGAATTAAGGGATGAATACTGTGCATCCAATGAAAGTTATAGTTTCCACTGAAATCCTGCTCAAAAGTGCAATCCTGTACATCCCTCCAAAGCAGAGCCGCATCGAGTTTAATGGGGCTTATTCCCTGAAAAATATGGGTATAGGATTTCAGGCAAATGGAGTGAAAATGAAAAGAGAGGAAATGCATCAGAAATAATCAGAAATAAATCATCATCATCATCATCATCATCATCATCATCATCATCATCATCATCATCTGTCCTGCTCCTCTATCGACGTAGATTTCATAATGGCAGCAACTGTTCACTTTTCGTTTGAAACCCAGGCATAGATAGATAGGGGCTTTGCAAACGGAATACGTCGATTTATTGGACTTTGAGGATATTGATGAAAGGGAATATGACAGGTGGAGAGCCCAGGAGTGTAATGGAAATTAATTAAAATCTTAAAAATTAATTAAAAATCTTAAAAATTCACCCACCCTAAAAACCGATATTGTTTTTTATAGCCGAAAGGAAGAAAGAGCAGATATCTTCTGGGCTTCGGGAGATTTTGTCTCTCTCCTGGTTCAGTTACTGCAGACTCCTACTCAGCTGGGATTTCTAATTTTGATATTCTTCTTTGCGTCTGACAAAAAAGTATGATATCATCTTTTTTCCCCACTGGAGACAAACCTGTCTGGCTTTTGGTTTATTCCTATTGTTTTGATGATGATTACTCAAAAATATAGATTTCCCTCTTTTGATTAAAAAGAAGTGAGTAGGTTGTTTCGCGTCTCAGTGTTTCTGAAAAGGAAGAGGATATTTGAAATGCCTGATGGGTTTGTTTTAAGGGAAGAGATTTCGACATTGGCCAGACAAAAAAGATAAACGAATATAAGCGTTTTCATGCCATCTCCGCGTCCCAGCAATGAGGCTCTGCTTCGCAGAATTAGTCCTAGAGATTGATGGCGTGTCGCTTTTAATTTACTTGCTGTATTTAATGGGATTTCTCTAACCTTGGTGGAGGCAGGGAAGGAAGGACTAGACCATACTAAGAGCAAAACTATCTCTCTGTCGCCACTGCCTTCTGTTCTGAGGTTAAATAGATCCTTGGTCATGATTCAGCAAAACAACTCCGAGGTTTTTAAATGCTATTCTCGTCAGACTTTGTATTGAAAACAACAGGATTTATTTCCAGAAAACTCCTTTATGGGACTGCAGCCCAAGACCCTCCTATCAGAGCAATCCCAGTGTACCTCATTTCCCAGCTGTTATGTATAGGAGTGTGTTGCTGGTTGCTTATTTTACTTTTTAAAACGCAAGGAAACCTGTAACATTTACGCACAAGATAATGCTTTCCTTCATCTCCTTAAAAATACTTTGTCCAGGATTGTTGGACGTTACCTATGATTCCCGACAGTATCACTTTCTCTGTAGGCACACATTCAACGCACACACACAGAGTATCATAATATCATTTATTGTTGTTTTATGCCTTCAAGTCATTTCCGACTTGGGCATTGCCTAAGGCAAACCTGTCACAGGGTTTTCTTGGCAAGATGACTCGGTTTGTACCATTGATTTCCTCTGAGGCTGAGAGAGAATGACTTACCCAAAGTCACCCAGTGGGTTTGCATGATCTAACGGGGATTTGGACCCTGGTCTCTAGAGTCCTAATCCAAGACCCAAACCACTGAGCCAAGAAGGCTGTCACTGTCATACTATATAAAGCTGCACATCTGAAGTTTTCATTTTTTTTGAACACCCGAGAAATAAGTCCTACTGTAAATTAATTAATTATTTTTTAATCTCCTAGATACCATTTCTCACTCAAGGTGATCCAACAAAATAAACAGAACTAGAATTTTTAAAACGCAATGTCTTGATAAAGAAAAGAAACCATGACACCCAAGTAGCCAGACCTCTCTGAACCCAGTAAAGACCTATCCGAATGAATGTAGAAGGATAACTGAAGGAGGTGAGTCTCGACTCTCTTTGGGAATGAGTTTTAGAGACTTTAGAAGCCACCAAGGACGCCCTCTTGCATCTCCCCAAGCCCACCTCCAGCGTTAGGCAGAAGCTAGAGAAGGAAGGACTTCTCCAAAATATCATGATATGGGCAGAAGAAGAATGCAGTCTCCTTTCCAATATGTGTTTTGCTTAGAAATAGGTACAATGGCAGATGTGCGTGCATTTCATGAATTCAGTATGATTGCCTCTCAAGTAAATATGCAGCCTAGGGTAGTGGTTTGAGACTAGGGTTCCAGTCCTGGATCGGCCATGAAACCCACCGGGCGACCTTGGGCAAGTCACACTCTCTCAGCCTCAGAGCAAGGCAATGGCAAACCTCCTCTTCGAAACCTTTCGAAGAAAACTCCCGTGGTTGCCACAAGTCGGAAACGACTTGAATGCACACTGCAGCAGCAATATGCCTTAATCCCTTTTTAAAAAGGGGCCAAAAGATCCAAAGCTCTCACTTGTAAAAAATGTCTCTGGTTTTAGTGCTCCCAGAGCATGGCTGTGGACTTGCTGCCCAGAGGAAATGCTTTGTGCTCTCTCTGATGTCGAGAAGATTAATATTATATTGACTAACGATTGACGATAGCCAGGCAGACTTGAGACAGTGTGGTGTGTAGTTACACAAGGTCCCTGCCTTGAAACCTATGGAAGAGAGAGATTTATTAAACATAGAAACCTTCCAAATTATTGAACTTGTCCTCTGCTCATCTACTGCGATAACAACCTGGATGAATCTAAATTTGCCAGAGCCTTCAAATTTGTGATCTGAAGAAGACCGTTGAACAATGTAAGAAACCTTTTCTACAGAGAGAAATCTGTACTCCATTTCTGTTGTTATTATTATTATTATTATTATTCGTGGGTAACAGTAGCCAACAGTACTGACCACATATAGATATTGTTCCACTGAAGTTAATGCTCTGCAGTCCCACTTCTCTCCATGGACAGGTGTGGTTCCCCCCCCCACACACACACACATTGAAATCAGTGGAAATCTACTTTGATGCTGATGCCTCCCAGTCCATAAATAAACCCCCCTCCTATAGAAAGCGTGAGTTTGGTATATCTGATCAAACCTCACACTGTGTGGCGTTCATTTCGGAAAAAAAGGACCTTTCCATGGTCTTTGGAGGCTGCAGCCTGTCCAGTCCAGAGACTCTGCAGAAGTTATGACTCCTTTCCTCCTCCATCATTGTGCTATAACCAAACCTTTTAGACTGCCCTCCTAAAGGAGATGGGATGCAAGAAAGGAGGGCTGCCGAGCAAAATCGTATAAAGAGCTGCCAATGCTAGGCTTTGTATGCTCTCTCTTGATATCTCTGATAAAGGTACATTTTTTAAAACAGGGTCCCTCCCAATGGATTGAAGGATGAGGACACTTGGGGGGTCCTGATCCCAAAGAGTGGGTTCTTTGGGACTCAGTCCCAATGGATTCAAAGGGGTTTACTCCCGAGTAAGCCTACTTAGGAGGACTTGCTTTGGGCAAGGGAGGTGTCTTTCTCGTCTTACTCTTCCCATCCCAGGGCTCTCAAAATGTCTTCAGAGGGGGAAAAACAAATCACCAACATTTCTCTGCTTGATCCTTTTTCTAAATCAGGATGGGTAACGTCGTTCCTGTCAATCCTAAGTCGTTACTTGGCTGGAAAAAAAAACAGCAGAAGGCTGTGGAGGGCGGTGTGGCTCCTCACTGCGGAGGTTTTTGCGTGTAGAAGACACGGGTGTGGAGGGAGGGTTGTTCTTGATGAGAGTTGAGGGGATTGAGGGAGAAGGATGGGAGGGAGGGCTCCTCCTGACGGGGGTTTGGGTGCAATAGGACGTGTCCCTCTCATGTCCCCTCTCTCTCCCTCTTCCTCTTCTCCCTCCCTCTATTTGTTCTTCTTTTTCTTCTTCCAGTCTCCAGGAAGAAAGTTCTGCTTTGCTTGGGCTGGGCTTAGAAGGAGCATCACGAAGAGGACATCCCCCTCCCCCCATCTCTCTTCCCTCCCCCAAAATTAAAAAATCTTCCAGGGGCTCCTTAAGTCGCAGGCAGCCCCAGCCTCCTCTAGAGTGACAGCGCTGCTGAGCTTTTTTCCTTCTTCTCATTATTATTGTCCCTTTTAAAAAAGAAAACCCACCCACCCCATCTTCTCCGACTCCGAGGGCAATGATTGATCCGATTCTTACGATCAAGGAAATGTCACCCGAAAGGCACCTTGCGAGGCACTGACGCAAAAGCCCCCATCGGCCATCCCCAGCCAGGGATAGAAAGCTTGGCTCTTGCCTGAGCCCAACCCAGTCTCCCGCTCCTCTTCTTTGCGGCTGGCTTTCTCCTCCCAAAAAAGAGCCTTCCTCCCCTCTTCTGCTGCTTCCATCCGATGCTCTTGGAGACATGGTAAGTGAGGGGCTTTGGGGGGGGTGTGTGAATGTACGGAAATGTGCCTCCCTCCCTCCCTCCCTCCCTCCATCCCTCCCTTTCTTTTTTTTTGGAGGTTTGGAAAAGGGTTCCTTTGTTCCTGATCCCCTTGGCCAGGTCCCATAAGGATATTAAATAATAATAAATAAATAAAAGCTTTATTTATATACGGCCCTTCGAAAACATCAGGGCGGTTTACAGCAATATTAAAGACAAGGCACCCATTTGAGGTTGGAAGTGTCTTGTTGGTTGGAGGGAATTGGCTCCAGAGGGAAGAGAGCAAAGGAGGAGTTGTCCAAGGTCCTGAAAAGCCTTCTCTCTCTTCCTCCTGAATGGAAACAGGGACTTAGGCTGCATCCGCATTGCAGGAATGATCCGGTTTGAGACCACTTTAACTGGAGCTCTGGTGCCACAACACACCGCAGTTCCCAGAATTCCACAGCCTTGAGCCATGGCAGTTAAAGTGGCCTCAAGCCGGATCATGCCTGACACTGTGGATGCAGTCTCGGGGGAGAGATTGAGTTGCGATGGGAGAGCAAGGGTCACTATCTGTTGTTAGTCTGAAGTTACACATTTACTGAGTTTGTGGAGGTTTGTGTCCCTGGCAGCGGGGAAAGAGGGGCGGGTTTGGCACTGCAAAGCCAACGTCCAGAAGAGACCCCTTCTTCTACTACTACTATTACTACCAATCCAAAAAACATCTGGGGTGGCCGTGTTGGCCATAGAGCAAATCCAATAACATCCTGATCGAAGAAGCCAGTGTGACTTTGAAAGCTCGCCACATGTAATTGTGCATTTTGGTTGGCACCATAAAGGCGTCATTGTTCGGATGTTACTGGATTTACTACTACTAATGTTGGGATCTCAGGTCTCTTTCTCCCAAAAAACGGGGCAAAAAACTGAGTTTTCTGCTCAGAAAAACTGCCTAGTGCTAGCGCTTGTCCTGCTAGGATCGCAAAAGCGTGGGAAAACCTGGAAGAAGGCCATCTCAGCCCCACTTATAGACTTCCGCACTGTAGAAATCATGCGGCTTGACCCCGCTTTAAGCGCTGTAGCTCCGCTCTGGGCCCCACAACAAACTCCAACTCCCAGAATTCCATAGCACTTGAGCCAGACAATAAGTTAAAGCGCTGCCAAACCGGGTTATTTCTCCACTGTGGATGCAGCCCTATTATCATTATTATTATTATTATTATTATTATTATTATTATTATTATTATTATTATTATCTTTTATTTATAAAGCGCCGTAAATTTACACAGCGCTGTACATACAAACTTTTAGTTAGACGCTGCCAAATCGGGTTATTTCTCCACTGTGGATGCAGCCCTAGAGAAGACAAGCGGGCCTTTGCTCGAATGGATCCGATTCTCGCTTCCTGTAGGCTTTAGTCACTGTAGTCCAAGCCATTGTGTGTTTGTGTCGGATCTTATTCCTGGGACCATGTTCTTGAGTGCCCTGGTACCTCCGCAGCCGCAGGAAAGGCAGCTTGGCTGGTCTTCCCCCGATCCCCCCCCCGAGTGCCCCCCAGTCCAAAGCCAGTGGGCATTGCTGAATGACAGGAAGGAAATGGGGCGTAAAATTAAAGATGCTCAATGCAACGGTGGCCGCCGGGGAAGGAGGGAGCCTCCTGCAGCCGTGAGGAGCAAGCCAAAGAAGGCTTGTGAACCGAGAGAAGGCTCGGATGGGAGATCTGCTGGAGGGCAGTTGATCCTTTCCAGTACAATTCTGGGGGGAAAGGAAAGGCTCTCTGGCTTAAAAGCCAACCATGGCTGGCGTCCTGTGGCTTAAACCTAGCTAGAGTTGACCCTTCCTGTCAATTGCTGAATGGTAAGTCAGCCTGGGGTCAGTGGCTTCCATGTCGGACTAGGGCTGTGTGGCCACACTGCCGAAATAAAGCGGTTGGGCACCACTTGAACTGCCCTGAGGCTCTCCTACTGAATCTTTGGATTTGTACTTTGGTGAGGCACCGGACTTCACTGGCAAATCAGGCTGAATGCCTCACCAAACTACAGATCCCAGGATTCCACTGGATGAAGCCATAGACAGTTCGTGTCAAAGTGATTTTAGGAGACCAGGGTTTGAATCACCCAGGGTTTGAAACCCAGTGGGTGACCTTGGACAAGTCCAACTCTCTCTGCTTCAGAGGATGGCCAAGGGCAAAGCTCCTCTGGACAATTCTGGCCAAGGAAACCCCAGGATAGCTTTGACTTAAAGCTCGCCATTAGCGGGAAAGGACTTGAAGGGACAGCACAAAATCAAAGCCTAAATAAACCCAATTGCTTCTACGGGCTTGAATTAAGTCTTGTTGTCGCTGTCGCTGCTGTGTGCCTTCCAGTGGTTTCCAATGCCTGGCGACCCTACTACCCTGGGCTTTTCTTGGCAAGGTTTGTTCAAAGGAGGTTTGCCATGGCCTTCCCCTGAGGCTGAGAGAAGGGAGTTTTGTGTGTCTTGTGTGGAAGGCAGTCTCCTGGCGTTGCATGCGGGCAGCCCTTCCTCCTCCTCCTCCTCCTCCTTTCCTTTCCTTTCCTTTCCTTTCCTTTCCTTTCCTTTCCTCCCTGCTAAGACTGGCGCTCTCCTCTTGCAGGACGTGGCCGCTGCCAAGGAGATGAAGGCCCACCTTGCCAACAGCCCAGAGGGCCTGATCCGACAGAGCCCCGAAAGCGACCCGCCGCCGCCTCCGAGGAGCCTCTCCTGCCAGGTGCCCTCGCAGATGACCCTCGAGGCCGACCCTCCCTCCTGGCCGCCCGAGGACGCCCGCCCCAAGGAGCCCGAGCGGGCCAAGGTGGGCGTCTGCCAAGTGGCCCCCGTGGCCCCCTCCGTCCCCTCCGTCCCCGAGACCCAGCAGCCCTCCTCGCCTAGCAAGGGCGCCCCTCTGCAAAGCCCCGACGGCGGAGGAGGTGGAGGAGGAAGGAAAAGCGCCCTGGAGCAGAACAACGCCAAGCCCGGCTGGGTGAACATGAGCCAGAGTACCGTGGTCCTGGGCACCGATGGCATCACCTCTGTCCTCCCCGGCAGTGGCAGGCTCCCCGAGGTAAGACCCTCGCCCTTCTGGGCACAGAAGCTTCGACAGCCCTGGCTCAAGGCGGGGCCCACAACAGACTCCAACTCCCAGAATTCCATAGCTTTGAGCCAGGGCAGTTAAAGCGGTGCCAAACCGGGTTATTCCTCCAGTGTGGATGCTGATCTGTCTACTGATTTGCTAGTCCACCAGGGGCATGGCTTTGAGTTGGGGGACGCAAGGGTCATGTAATCCAAGCTGGGCAGGATACATAGCTTTGTGCCTTTCCTCTCTCCTTCTCTGTCACTACCCCCCTCTCTCAAAGCCTCATATGAATAGAAGGGGAAAGCATAGACTCTTAAAGCCCACAAGGGTCACTCAGACCAAGCCCCTGCCAGGTAGGAAGACACAACTGCAGCAGCATTAAGGAAGACCCTGAAGAACCTTGGGTCCCGCTGTACTTAATTTAGCATATTTTTTTGGTTCAAAGACCAGGCTCACCTCCTCCCATCCTCAGGACAGCTCATGGAGGAGGAGGAGGAGGAGGGGGGGGGGAGACTGGCCCAAGGTCACCCAGGGACCCGGTCCGGCGCTCTAACCACTGTGCCGCATTGTCCTGAAGGGCTCGCTGCAGCAAGGAAAGGGGAGGACATCTTCTGTGGGTCATAAAAGATGCTTAGCACAGGGACAAAGGACAAGAGTTCGGTCGGTGTTCTGTAATGGAAAGCGGAAAGTATGCCGAAATCCTTCTGGATGTTTTTGGGTGCTTTCCCCTAGAATTAAGCCCATTCAGGAGATCCAGAGTAGCATAATGGTTTGAGCATCGGACTAGGACTCTGATTCCCTGCTCAGCCATGAAACCCACTGGGGGACCTCGGGCAAGTCACACTCTCTCAGCCTCCGAGGAAGGCAATGGCAAACCTCCTCTGAACAAATATTGCCAAGAAAACCCCTTGATAGGGTCTTAGCCTTAGGCTCGCCATAAGTCGGAAAGGATTTGAAGGCACACGACAACAACGAAAGTCCATTCAATACACCTAAACTTACTCCCGAGTTAAACGTCTTTGGTAGGCGAGGTACGAATATATAGATATAGGTGCAAAGATACAAACCTGGAGACTTTTCCGCCTGTGTGTATTATGCTACGGTTACTCATGAAAACCTGAAGATATATGGATGGGTAACACTAATGTAACACAACGACAGCACTCCCACTATATTATGTTTACCTACCAAAGCTTGTCTCTCTCTTTCTCTATCACCTATCTATATTCAGGCTTTGATAGATGACTGGGAGTACTGGAGCTGTGTTGTATTATGTAGTTGCGATATATATATATCCGGTATATACACAGATAGATAGATAGATAGATAGATAGATAGATAGATAGATAGATAGATATCTTTTTCTTTCTTTTTCTTTCTTTCTTTCTCTTGGCTTTGATGGGTAACCATAACTGTTGCATTATGTAGTTGTAGTTCTGTTTTATATCTGTCTGCCTGTCTATCATGTAACTGCTGTAGTTGTTTTCTATTATGTAGTTGTGTTTTGTTTTATATACGTGTGCGTGTGTGTATGTGACTCTTTCTCTGTATATATTCAGGCTTTGATAGGTTACCATAATACAATGGAGTACTGTATGTAGTTGTGTTATATTATATAGTTGTGTGTGTGTGTATACATCTCTCTCTCTCTCTCTCTCTCTCTATATATATATATATATATATATATATGCACACATACATAGGCACATATTCAGGCTTTGATGAGTAACCATAATACAATGGGAGTTGTGTTTATATGTGTGTGTGTGTGTGTGTGTGTGTGTGTGACTCTCTCTCTACACACACACGCACACACACATTCAGGCTTTGATGGATAACCATCATAATAGGAGTGTGTAGCTGTGTTATATTACGTAGTTGTGTCGTGTGTGTGTGTGTGTGTGTGTGTGTGTATTTCTAAACACACACACATATTGAGGCTTTGCTGGGTACCCTCCTCTATTCCTCCCAGGCCCAGAAGTCTCTCCTCCTCCAGCTAGGAAACAATAGAGAAGAGCGGAGCCGGGGAGCCTCCTGCCTCCTTTTTTCCTGGGGCGGGCGATGCTTAGTGCCACCGTGGAGGAGGAATGCCCCTTCTTCTTGCTCTTCCCTTGCCCTCCTTGGCCTGCCCTCTCTGCACCGCTTCTCAACCCCATTGCCCTGCCTGGATGCCGCCCACCCTGGGCCTCGGGCGGGAGAGAAAGGGGGTTTGGGAGAGCTTGGGAGGAAAGTCGGGGCTTTCAGCCTGGCTGGGAGCGCTGGGTTTGGGGATGGAGGGCGAGGGGAGCCTTGGGGAGCCCAAACCCAAGAAACCCCCCCCCCCGAGTCCGAGGCCATCAATCACTCGCTCGCAGGCAGCTCAAGCCTTCCTCGGGGCCAGTGAGGCGGAGGTGGGGAAGGGGCTCCCGCACCTGATCCCCCCCTAAGCTGACCCCAGGGACAGGACTCCGGCGCCCTCCGATGGCCTACAAGCCTATGGGGGGGCGATCCCCATCATCCCCAGGCCTTGGCCCTGATGGGAGGGAGGCTGGGGGGGCAGGTCGGCTGGGAAAGGAAGGCCTGCCCCCCTCCAAATGCAGGAGGGCATTTAAAGTCGGGATTTTAAAGGTGGGCTGTCTTTAACTGGTATGCCATTGCTGGTTTGTTGTGGTTCCCCACCTCGGTCCATGGGAAGAGGCGGGTG